>NW_024360719.1:0-418875 GCF_014805655.1 Passer montanus | reverse complement strand
ACTGAGTGCTCTGGGCTGGGGACAGGGTGGGCATTGGGCACAGATGGGATTCCATGGGCTTTTCCAGCCTCAGTCATTCTGGGATTCTATTTCTAGGGTGCAACTTATCAAATCAAATAAGAGGATCTCCTTGTAGACGGCACAAGGTGTCTCTGATTAAAAAATTATTCAGTATCACTCTTGTTTCCCATTAAAAAAAAAAAAAAAAAAAAAAAAAATATTTTCTACGTCCATTTTTTCACCATAAAAAAAAAAAAAAAAAAAAAAAAAAAAAAAAAAAAAAAAAACAGGTGCTTTTGTAGTGCTGCTTCCATGGCACCTTGAGCATCCCCAGAAGTCCCTGCTGCTATAATTACTGTCCTTGTGCTGCTCCTTGCTGCCCAGTCCCAAAAAACAGGTGCTTTTGTAGTGCTGCTTCCATGGCACCTTGAGCATCCCCAGAAGTCCCTGCTGCTATAATTACTGTCCTTGTGCTGCTCCTTGCTGCCCAGTCCCTCGCAGCCCCCCAGGTGCTCAGCACAGGCTCTGCTTCCCTCGGCAGCCGTGCAAGGAACCCCCAGCCCCCTCCCTGTGGGATCCCCTAGGGAAGGGAGCTGCCCCAGCCCACCCACACTGACCAGCTGACCCCTCCCTGGGCACAGGGACTGTCAGCACCTGCCAGGATCTTGGTTTGAGCCTTCCCTGGGCTGAAACAGCTCCAGGGCAGTGACACGGCTCTGGCTGCAGCCAGCCCTGCCTGGACACCCCCTGCCACAGGACTGCCCCGGCTGCTCCTGGGCTTCTCCACTTTAATTGCTCTGACTGACATCTTCCATTCTGGGCTGATGCCTGCCTCAGGCTTCTCTTAAATTTCAACAAGAAATATTCAACTTTTTTTAGAGAGTCGTTTATGTGGAAAATACACTGTTCGTACCATGGCAAATTTTGCCATTTTATTGAGACTCTGGTACCCTCTGCTTCACAGTAGTGGCCTGATGTTTTACATAAGTTAATTTAGGGAGAAGCTGGAAATGTTATCCAAATGTAGACAACTTTGGAGTTTGTGGAGAATCACAGATAAGATGCTTCAAGAAGAGGGAATTGCTAATGCTGCAAACTGAAGCATTCAGAAGTCAGGAGTGGCAGAACTAAGGATAAGCAGCAGCTTTCCCCTGCACATAGACATTATGATTACACATCATCCATCCTTGTATTTCATAATTCAGAAGCCCAGGTGTCTGAATTAAGGTTGCATATCCTGCATTCCCCAAGTTCCCAGGCTTTTGTGTTAGTTGTTAGTTGTTTTTTTGGCAAACTACCTCATTCTTTTAAACACTGGTTGATTTTGTTTTGTAGTTTGCAATAAAAATAGAGCCGAATGCCACCTTTACTTACTTCAAAACACAAATCTAGGATTCTCTACCTAAACTCTGTTGAAAACACATAAAGGTTTCATGCTAAAAAAAACCCTAAAGCAGACGCTTGATCAAACAAGGCATTGTTGGGGTGGATTGCCTGGGAGGGCTTGTACAGCTGAGTTTAGTAACATCAGGGATCCTGTCTGAGAGCTGTGTTCAGCAGGAGGATCTCTAAATGATTTATGAACAGCTGAATCAATAAGCAACCACTGGTGTTGAAAATGTCTTTTGAAGTGAGGTATCCCAGTCTGCTTTTACAGTGTCTGCCTGGAGTCCAAAATAAGGAAACAGGTTGAAGATTAACATCTCAAAAGGCTCTGGAGGAGCAGGATTTCCTAAGGAAATCTTTCCTAGTCATTTAACCACTATTGCCCCTCAGACACAGGTTCTGTTGGAAGAAAATTGGAGTGTCATGATAAAGCCATGGGATTTCAGTAGCTCTGGAATGCAGGAGTTTCCAGCCTCAGCTGGGAAGTGCTGGTTCAGCTGGCACAGATACGATCATGGAATCACAGAATGGTTTGGGTTGGAAGGGACCTTAAAGCCCACCCAGTGCCACCCCTGCCATGGCAGGGACACCTTCCACTGTCCCAGGCTGCTCCCAGCCCCAGTGTCCAGCCTGGCCTTGGACACTTCAAGGATGGGAAACATCTGCCAGGGCCTCTCCACCCTCATTAGGGAGAATGTCTTCCCAACATCTGACCTAAATTTCCCCTCTTTCAGTAGGAACCCAGATGCAAATAGGATTATTGTCAAAAGGAAATGCCAGCATTTTGAAATGCCGAGATTTTACATAATACTTTTTTTTTTTTCCTCAGATTCTGGATAAGGAATGTCCAACAAAAGCCCCACTAAAAATATTAGACCGCCAAGGTAACTTCCTTTGCCATTTCCCATTTAGAAATGCACAGATGCTGGCAGGGAACTCCAGAGGCTCTTTGGTGGTCTTTGAGATAGAGGAGAAGGTTGAGAACATTGTCCCCAGAGCCAAGGGCTCCCCCCACACACAGAGGTGCAACAAGCTCTCAGCAAACTGGGGGAAGTCCAAGGCTTTGGGGCTTGTTGGTGAAAAGAAGGAATCTGGTGTTTCCAACTTCAATGAGGGGTCCAAAAGCTGCTGGGTTCACTGCCACAAACATGAATAAAAGGCTCTTCAGCTTGCAAGATTGTTAATGTAAAACTGGAGTCAGACTCCCAGGCTTCTGGGCTTCCAGCCTGAGGACTAAGAGCCTCTGGCAAACATTATCACAATTTTATCCCTTATCTGTAAGTTCTGAGAAAGGGAACAGCAAGATCTACACATGCACACCTCTATCCAGAGCAACCAAAGTCAGAATTTTGGAGTCTTGATGTTCTGCTAAGAACACTCATAAAACTTGCTACCAGAAGTTGTATCACTCCACCATCAAGAGTGACAGAATAGCAGCCTCCCAGAACTAGCAAATCTGTCATGTAGCCATGAGTTTAACCAATAAACTGTGACAGACATCCTCCCAACCACTTTGTGAGTAAAAACTTGGTGAGTGAAATGCCTTGACCCCGCCGTGATAATTCTGTTCAAAGCCACAAGAGGTGCCAGGTATGGGAACGGACTGAACTTCGCTGACTATCAGCTTCACAGATTAAAGATTCCCTCTGAATTCTTTTTTTAAAGGGGAGAGAACACCAGACATCTGGCTGAATTTTAAAATTTCTTAGGAGAGACTTGACAAGACAACAGATTCACAGTTAATGAATTCAAAGCTCCATGAATATAGAACAGCTCCAGCTCTGCGAGGATGAGCATTACCTCCAGAGAGCTCAGCTACAGAGCAGGGATGCTTTATTTTGTCAGGAAGGCTACCCAGCTATGTCACCAGAAAGAATCAGCTGATTTCCTCTGGGATCACCAGTGGCTCAGAAAAGCTCTGCCTAGTTAGGATAAAACACACCAAAAACATAAGCAAGCATTATAAGGCTGATTATCTTCCCTTTCACTGAAGTTTCCAATTCCTCGTGACATGTCAGTGATGGATGCAGAGTTTTTAAAAGACCCTGTGGCAAGAATGAAAGCACTCAGAGGATAAGGGAAAAGGAAAAGCTCATCATAACTTGCAGAGGGAAAAAAGCTGGCACACAAAGAAGGGTCTTTGACTCAATGTCTGATCAAACAATTCCAAATGGCAGATGGATCCCTGAAAACAGGACTTCTGTGCTGCCAGCAAGTGCTTTTGCATTAGGACCTGGAAACAACAGAAAATAAACCAGGAGCACTCCAAATGTCATGGATAATGTAGGCACATGTTGTAATTAGGCTGCATGAACGTTACCATAAATATTCCCTCAGGTCTTTGAAGCCATTTGCTGAGGCCACAGTGACTCACCTTGCCACCAGCACTGCAGACTGGCACAAATATTTGTGGGAAGCAATTTAAAGCCATGGAAACAAAATCCCATCTGCCTGAGTGTGTTCCCTGCATTGTCCCCAGAGGCAGGCACTGTAAGGGACCAGTGCAACCATGCCCACTGCGACACAGACATCTCCTCCTGGGCCTCTGCCACGGGCACAGAGGGCACAACCCAGCCACTGCTGGTGTCCAGGCAAGCACCACAGCCTGCTGGGCTTTGCTTCACAAAACATCCCTGGACAACGAACTTGGAACAAGTGCAGGAAATTCACTGATGTGGCAAACAGGGATTTCGGCGTTCTTTTGACAAAAATGGCAATGCCATTCATAGCATGGCAGAGTTTAGGACACCAGACAGAGCAGCATTCTCCATCCCTCCTTTTAAAACAGGGAAAATGGCAAGGGGAGCACCTGGAACACTGCTGAATGCCTTCCTTTCAGCTGTGAAGGCAGGGACTGCCACCCTGTCCTGTTTCTTCTGCACAACAATGGGGCACACAGGGAGCAAAGGGGGAACCAGACAGAGATGTCCTGTCCCCAGTGGTTTCAGCTACTCTGTGTGCACACATCCCTTCGCACTGAAATAAATAAAGCAGGAGCTGTCAACAAGATTATTTTGGAGGAAATCAGATAGCAAAGCATGAGTAATTACTTCACTAAATCAGGTAATCTCTTTAATCTTGAAAGGAAACTTCAAACCTGCCTTTCAGCAAGCTTTATTTCCATTTCCATACTCAATTTAGGTGTAAAAAGTGTTGGGTTTTATTTTTAAGAAATGCATAGAAGGACTGAACTCTGAAGACCGTGTCTTGTTGGGTGTGAAGAAATTATTTAAGACAAATTATAGTGCTGTCACACTCATACCTCATAGTTTAAAATAAATCTTGTCATCTAATTATACAAGAGCTTGAGTTTGTTTAACAAATTTCTCAGAGGTATTTGTGTGGTGCTCCATCTCCCTTCGCCTCTGATTATAGCCTATCACTGCAGTCTTTGCCTCCTGCAGCTCCCAGTGTCTCACTGTGGTGTTTAACAGGTTGCATTCATCACACCTCCTCAGCTGGGCTGGAGCAGATAAAACCATGAAGTCTCAGCACAGTTCTTGGCAAATCACAGTTAAAGAATTATTTAAAAGCAAAGGCACCCCAAAATGGGATTTCTGCTCCCATACTAACAACTTTCACAGCAGGAAACTGGGACTCTGAAAAGAGTTTTGATGTCCCAGCCACAGGTCTGCTGAGAAAATTAAGGGGAAAGGGAAATTCCCCTTGTGTTTTAATTCCCACAAAATATTATAAACATGTCAGGACAAGCTTGACTAGAAGAAACCAAATCATGATAATTATTTCAAAAAAATATGGTCTGCCAAAGACCATGTCTTCCCTTCTTGTTTGTTAATGAAGTCAGATCAATTGTGAATTGTTCAAGAGAATCCTCACTGAGGCAGGATGAGGGGCAAGGAACTGTCACCAGGTAAAAATCGAGTTGAGCACAGCTCCCTAGAAGTGCTTCAGCAGCTTATTGTTACAGTGTTGGAGGGACTTCATTGACCAAGCACTGCAGACAAATGTGAGCAATCCAGTTCCCAGTCTCCAGAGGGAATGTGAGGCCCTTCAGGAGGCTGGCCAGGCTCTGAGTGACCGGGCCTGACTTTGGGGGATGGCATGTCATGGGTGGCTTTTTAGTGTAAGCCAAGAACCACGATTCTGGCCTGACCACCACCCCTGATTTCCTGGTGCCTCGAGGCTGTGGATGTCTGTCCCTCCCCCCGAGCGGGGGGCTGCACAGCCCTCTGAAACAGCCCCAGTGGTGTTCTCCCACCCAGGTATTGATGATTGCTTGCACTGACCTGCACTGACAATTCAGGCCATTCCAGGTCTCTGACCAACCTCCTGAGACCCCGCTCTGCCTTCTGGTGCTCCAGGAGCTGCTGTGCCCTGGCTTGGCTCACAGGCTCAATAATTGGGCTCCTTGCCTTTGTGTCGAGCTGTGGTTGACACCACAAGCTGCTAAATTCCATTTTGGTGCTGTTTTGAGGCCTCCCCTCAAAACTCAAATGCAAATGTGCCCATTTCATTACTAGTTAGGAGCAATTTAGCTCACATGGAAGGGACCAGCACTTCTTCAAAGTCTATTATATTTCCTTAATTTTTTTCCTTAGTATTTCTTGCTGCTTCTCTTCCCTTCAGTGGAAGAGCTGCAGCTGCTCCATCACTTCCTTCAGACAGCTGTGACACATTCCTATTATTGGACACATTCTGCAGGTATCTCACTCATGATACCTTGCCTGACTGCATTCAAGAATACCACTGGTGAATTCTGTAGTCCATTTCATCAGAAATAAACTGAACTCTAGTTTTAGTCCTTTGCTATTGGGTTTCCAATATTGAAATTTAAACCAAAACTTTAAAAATAGCGGGGGGATGGCATCACAGCCCCACCTCTTTAGTTTACAGTTTAATATCAAGATCAGATTTTTTGTTATTTGTATATATATTCCTCCTTTTTATTATACAGGATATAATTCCAGATCTTTTAAAACACCACATTTATTGCAACACTATCCCAGAATCAGAAATAACTGTGAACTTGACTTATCAAAGTAATTATCAGAATCAGTTCTTAGCATCAAAAAAGAGTAAATAAAATTCACAAGCAGCCTTTCCCTACTATTTCAGGAATTTTGAACAAAACTAATAATTAAAAACAAAACCTGAAAATATTCTGTGTTTTTTCAACAATCAATTATTCCCCAGTAAATTTCTTTCGTTTTTGAAGAAGAATTTCCACTGAAGTCCATCTCCATCTTTGGAAGGAGTGAAAGCCACTTCAGAACAAGAAAGATTGGCCTTTTCCCTCTCTGTTCTCTGCCCCTCCAAGAGACATTCTTGTTGTTGGCAGTGATGAAAGAAGCTATTTGCTTGTGACAGGAACAAGAAAATCTTACTGATGAAAAACAACACAGCTTTTCTGTTTGTTTCTTGATAAAATCAATAAAACCCAAAATATGCCAGTCTCACTTTCCATTTTGAAATGCACTGAACAGCCCCAGGGCAGAGTGTTATTCCCTCATTATTCTCTCTACTGGTCTTCAAATAATGCTATTTGGGATCAATGATCACCTCAGACATGCTAATATAAGCCCAATTTGTTTCCATAATAATTGGCATGCTGCTATTTAGTGCATTATAAATGGCTGTACAAATAAATCACAGATTCTTACAGTGGCTGTGTGCACTGCAATTTGTCTTTACAGAGTTACTACTGGCAGATCATGTTTTTATCTAGTCTTAATTTTAAGCATTTAATTTCATTAGTATTCACACTATAAAACATACAAAGAGGCTCAATTATCATTGCCCTTCATGAAATTAATTAATTTAAGTCATAAACCCATTCTCCTGTAGAAAAGAACATTCAAGAAATCACTGTTTAGCTCATGGACTATCTGGTGTTTTCTTCCTGTCTAAATGAAATATCCTCACTGTACCTTACTGGAGTGCACAAAATGTCCATTTATCATTGTGCTTTTCATCAGCTTTTGAGTCAGAGGAGTGACCCTTCATCTACTACTTCATTTAAATGTCACTGAAGCTTTCGGGGGGATTGTGCCCCATCAGAAATGGTACACATCCTGAAAATCAAACCTGGAAAAGCAATTCTGGCCTTTTCATCTTGCTGAATTACCCTTTAGAAGGAAGCTTTTGTCAGATTATTGCCCTCTGTGTTTCAGCACATTTCACTTCCACAAGCTGTGCCTGTAATGGGAAGAAAACCAAAGGATGCTCATGGTGCCTCAGCCCAGGCTCAGGAGGTGCTGTTTTCTGAGAGGGTTGATGAATTATGTCTAAGCTGAGGAGGGACTAAAAAGACATTGCCTTGGCTTGTGCAAGAAAGGAGAAGGGATGAGTTTCTAATGGTCAGAGGGAAAGTTGTGCATGACCAAGCAGAACTGGTGGAATGGGAGCAGGGATTAGGGAGTGCAAAGGCCGGAACCTGGAGCTGGCAAGGTGGCAGCAGAGCCTCACACTGGCAGGGAAGCCAAGAAACAATATTGGCAGAGAGGGGCTGAGAAAGGAAAGAGGATAGAAAAGGATTAATAATTCAAAGCTGGCTTACAGTGGCTTAGTCTCCAGGCTCAACACACAGACAGAAGCAGTGAACAGGGGTGGCTCAAAGGAGATCCCCATGCCAGGCACAGAGAGCACTTGCCAGGCACCACAGTGGGGGAGATTCCCTCTGCCTTGGGCAGCTCCTGGACAGCATTACCCAGGGAATAGAACAGTTTGGTCACCAGCAGCTCTGCACCAGAGACATCCAGCTCATCCTCCTCCAAGGAGAGCCAAACTGTCCCCTCTGGATGGTGTTCCACCAGCGAGGGGGCTCTGAGCCAGGGCAGCCCCAGGGGACACGTGTGCCAGCTTTCCTCCTTGGCAGCTGGGAGGGAACAGTGCTCAGCCAGCTCTCTGCTCACTGTACCTGGGATGTTTTCTCTAGTGCCACGGGGTTAACCCGGGTGTCTCCACATGAAATGCATCTCAGAGAAGTTCCACTGCTGTCCCCACAGAGAACACCCTGGTTTAGAGCGCACCCATCTCATTTCTCATAAAACCCCTCCAGGCAGCTGTTTTGCCTCTACCCGACTGAGTCTGCCTGACACTGAGCTGAAGTTACACATTCTTATGTAGTCCATAAAGAGAGAAGGATGGGAACCTGATTCATATTCTGTGAGCCAAATTCGTATTCTGCTGGCCAAAGGATTCACTCTCTGTCTGGTGACTACTGGGGATGCATAACCAGACTCCCAAGGTGTCCCAAGTGATAATGATCTCCAGCCTCAGCACCAAAATCACTTGGAAGTTTCAGAGGTAGTTGCTGAATTGCTACAGAAGTCATTATAATGACAGCTTTGCTGTTAGCCTTCCAGATTTTTCAACCTAAGTAGACAAGAAATTCAAGGAAAAATAGCAAAACAAGCTCACAAATAAAGCAGCTGAGAAGTAAGTCCCAAATTATCTAATTTTTTAAACTGTGCTAAGTTGTTTCCTCATTTCCCATTGTTCACATGCCCTAGCCAGCCATAAGAATGATATAAAAAGAAAGTGTCTTCTAGCTATAAACTCCTTGCACAGTTAAGTTCTGAAAAGAAAATATGTATACTAATTATCTCATCATTAAGTTACTAATTATATTGAAAAAAACTGCAACACACTGATTTTCTTTTTTTTCTCTTTGCCCTTGGGGAAGAAGTTTGTATATAATTATCAGTTTCCCTAACTCTTTGCTTGCCCTTTTGTTTTCATAATGAAAGAAACTCTTTCATCTGTCTGCAAAATTGTATGGCAATGAGACAGGCTTGGGGAAATCTGAAACCCAGCAATGGCTCATGGCTCTGGAGAAAACAAGCAATATCCATCCCTAACCTCCTCCTGACCTATCCCTGGCCTTAGACAAACAAGTTAAACATTCAATTAGTAGAAAAGAAATGAATGTGCTGTTTATTAATTTGAAGGAGGAAATGCAATGCTGTGCATATTAATTGACCTAATGTGCCATGCAGCCTCTGAACTCTTCCTGGATAATTCCCATCCTGTCCCACACTCTGTCCTGAGAGGCAACATTATGGCAAAATGTCTCACACCGGTCTGTGCACATTTGTGTGGAGGAAATGTGGGATCAATGATTTCCCCATTTCAGTATGTCCTGAACCCTGCTTATTGATCACAGATTGAAGCTCCCCAACTCCTTGATATCCATTCCTTGTAGCTTGTTTTCCATGCTGTCTTCCCACTCTCCCTCACTCCCTGCTCTTTGCTTTGGTCTTTAACTTCCACCTCTCTCCTGATTTACACCTGTATTTAGAACCTCTCTGTTCCAGCCTCATTACAACAACGTCCCCTGAGCCCCTGGCCCTGGAGCTGCCCTCGGTGCTCTCCAGGACATGCCTGGGATAAACACCCCAGAGCTGCTCCTGTCCTCCTTCCCTGGGACAGGCTGGTGTCCCTGGGTGTGACACAGAGCGGGGGGACTCTGGGACACCCAGGATCAGAGCAGTGTGGTTTGAGGCACAGCTGGCACCACATCAGCCCTGGGACTCCTGTCTGTTCCTGATTCCCTGGTCTGATCCTGTTGAGCATCCTCACCTGGAGCACAGGGCAGAGCACCTTGGGATGGAGACAGCACCAGATTGGGATGGAGCCAGCACCAGTCTGGGATGGAACCAGCACCAGTCTGGGATGGAGCCAGCACCAGATTGGGATGGAACCAGCACCAGTTTGGGATGGAGCCAGCACCAGTTTGGAATGGAACCAGCACCAGTCTGGGATGGAACCAGCACCAGATTGGGATGGAACCAGCACCAGATTGGGATGGAACCAGCACCAGTCTGGGATGGAACCAGCACCAGTCTGGGATGGAACCAGCACCAGATTGGGATGGAGACAGCACCAGTTTGGAATGGAACCAGCACCAGTCTGGGATGGAGCCAGCACCAGATTGGGATGAAACCAGCACCAGATTGGGATGGAGCCAGCACCAGTCTGGGATGGAGCCAGCACCAGTCTGGGATGGAACCAGCACCAGTCTGGGATGGAGCCAGCACCAGATTGGGATGGAGCCAGCCCGGGGCAGAGGGCAGTGGGAGACAGGGCTGCTGGGCTGAGGGACCTCAGCAAAAGGGCTGGCAAACACCTTGAGGAGTTCAAAGTTTGCCTCCTGTTCTCCACTGCAACACTGAAAATATAATCTCAGTGCATTCTGTAAAAATTAAAAAAAAAAAAAAACAACAAACCCCACACAAACAAAACCCTATACAAAAAATTTCGCTCCAAAGAACAGAACAAATTAAAACTTTGGTAACTGCCATGTAAGTCCCTTGGCATTCTAGCAGCAGTGTTCTGAGACTGTTCAATAAAATATGGATATTCCTGATTTGTTATTCCATTGTCTGACCTTGAGAATATGCGATCACCACCCATCCCCACTGCCTGCACAGAAATCCTCTTCCAATCTGTTGTGCACTGTTGAAGTTAAGAAGTTGAAGCTTGGTTAATTAGATGGATGAAAGGAAGGGACACAGAAATCTAAACTCGATGGAATTTATTTCTGGAGACAAAGAAGTCAAGTGTGCATTAAAATCAAGAGGTTACACAGCTTTTCTGGGTATTTATTCAGTACTGAGGCTTCAGTGGGCAGGCAGCAATATCCCAGTGCAGTGATATCCTAGGAAATGCAGGTACTTCTGGAATTACACCGCAATTTACATTGGACAAAAGACAGTTTTAACCCAAATAACTCTGTCACATGGTGGGAATTCCAAGTATCTGTCAGCATGAAAGAGAGGCTGAATGAACAATATACATTCCTTCCTTTGGCCTGCAATTAGAATTGAAAAGCTAATCTTGTCCAGTTGGTAACTGGGATTGGAACCATCCCAATTGTTTTCACACAGGCAAGATGTACCACAAGTAGACTGGGCATTTCATGAGTTCTTCCCAGTTTTAGATTCAAAAAGAGCTTAGGAGCTCATGTGAGTTTTTGGGTGAGTTTTAGGAGCTCACCTAAAACAGTGAGAATTCCATTAGGGTTTGGATGAAACTGACTGCCTCATTCCTTCAGCAGGGCAAGGAAGACCACAAATCTGACCACAAGAAGTTAAATACATTCATGTGTTGGCATGAACAGCTTCCACAGCAAGTAGGGGATCTTCTTACCATGACAGACAAATAACAAAATGGTGTTTGTTCTTCCCTGCTGTCTCTAGGTGTTCTCTGCATGTTCTCAGGCCACGTTTCACTGCATCACCTGCTGTGAGCACTGGACTCTTTTGACAGAGATGTTTCTGCTCCTCTGAGCCATAAATTGTTGTAACACCCAAGGTTTTTTCAGCTGTGTCAGCTGCAGAACAGCATCACCCAGACCCCCAGCTGCATGTGTCCCTGCAGTGCTCTGATATGCAGCCACTGATTTCACTGCTTTGTCTCTAATTCACATTTCCCTTGGGAGGAAGGCCTGAGGACTTTTTTTGTGAGAACAGATTGTATTAGCTAAATTTGTGTTTTTCTCCAGAAGACAAAAAAAGCACTGTGGGTGGTTTTGTGTAAGTGGTTCATGTTAAGACCATTCTTTTTACAAAGTTCTGCCGTTGTAGAGAAGTGGAGAGGTCTTGCCTCAAGCTTGGAGACAATGATGGTTTAGCCAGAACTGTAAGAGCACACATGGGTTGGTGAGGAGCTTCACAGACTGTTTGCAACAAAGAGTAGGAACATGGAGCTTCAGGAGATCTAAATGTGGAACATTTCAAGTTGACATTTCATTTGTTTGTATAAATCACTGTGGAGAATGGTTGAGCACTCAAGGTAAAGCAACATGTAGATTACCACATTCTGAAATCCTGAGTAAGACTAATCAAATTGTCTAAACAACATGAAGCAGTCTTATTTGCTGCTCTCCTGCAGCAATTTCAGTGCCTGGTTGGTAATTTTCTCAATGTAGGAACCTCACAAGCAACAGAAATCTTCTGTGATTTTTCACAGTAAAGGCAGACATGGAAAGAAAACAATAGGTATTTTAAAACAAAGCTTATTTGCAGGAATATTTATATGCTGTCTGTATCAACACCTCTTATTTTTCAGAACATCACAGAGCCAAGTACTAAAACACAAGGGTGTGATGATTGTCAGAGCATTTTACTGCTATCTTTTCTCTTGAACAAAGTTATAGTTTGGGAAAATAAGATGGGACGAGGCAGGAAAGACAGAACTACTTTTGCCTCATGGCAAAATTGACTTTAATGGAAATGCATTTTTGTCTATGTGATACCAAAAAATAAGGAATAAATAGAAAGCTGAGGTTTCCACAGCTTGGCTACAGATGAAACACAAGTTGTACAGCCATGAAACTACACTGGAGTAAGTGCCAGTGGGAAAATTAATAACAGGAACAAGTGATAGCATGAGCACTGGAACCAGGGAGCCCTAGTTTTTGTGGATTTAAATTGTGTGCTTGGATTCTCTGGTGTTTAATAAAGCAGAAGCTTGGCTAGCTGGTCTGGAGCCCTGCCTGCTTCAGCCTTTCCCTCCATGGTGCCATCAAGCAGCCTTGGCTGCTCCCATTCTGCACCCAGTACACATCTGGAACCTGGTATCTCTTAGAATCTCATTGTTTTCTTAAAATTAGCTTGAGTTAGCCACAGTTACCCAACCTTCCCTCTGCCTGCCCCACAGTCAGGATGAGACACTGATCCTCAGGAAGAGAGACTGAGAATTGCCTCAAGGCTGATCCCCAGCTGAGAGGAGCCCCATGCCCCCTGCCCCAGGATGCATCAGCCCTCCAGCCCCTTTGGCTGCTGACAGAGCCCTGACAATCAGCAGTTTGCTGGGACCCTGAGCCTGCTGCTTATCTCACTGACCCAAAGTGCCTCAACCTTTTCTTCTGTCTGTCTGTCTGTCCACTGCCTCATTCTGGCTGGATTCGGACTGCAAGCCCCTTGGCAGACAGATCACCCTTTGACTTCACTGGTTTCTTCAGCAAGAACAGAATCCTCCATGTCTATGACCAAGATAGTGGACACTGCATTTGTTCAATTAACAGATAATTATTATATTAATAAAATGACAGCTGAGCAGGATCCTTCTTAGACTTGTACAGTGCTCATCCCTGACCTGCTGCCATTGATGAGGGACTGTCAGTTATTCCAACACAATAAATGAGGCATTATTCATACAACAAACAAATCTGTCAGACCCCTTTACCAGCCTGCCCAAACTGTCAGAGTGTTTATCCAAAGCAAACCACTGCTTAAAATTGGCAGACTGGTTATTTTTCATGTTAATATGTGTACCAACTTGAGGGTTACCAGGAGAGGACTGCAGGCCTCCCTCTGCAGATGGAGTGGGGATTGCAGTGTGATTTATGGCTCATCACCAGCACATTATTCAAAAGGCCCCCATAACTCATTTATATCGGTCAGCAAGTGCATTTGACTTGACAGAATCATTATCCACATTATCACCAGAACTCACACATGGACCTCTGCCTTTGGAATGGATATTGAATTTGAAATCCCTGGCCACCACTCACTCCATTCCCGTGCACTGCAGTCACACAGCATCCCATGCCCACCACATTCCCTGTCACACACCCAGCCCTGTAACACTGATTTTTGATGGCTGTTCTACACCATCTGATACTCGAGATGTTACATCTGTTTGAAATGTCCAGTGGTAGAAGAAAAAGCCTTGACATTATGAAGTTTAACCATACTATTATTTGTAGTGAATTTAACATTCTATTCCACCTTTGAGGGAAATTTTATTTTTGGCATTTTATGCATACCACTGCGTTAAAAAACAGGGACAAAGTTAATGCTGCTTCTGCAACTTATTTTTCACCACTTGAACAAAATACTTGTGTGTTTTCATACCTTTGCTTCAACACTGTTCTCTGTGGTGGATCAGACTCATTAATCCCCCATTTCCATGTGCATAAAGCAAATTCTGGCCATGGTTATTCATAAACATACCTTTGTTTTATAACACAAGAATACGGTGCTGTAACATCAGACATTGCTTTGCTGCTGAGTCAAACTCTCCAAAATCAGAATAAAAACATCATTTCTGGAAACCAAGCTTCCTGTAAAGCAGCAGAACTCCAGCTTTTGTCTGGGCTGTGAGACTTCGGTTTCCATTCTCATAAACACTTCAAACAGTTAAATATTGAAATGGAGAGAGAGCAGAGGATGAAGGTTGTCCCTCTTCTGCTGTTCAACAGGTTCCCTTATTTCTTTAGACCACAGGAGAGAACCAGGCATTATAAATGAAGGTTCATAGGGAAATAAATTTCATGCTAACACATTTTTTCAGACAGCCTACTAAAGGTAATGTTATCTTTGAGCAGCAAGAAATAACTAGACAGACTTAATTCCCTTTAAGGCATTACTCATATTCTGTTACCAAATTATTCAGTGCCTAAAGAGAAATACAAACAGTCAGTAAAGATTTGAGACATCATGTGAGAAATTACCTTCAGCTGAACAGCTAATTCTGGTTCTAACTAATTTGCACAGCCTCAGTGGTCAGTTTGCTGCTGCTTTGGACCTTCCTCCTGCTGCCTCTTCCAGTGATAGAAGAAAATGAGAAGCGAAAAAGAGCCAAGTTCATTATTCGTAGCTCTGAATGCCACAAGATCATTTCCAAAATGCAGATTATCACATCATCACTTCAGCTTTTAGCAACTCATTTATTTCTGACCTGTTTTGCATTTCTGACCTGCTTTGCAATTTATGTAAAAAGATAAACACTGTTGCTTTAGCTGCCACCACTCCTGTGTATCTGTACCTAATATATATTCCAGTTTCAATTTATTATCATGAACCCTCAGATTATAAAGATTTTGTTTCACATGAGAAGTTTTATGCTTCTATTTTTTTAATCATTGTGCAAGTTAAACTATACAGGGACTCAACTAACTGTACACATATTTTCCTGGAATAACCATGGCAACTGAACATACCCCACACTGCACAAACCCAGCTCTTGAGCACCATCTCCCACTAGATCTTCTTTAACTAATTCACACGTCACCAGGACACTTCCAGGGTGCAAATAAACCATGCATCATGCTAGGACATACTCTGATACTGTACCACTGACTACCAGGTGAGTGCACCTAAAGCCATGAAATTCAAAGGCATCTCCAGCACAGGGCACTTGAACAGCAACTGAATTAACCATGCAAAATAAGACCTCTGCTCATTTTCAGAAATTTTTAATAATGGGAACTAATTGTTATTTTTGTGTTAATGTCTACGTAAACAATCCTGACTATGACTGACTAGAGCAATTCTTTCTGCTTTTAATTTTTTGTGACATTCAAGAGAGGCTCAAGAGAAAAACCCTTCCTGATAACAACACAAATTGCAATGCTGCCTTATGTGAACCTGTTTTTTACAAGACTGAAAAGGTTTTTCTCCTGTTCAAGGTTATGCCCTTACATCTGGCAAAACCAAAAGAGAATTGCTGAGCAGGCTGAGCCATTAGGATGAAAATCCCATCTTTTGAATAGTGCTGATACCTCATCTTTATCTCTCTATTGATTTACCTATGTTGGGTTTAGTTGCCTGACAGACGAAATCCGTGCCAATCAAACAGCATTTCTTAAGAAAAATAGCCAGCTGAAATTAAATACTACAATACACTATTTTGGTTGTCTAGAGAGGTAGAAACCTAGAAAAGTTGGTTTTAGGAGCTAGCGGAAGATGAAATGCCAGAGTTGCTGAGCCAGAAGCCTTTCCTAGAGGCCAGCCCAGGACAGTGAGCCCCCAGTTCCTGTGCCAGGTGAGCTGCTGCAGGGTGACCACAACAAAAATTGTCCTTTGCATTAGTGCCCAAAGCCCCCTGTGAGCTGAGCCCCGGGTCAGCCTCAGCAGAGGCACAGCTTGGCTGCCTCGCTAATTAGCTGAAACGACAAGGGCTAGAGGTCAATTAGCCCGGGGGGCAAAGGCTAATTGCACACTTGTCCTTGGGAGCCCAGCTGGGAGAAGCTGCAGCCAGTGGCCAGCTACAAGTGCTCTGCCAAAGCAGGGCAGGGGATTCGGCAGCAGGAAGAGGAGGAAGAAAGGAGTGGGAGTTATTGCCGGGTTTCTTTTTCCTACTTGTGGAGCTCAGTTACACTGGGAGTTGAACTAAGCATGACTCATCTTGAAGGATCATTTTAAAATGAGTTAGATTCACAGCTCAAACCAATCTAATGACAATTCCTCTCTCTGCCTGAGAATGCTGAATGCCTGAGGAGAGCTTCCACCTTCACAAAAGTGTTCTAATCATCTTTTTTGCTACTTTAAGGGATTATAATCTTTCCATTTTTTCTTAGGCAATAAAACATTTACTGGAGAAGAAACTATAACTTGAGTACTCCACTCCTATTAGCTATCTGCAAGATATATTCTCAGGATGCAGAATAACCCCAGGGGTCTGAGCAAGGTAGCCCAGGCTGGACTTGAAGAACAATTAGTAAAAACCCCACAGGGGTGGAAACAGGTCCCAGAGCTCTGATTGTTCATTTACAGTGAAATTGATACAGTGAAACCATTTCAACAGAAGGGTTTCAGAGCACAGAAACCAATATCCCGTGAGTCTGGTGGGTTAAGCAATAAATGCTGGAGTGCCCTAAATGCTGACTTGTTGCATTTTTCCCTTGATCTTGGCCTCGACATCTTCTCCCAGCTGAATTTATTTGGCAGGCTCAAGCAGTCTCAAGCTGAACTATACTTCATTTTTCCAGGAATTTGCTATCCAGTGCAATTAAACATATTTTGCCCCACTGTATTCTATAAAATTCTCCTCTGGAGTTTGTAAATTATTAACTTGCCTGGCATGTCCCAGACATCAGCAGAAGGATGGAATTGTTTCCACAGCAGCAGGCTCTTCTCTTTGAGATAACACTCTTGGGATACTCCAGGAAAGGGGCATTTTCATATTTCTGCTGGGGTTTCTGGTTTGTTCTGTGGGGTTTTTTGGGTAAGGCTTCCCCTGCATTGTTTTTCACCAAAACTGGTGCCTCTGTTAACGCCATTCCTTTGCCTGTTAAAGAGGCAGAGGATATAATTGGGAGGCCTGGTCCCTGTGCTGTGTAAAGGACAAATTCTAGTTTAGAATCAAGGAGCTTCCATGTCTTCAGTTTTGCCTGCTGAGAGTTTTGATTGATCAAGCATTAAGCATGGAATGGGCAAGGTTGGAAGGGACCTCTGGAGTTAACAGCAAGGAAGAAATGTTCTGTAAGACCTGCCAGGTTCCCCCTTCCCTTGTTTTCCTGTATGATTAGCAAAGTTCAGTGCCTCCAGACTGGCATGATGGTGTTTAATGTCAGAGCTTAATAATACAGCATACATTAAAAGTATAAATACAACATTTTTTGCAGCTTAGAGAAAATATTTGCCCAAGACAAGTTAAAACTATGTAGCCATATGATCTCCTGTTTTGCTGGATATAAAATGACCCTGTAAAGCCTTCTGACATTCTCCTTGAAGCTGAGGATTGAGGCTATGACCTTTGCAAAGCCTTCCAAAGAGCTTCACAGGCAGCCAGCTCTTACAGAGAAAGTTTCATTAGATGCCAAAGACTTTTTTGATAAACATGATGGCACAGTTGCCCTCTCTCATGAAAAATGGGCAAAATCAATTCTTGTTATTTGAAAGAAAACCAGTTGCTGGAACTGAATTACTTCAGAAGACTTGTTTTAGAATTTGAATCCAACCTTCAACAGTTTTAATTTACTGCAAGGAGGGGAAAATTACCATAAGGGACTCAGAGAGGCTGTGGAGTGTCCATCCTTGGAGTTACTAAACATGACTGGAGCAGCCCCAAGAAACCTTTTCTGGCTGGACCCACTTTTACTAAGTCTGGGTTACCTCTAGAGTCCCCTGCCACACTAAATGATGCCGCCAGCTGAATTTGTCACCTTTCTTCCTCTGCATTTGCAGCACCAGGAAGGGAAAATCTGCCTGCAGCTGCTGAGTTGCCAAGGATGGCTGAACTGCAGTAAAGGAATCTGCCAAAAGTAGGACAGGACAGGGTGGGACAGAGCTGAAACCTGAAACTTGACACTACAGATGGCATCTGTCAAAAAGGGAGGGGTTTCCACCCAGCTGGAAATCGCTGTAGTGCAGACATTGTACAGAGGTTATCAGCCTCCAGAGCAGCTTTGACTTCGTGCTGCCACTGCCAAAGTGCAATCCTGTTTTGCCAGTACTTACTTTATTTTAATTGCTCTTTGCATAAAACCAGGAATGAATTGTTACCACACTGGAAGCAAAAGGGAGCACAGGAAGGAAAGAGAGCCCAAATCTCTGTGTGAGGGGTTTGTGGCAGAGGGATTGCATCTGCTGCTGAGGTGCATCCAAAGGCACAAACTCCTCTGTGCCAAACACACACCACCACATCTCTGGTGGGGCTGCATCTTGTGGTAACTGAAGAAGGAAAGGAAGTTACCACATGCTGCCAGTTAAACAAATAAAAGTCATTCTGCTGCATATTGGGACTTAAACCTCCTCCCAGTGTTTGTCATTAAGACTGGATAAAGCATTGCCTGAAAGCAGAGCCCTGCAATGAGCAGGAGGGGAATCAGCCCATTCTAAACAAACACTGCTAAAGGCCTCAAGCACTGTCTGCAGAGTAACTTGAATGCATGAAAAGGCATTCCTGTGGGCTGCTTGCTTAAATAGCAAAAGAAACCAATTCTCAAGAAGAAATGAAACAATCTATTTGGTAAAAGACAGCATTCAGTAAATAAACTTATGCAATAGCACAGCAAATAATCAGGAAGATCACAATGTAAATATCAGTTATCTTTCTGTTTATTTTTTCTCACTTTCTGAGATCTCTTTTCCTCTCCTGAAGCCTTTTTTCCATTCTTTAGTATGCACCAGACAAAGCCTTAGATCCCTAGGCTTTGGCAGAGGAGCCAGAGTCTCATTTTTCTGTTAAGAGCATCATTTTAGGTTCTGTCAGCCCTTCAGTCCTGAACGTGCCAGCCCAGAGCCATTCATTTCTGCAAAGTCATTTTGGGCTTTTGAAGATCCTTTGTGGAGGCCCCAAGCAGCCCCTCAGGCAGGGTTTCCCTGCTGATGGCAAGGCCCCTGTGGAATTCCTTGCTCCCTGGTCAATCCATTCCATCCTTGCCCATGCCCTGGCACTTAGATCCAGCCTGCCTGGCTTGTGGGAACCTGGCCAGCAGCAGTGACCCTGCTGCTCCTCACACCCTGGAGAGGCTTCTGCTCCTGCCCTCACTGCCAGCTCAGGCTCCTTCTCATCGTGCAGGATATGTAACTAAAGGCTTTTTCATCGTTTTTTCACAAGAAATGTGCTTTTATCAATAAGACACTGTCATTAGCAGTCCTATCCATCTGTATCCAAGTGTAATTTCCCCAGGTAGGAACCATTTTCCAGCTGGGGATTGCTGGAATGTGGCTCATTAGAGCTGCTTCTTGCACACCCAGAGGTCCCTGTGCTGGTGGTGGAAAGTGATTACATCAGTGCTGCTCCCACTGACAGTCACAGCACAGAGCAGGGATAACACACACTCACTGCTTTTATTGGCATTGCTAATTGTGCAAGAGACGTGACTAAGGAGCAGTTTTGCTCCTTCTGTTAGTTCAACCCCAATAAATCCAGTGAGAATGGCAGAACAAGCACCAATTCACACACATTGGAATAATTTCATAACTGCTGTCTTCTAGAAAGAGAATCACAGCTGCCCAGGGGACAAACAGTCATGGCCATTTTTGCTCAGTGAAGTGCTTGTGGAAAATTCAGCTGCAAATTCTGTTTTCCCTCTGTGACTGCCCACAGTGGTGTTCAGGACAGCCCTGCCCATCCCCAGGGCAGGCAGGGCACTCAGCCCCCAGCTCTGTTCACAACGAGCTCTAAAGGCTGACCAGAAAAACACCTGCCAGGTGAACATCTGCAAGGTCTAGGAAAAGAAAATAATTGAAAAAGAAACCTAATATGAAAACATTTCTGCGAGGAAGGAATTTAAACACAGGGAGGGATTCTGTGTTTATTACTAGGCCTTGTTTTACCTCCCTGTTTAAATAAATCTTTGTATGTCTCAAAAATATTCTTTGAAGAAAGATTATAAAATGGGGCTGCTCTCCCAGAGCAAATTCCCAGGCCTGGTGGGCTAAAGGCTGGAGAGGAGCAGAAGGAGCCCCATCAGAGGGCACACCTGGCGCTCAGGAGCTGGGAAGCCTGAGTGCAAAAGTGCACCACTGCCCTCGAGCACAGCCAGTGCCTCCTGTGGCTCACAGACACTAAAAAAAGACTTGGTTCAGCTTCTGAGAAGGTTCTTTGATGCTCTTAATCCCACTGCCAGGCTCAGGACCTGGGGACTAACCGGGCTGACCCAGCTGGTGCCAGGGAGGTTACCAAGGCTGGCTATTTCAGGGCATTTCAGTCCTTGCTGGAAATCCAGCCATGAGATGACAGAAATATTTGATGGTTCCTTTTCTCACTTCAGCACAGAACCTATCAGCATTCCAGCTTTTTCCACACTGCTTTGCCATCTGTTAAAAACAGGGAGGTTCCCAGGAGTTTTGCAGCAATGGATGGGATGCTCTCACACCAGTGCAAAGGCAGGACTGGGAAGTTTGAAACATTCTCTGAGGTCTTCAGGACAGGTCTGATCCTGCAGGCCCAGCCTTGAGATCTGCTCAACTTTCCTGCTTTGTCCGTATGATCACTGGAACCAGACTTAACTGGAGGGGGAAAAAATGAAGAGAAACTCTTCAAAAGAGTTTTTTGGCCTCAGAGTTTAGTAGCACAAAAAGTAATCCCTGTAATCCAGAGATATATGGAAGATTCAGGTAAAAAATTATATCTTTTTTGGGTTTGACCTTATGAAAGTTGTAAAAAAAGGAACAGTTGTGCTTAACTCTCTGAGGTGCTGTTTGGCACTGAAGGCTGGGACATGGATCCCGAAATCCCAGACACTCAGAGTGCCACAGGAGCAGAATTGCCCTGACAAGGAGGCTGGCACAGAGGGAAGAACCTCCCTGCACCAGCAGGGAGTTGCCAGCACCCCAAAGCAGCTCCTTTCCAAAGCACACACATCTCTGTAGTGCCCTTTAAACGTGCCCAAAGATAAACTCAATGTCAGTGCTTCACCTTTGCCTCCAGAACTGGTCACAGCCACCCTCACACAGCACATCCACTCACTCACAGAAACAAACAAATGAAGGAATGAGAAGCTGTGAATCACTCGAGCGATCTCCCAGAGGACTCTGAAAGAAGAAAGAAGAGAAATTGTTCAGGATATTTCTGTTTGGGGGGCAGCTGGATATTATCATGATGAGGCCATGCAAACATATAAATATCTGAGATGAAAAGGAAGAGGATGAAATTAAATGGATGGAAACATTTGTGCTGTCAATAAGATGAAAGAATAAAGTCGTGGGTGCAACAGAAATGATTCTTTAAATTAAAGCCATATCCTCAGCATTATATTTACGTCCTCTCCACCAACCTGCACAGGCCTTGCACTTCCTTTCTCATCTGACAGCATTGCCCACTTGAACACTGATACAGATATTTACTGCCTAATAAATTGCTTTTCTACATTTAATTAAAGGTCTGTGAATTCAAGTTGTATTTATAAAAAATTCATAAAAGTCTATATATTCAACTTAATCCCAGAAATAAGCTGCAGGCAGTTACTGCATTTAAGCACAACAGAATTCTGATTCTTTAACTCAGACCTGTCTGATTTATCAATATTCTCCAATTGGTTATTTTCTGCCCCACTGTACTTTTAAATTACAGGTACACAATGAATGTTTAAAATACACAAACAGGAGATTGCAATTATCTTTCTAGTAAAGCATTTCCTGCAGAACAGTAATAATTACAAACTCTTTTCAAGAAGGGAAGGGAAGGGAAGGGAAGGGAAGGGAAGGGAAGGTTTCCTTAGAAATTTTTACCAGACAGGAAAATTCATGAAATATCTCTTTAAAAAAAAAAAAAAAAAAAAAAAAAAAAAAAAAAAAAAACAAAACAAAAAAAAACCAGTCCCTAAAAACTCTAGGACTCTAGGAATCTGTAAGCTAAAGTGATGGGAAATATGCAATTTATGGCACATGGCATCTGTTTTGGAGTTGGAAAAACCCTTTTTTGACCAAGGAAATTACAGACTTTTCTAGCAAGAGGAATAGCTTCTGAAAGGCAGCTTTTCCTCTGCAGGTAAGTATAAGACATCCTTTCAGAACTGGCATCTACATGGGGTCTAAAATCAAGTGGGCTTCTGAAGGAGCCAGCATTGCAAGTCCACGGCCCCCAGCCCAGTGTCTGAGGCAGAAATACATTTACCAGTGTTGTGCTCAATATTTGCCTGCAGAAACAAAAGAAGGATTTGGAGCTTATCACAATTTACAACTAGACCCCCAAATATTTAGTCTAAAATTGTACTGTTTACTTTTTTGTTGTTAAACAAACGAGCTGAATTGCACCAATGGTTCCTTTAGTTTTGTCCTGGTTTTACTGGACTACAGAAGAGGCCAAAGGTCAGGGTGCTCTGCATCTGAGGGTTTGGAAATTTGATTATGGAAAGAAGACAAAATGTTAACAATCATGAGGTAAGTGCCAAGAAGATAAGGCTCACTTATCTCTTTATTGTGCATTCCTTCTTTTATCTCCTCGTGGTCCTTTCCCTCTCTGATCTGCAGAGGTGATCTCTTCACCTGCTAAATCATCCTTATCAAGCCTCCTGAATGCAATAACCTCTTTGGCACATTACCTATCTTTTAGGATTTGTATTTAATATATTGTGTTCTTCTTTGTTTTCTCCCTTCCTGGGAGGTTACTCCAGAGCTCAGGATGGTTGGATTACTGATTGATTTCACAATTACTTTGTGCTGTGGGTTGTTTTCATCTGTGTAGCCAACTGCTGCAGAAAGTAAAAAGGGAGAAAATATCCCTTTTTCTTTCCTCCCATCTCTCACACATATATAGACAGAGATTATTTAATTATGCACGCACTATTTCAGGTTGGAAAAACCTCAGCTTTGCTGATATATTTACAAAACAGAATAGAATTCTGCAGATAGCAGATTCACCATCAGACAGATGACCTTAACCCCTTCTCCATCTTGTTGCAGTGTTTTAGGATAAGTTTGTCTGTCACCTGTGGAATGAAGATTGTCTCCCAAACACCAGCACTCGATGTACTTCTAAGAAGCACAAAAATCATCCTAAAAACTGTAGTGCTGGTTGAGGAACCCCCTGAAAAGGGAACTGTTGTAAGTAAAGGCATGTCCAAAACTAATGCTCAAACCACTTTAAAAGTGCTTTCTCCTCTTGATTTAGGGCAGCTTTATACAGAAGTCTCCCATCAGTGTGGGAGTGGGCAGCAGCACTCCAGAGCCTGGGATGTGCCCGGTGCCCCATGACTCTGTCCCTGCAGCTCATTGTAAACAGGGCCAAGCAGGGATGCTGGGGATTGGAGAGGGAAGGTCCAAGTGACCTCCCCTGATGAAGACAGGGATCAATACTGGCTGGGCCAGACAAAAAACTGGTTCTCTGCACAGAAACCAAGATTTCACACTGCAGCTAGTTACTGAAAATTGATATTGAATGTTCCCAGCAGGAATATTTTCTTGTTAAACACTTAATTGGGAGTTGTAACATCAAAAACAACAAAGTGGGTTTTATTTGGATTCTTACACAGGTCAAAAATAGGTACTGATTTTTAATTTAAAAAATCCTTTTCACCAGAAACTTGATTGTATTTTCAAACTATTAGCGTGGAACAGCTAAAACAAGCAATGCAGACAGAGCTGAGCAATACATCTGACTACACTTTCTTATATATTTATCTTTCTGTGCTGAAGCACACGCAGGCAGTTGTGTCTGAAGGCACCTTTGTCACTCAGACTCGTGGCCGTGCTCGGCTCTCTGTGCTCTGTGTGAGACATTCGGGCACAGCCCAGCACAGGGGCAGGGAAGGGAAGGGCTCCTCTGCAGCCTCTGACACCTCCAGAGTGCCACAGGAGCTGAACTGCCCTGATGGAGGCTGGCACAGAGGGAAGAACCTCCCTGCACCTGAGTTGCCAGCACCCCAAAGCAGCTCCTTTCCAAAGCACACACATCTCTGTAGTGCCCTTTAACCGTGCCCAAAGATAAACTCGATGTCTGTGCTGTACCTTTGCCTCTAGAACTGGTCACAGCCACCCTCACACAGCACATCACAGAAACAAATGAAGGAACGCGAAGCTGTGAGTCGCTCAAGCTATTTCCCAGAGGACTCTGAAAGAAGAAAGCAAGAGAAGCTCTTCCTTTGCTCTTGCTCCTGTGACTCTGTCCCTCTCCCTGGTCAGCCCAGGCTCGGCCCGGCCCTCACAGCCCCTCGTCTGTGCAGCCCCATCTCCCTCAGCCCTGCCGGACTTGGCTGCTGCTCCGGGCAGTCCTTCCCTGTTACCTGATGGGACGCAGCCCTGCCCTCCCCCTTCCCAGCGCTACTTTGCACTATAATATCGCTTTAAAGAGGTGATTGTCAGCTGAGCAGCTCTCTGTGCAAGAGCACTATATCCCAGCAGAGTCATTTGTTTCCATTTTAAAAAGGCACTTAATAATAATGCAGTGCACACGGTGCCCCAGTCCAGAGCGACTGGCAGAGGCTTTTAGTGAGTGAATCAAAGCTGCTCTTCCCAGAGCAGTGACTCCCCACAGCTCCAGGTACGGAACCTCCCCGGGAGGGAGCCACTTCTGTGCTTGGGACACTCAGTTCACACCTTGGACCACTTTTATTCCAATTGTTAATAACTCCTACAAAGAGACGTGCAGTGAATGGAGCTGTAGAGAATTAAGGATCCTATTAACACCAAGCCTGCTCCATTGTAGGTGGTACAAGTAAAGAGTTAACTGAAAAACCAGCTGCCATTAAAGCATTTTTGTTGCTATCTGTGGTGCCCACATTTAAGACATTGAAAATAAAACAAAACCAAATAAATAAAACCAACATAAAACCTGTGGAATGTTTATTAAAAGAAAGAACTTCTGGGGGGGAAAAAAGTCACATATTTGGGTGGAAAAAGAAGAGACAATTGGTCCTTCCACACACTGGAGGGATTTTGCCCCCACTTGTAACAGCACAGAATAAATGTGATAGCTGAGATCTGGGGCCCATCTGTCTCTGGGGATGGAACACAAAATCAGGAGAGGCTGAAACTCACAGCCTTGCACCATCTGAACAGACACCAACAAACACACACTCTGAAAAGAAATACCAAGAATTGCCTCAATAGGAGGAATTTCCATGCAATATATTGGGATTTCCTGTACTTTAAAGACAAAAAAAGCACTTTGGATTTCCTTGGTATTTATGATAATATAAACAAAGGCATAACAGCTTACCAGAAGAAATGAATTATATATCTTCACTTCCACAGTGCTATAACAGGTGCTTTTTTAACTCATAGACAGCATTTCTATGTGATTCATTAATAGCATTGAGAAATAGAATGTTGGTATTTTTACCATTTTTGTGTCATGTTCCACAGTGAACTGTAGGGTGGTAATCCAAGAATAATTTAGAGATATATTAGCATAATAATTAAAAGCCTAGAAGTCTTTATAGTGTCTTTAATATTTATGCTTGATAAATATTGCTCTATTTGTCAGTTTATGCAGTATAAAGTGAACCTTAATGTAAGAAGGTTATTAGCATAAAATTAACATAATGAATAAAAAACAAAACACAAAGGTAATCAAAAATAACAGAGTTTGTTTTCTCTTGCTTCTCTCAAAGGACGTACTTTACACCCAAAAATCTGTGTTATGGAAAACAAATTCCATTTAAATTAATTATGAGGTTCTATTATAGTTGTGAGAAATGGATATCTTTTAACAGTTCTTCCAGAAACTGCTTTTTTTGTCTCTCTCAAGCTTTCACACAGCACAGCCTCTTAAAGAATGAGATCATTGTGGTCACATGGCTTGGGAGAAATGAATTTTAGAAAAGGACATTTGTCCAATGTAGCAAGACCCTTTTGCTCTGAACTGAGGAGGAAAGGAAAATGTCAGAAAACCAAAAGGACAGACCACAAGTTCATGCCTGCAGACACCAACAAAAACCAGCAAACAGCAAGAGGAAATGACAGAATTATCTGTGCTGAGAGATCTGACAGCCACAGAGTTACTTTTGAATGTCTGATGTTTTAGGGGAATGCAACCTTTGAAGCCTGAATTCTGCACTCCAAAGCTCATGGAGCCCGAGCTGGGTCCCAGAAGCCTGACACTCACCTTTGCTGCCGTGTACAGCTCCTGGCAATGCTCAAATCTCTCTTTTCCACCTCCTTGAGCTCCAGTTCCCAGAAGTTTCTCCTGCACCAGTGAAGCCATGGCTCTATAACCCCTCTTTGGGATGTGGGGGATTGGCCCAGCAGGCTGGCAGCTCAGGGGGCTGCAGGGAATGGAAAGGCTCCAAACTCTCCTTCAGCTCCTCAGAGATGACCCACATCAGGCTTTTGAGGGAAACCTGGCTAAAAGGGGCTTCAAAACTCTTCAGCCATTTTTCCTTGGGAATAAATGTAAGAGGCAGTTGAGCTTCCTTCTGCTGGCAGAGGCTGAAACAGCAGCAAACATCTGTGCAGGATAATTGAACACTGAGAATCACGGCCTGAGACCAGCAGAGCAGCCCTTCAGTGGACTTTGGGAAGAGCAGTGAGAGGGAGGGCTGTGCACACAGAGGGCTGCAGGGCTCAGCCTCTCCTCCCTGAGGGATGAGGATTGCCAGGCTCAGAGCAGGGCCATCCCCAGAGCTCCTGTCCCTCAGCCCTGCCTGCCCAGCGGGAGCAGCCCATGGCTGCACTCCAGCAGCTCTGGGCCTTTCCCAGAGCACTCCAGGCATGTTTTTAATGCCCTGTGGAAGGGTGGGTAGGAACATGTTTGTGTAAAGGCCACTCTGGGGATGTGCCCACTTGCTGCTCCCCACAGGCACTGGGGAACCCAGAAGTGCAATCCCAGGAGTCCACGTGTGGACACTCAGTGACTTCACCTCGAGTCACCCTCCACAACTCACCTCTCCCTATTGCTCAAAAAGGGCTCCTGGCACAAGCCCCCACCCTCAGGTGCCTTCTCTGACCCCTCCTCAATCTCCAGGATGAAAATACAGGTGGAACAAACTATATTTAAATTCCTTCTAGCCTAAATAATTATCATGTTCTTGACATTTCTGCTGTAGTTGGTATAAGGAATCCAGGTCCTAAAGTCACCCACAGCGCTGGATCTCCTTGGCAACCCATACAGTAAAACACAGCTTGGAATTATTGCTTTTTTCTAATATTATTAATACTTTTATGGTACCCCCTATAGTATGAGTTATCAGAAGGAAATTGTTAGTTCAAGCTAAAAATTTCTGATCCTTTTCATAGTACCAGTATTTGCAAGAGATCCTAATTACCAATGTAAGGATTTGTGGAAAGGATCTGGAAATAATAGAAATAAGCCTTTTAACAGGCACAGTAATTATGCAGACACAACAGATGCTAATAACAATTTCATTTCTGTGGAAAAATGATTAAGGTTTAAAAGTACAATAACTGAGAGGCGTAAGAAGAGTACAAGGAGGTGTAGATGACACAATGAATGTGTGATCACAATTACTAATTTTAAAAGAACTTTCACACTAAGATCATCCCAAAACCATCTTCTCAACAGCAATCTGTTTGCCTTTCATGCTGTTTTCCTGGTGCCTGTTGCCCTGGTTCAGCTATCTACCACTTCTGTTTCCTATCGTAGACAAAACAGGTGTGGAGCAGGTGTCGCAGAGTCTTTAACATCTGCTTGTTAATAATTGTCCAAGGGCTATTCTGAAGGCTTTAAATATTTGTTTCCTTCTGCTAAACTTGACTCATTGCTTATCAATTTTTTAGCAGCTTCCTCGGGGTCAGGAGCTGTTTGTCACTGGGTCCTGAGCTCTCTGCAGGTGTGGGATGTTCCAGAGCAGAAGTGGTTCTGTGTCAGCAATGCCTCAGTGGACTCCTCTGAAAAACACACACAGAGCTAGAGAGAAGGCTTTAAATTACCACTGAGCTCAGGGTTTAATGGAATGAGTGGTGGAATTAAAGTTCATGGCTCCACTTGTGTTAGTGCTAGACTTTCTGTTAAGTTCAAAAATTGTTCATTAAGATAATTAAAGTTCTGGGCCATCTCACCCATCAATCAGTCTTCCTTCTGAACACTTAACAGTTATTGCTGAATAGACTCTGAAATAACCCATTAACTCAGCACAGGTTTGCCAGAAATTATAGGTGCTTTGAGATGGCTGGGAATGAAAGGTGGCACATAAATCAAAGGCATTGCCATCATCTGATGCTCCCAAAGCCTGCTCTGGAGTTACCTCAATCATTAAGGGCTGCTATCACAGCCATTTGCATTGGAAGATGGGACTTCAATTCATTTCCAAGATCAAAAAGGGAGGTGATGAATCTGCCACCCCACAGAGATCCTGGCAAGGGATCCCAAAGCCAGGAGTATTTATGGAGCTGTCCTTCAGAGCAGAGCAGGGAGTCATAAACCTGGTAAAGACATTTTCAAATCAAACCATTTCCTCCCCAAATGTCCACACGAAAAACCAGCTCAGCAAATTCCAGAGCACTGTGGAAGAAAGGCTCAGCCCATGCGCACAATATTTTTGGGAGTACTGCACACCTCCTCTTTATACTATCAGCCACAGAAGCACCTGAGAGGAAAATTAGTCATTGCCCTCTGTATTGAAGTGTTCTAGGAGTTCTCTCAGTTATTTAATGGCACAGGGGTTGCAGGCATGCAGCACACCAGTCAGCTTCAGAACAGGCACTGCCAGCACTGTGGCTGTGGTACTTTGAATTTAGCATGAACTCCCCTCTTGATAATTTGTTTCCGTTTCTCCACTGAAATTGGCCACTAAAGGGATTCTTTTCATGCCAGCTGCCCTGGTAACACGGACAAGGTTCTCCAGCACAAAGCTCATTTGGATAGAGATGTACAAAGCAATGCCACAATCCAGATGCCACCTCAGGGGAAATTTCACGAGGATTTAAGGAATGCTGTGTTCACTCCTGCCTGCTGTGGATTAACCCTGGGAGGGCAGATCAGGTCCCTGAGTCCTCTCAGATTGCAACTTTCCCACCACCTAGTGGCTGAAGAGTTAGAGATAATAAAAACTCTTCACAGACCTGTACCTCATGGAGGGGTTTTAAATTATTTTTTGTCTTTTAATAAGGCTCCTTGTTTGATGAGGAAAGCACCAACCAAGGCTACTTTACAGCCATCATTTTCTGCTTCAGCCTCATTTTCATGTTAAAAATGTTTCTTACTCCTAATTCACAGGAGTCAGGAGCCCTGAATAAACTCTTGAGTGGTATTTGCCAGCAGAGGAAAATGAGCTTATTCCCGGAGGGGTATCAGCCCCACCAACTTGTGATACCCTAAAATAAGGAATTGGTGCTGAGGTCACTGCTGACTGCTACAATCAGGAAAGAGAGGATGAGCACCGCAGCAGGCAGATGATGCCAGAAAGATCCTATTTGACAGGAGTTTGGGAGCAGTTAGGGCAGGTTTGGGAGGGTGTTCCCATGTGTTCACACAAACCCTGGCACAGCACTCGGACATGCAGGGTGAGTGGGAGGCTGTGGGGTTCTGTGCTGCTCCGTTTGAACACATCAGACATTGTTGGTGGAATTAAAAGTTCTATCACTCCTCAGTACTTTGAGGAATGTGTTCCAGAGATGTCAAAAGGATGCTTTTAACTTATGGCAAATGCTGGCTTTATCTACAGCCTTCAAATGAGTGTCCTAAATCTGTTCTGTGAGCACACACAAAGAGTAGATATTAGCATTTCTGGTATTTCCTAGGATTAATTCAGGGGGTGTTTACAGAGAGTTATGAAAAATAAGACACAGATCTGGCATTCTGTTGTTCCCTGGCAAACTTAGCAGCAGCAGCACATGAAATGCTCAGTCATGATCCATTCTGTGACAGATTTTTTTCAGGAGTTAAAGTACAAAAAAAAAATGCTGTTTTCCCAAGATGTCTCAGTAGATTGTGATGAAAGCAAGAGGCAGTGTGAGCAAACAGCCACTTTCTTTTGTGTTTCCATGTAAAAAGGGGCACCCAGGAGCACTCAGCTGCATCCTGTGGTGGAAGAAGCAATGTAAGAAGGATTTCCAAGGGCCATTCCACCTGGGAAGGCTGATGGCGCCCAAGAGCTCACCCCAGGTAGATACTGAATGGCCTTGCAATAGACAGCAAATACAGTGTTAGGGGGGGAAAAAACACTTTAAATTGTTTTAAAGGGTTCTTTAATTCAACCCTTCACATAGAATAAAAACATTAAACCACCTTAAAGTAAAAAAGCAAAAGCTTTGCTAACCCTACAGGATGCACCTGCATCCCCCATCAGGTCAAACTTCACAGTTCAAACACATCCCACCAGTTTCAGGGAAAATTTGGGTAATGGCATTTTAAGTACATTCCTCTGCAATATCTATGAACTCTGGGCATAATTTTCTAGTTCAAAAGTAACACAAGATGCCCCTTTTCTATTTGAATGAAGATGATTAAGGTTACAGCCAAAAGCAGCTCTTGGGAGTTGAGCTGCTGCAGCATCCTTCAGTAGAAGTCACAAGACTATTTCCTGTGATCAAAAGTAATACTGAAAAATTATAATTAAATATCCATATGTCCCTTTCTCCTGCAGGTTTTTCCAAGTCTGTAACAAGACTTTTCTGTTTTGCCAGTGGAATCAGTTGTACTCTCAATTTTCTATTTTAGAATCCTCAAAACATCAGTGTCTACCCTTACACTGAACCAAACATACACAGATTTCCAGCTCCTCCTGTCCTCCTTCCCATCTATGACACTTCCATCTACTCTAATCTGTATAGTGCCCTATGCTAGCATTTTTTTGGCAATGGTTTAGATGTAAAGTCCACTCCAAAAGTGAATTCACTTTCTTATAGAGACAAGGGAAGAAAAGAGCAGCCAAAGGGTGCTAGGTTTAGGATGATGAGGGTCATGTTTAGTATTATTTTGATTTATTTTCTATAAAAGGTTATAAGCATTCTCCTGTGATAGCTCTGGGCATGTAAGTAAAAGGAATCTCAGAAATTCTGGCAAATTAAACACTGTGGACAACAGACAAAAGGACATTTCCTACCAACAAACTTGGTACTTTACACATTGTGTACCATCCTGTGAAATCCTCCTATGGCAAAAAACCCCCAGGATATTAAACCCTTATGCATAACTGACACAGAGATACAGCTGAAACACTTCCACAAAGCCATGAAACAGTCATTGAAAGAACAGACCAGCTTTGGGGTACCACTTGAGAACCAGCCTATGGAAACATTATATTCTTTGACCACTCAGTGATGTGTATTTTTCTTTTCAGAGTTTTGGCAATCCACAGCAGGGCACTGGGAGCCTTGGAGATTTCCTGGTAATGTTTCTGGGTGAGGACTGCAGCAGCTGGAGCGTGCAGGATCTGAGCACTGCAACCCCCCAGCAGCTGCCAAACCTGCCCCAGAAGTGGGGCTGCACCTCCAGCATTCCCAGTCTGCCTGTGCCACAGAGGGGGCTCCTCTCCACAAGCCAAAAAGCCACTCAGAAAGGCACCATCTTTTAGGAATTACATGGAAAATTATCTCAAGGCTTTAAGCTCTGGGCTGATTGCTTTGCCTTGCCATACCAAGGCAGAGCCAGAACCAATGGTGTGTTCTGGGCCGGTCCTGTTCTCCTTCCACTTCTGCTGCTTTTGTCCCTGAGGAAGAGGAAAATCTGATTTATACCCATCAAACACCAGCAATGCTCAGAGAGTAGCCAGGGGAGGGCTCCCAACAGGGAAACCTGTCACCTGGGAAGCTGCCATGAGCCTCAGCACCTCCTCTCTGCTGCCTCACCAGGACTTTGAAACAGCAAATTCTGGTTATGAAAAGCTTTTGGAATGCATGTTCTTGTCAGCAGATGAGGAATTAATCAGCAGCATTTCCTGATTTAAATAATGAATAAAGGACCCAGCAAGTTGTCACAGAGAGCTCGCCAACAAAAAAGTGGCAGAGCTCATTTAAAAAATTATTCACTCTGAATTCTTTTGCTAAATCTAATGTACAGGCCCTATACATAGGGGAGGAAGGGGGAACATTAGCAGGTTTTGGATGTATTTTAGAAATGTTCATGTCAATTGTATATAATTTTCAAGGTTAATGGCTTTTTGATACATAATAATGGAACTCCCATTTATTGTACATATCCTAGTTGCAAAACCTGTTTCATTTGCATAATCATAAATTGCAGTCAAGCAATCCTCGGCATGTGGTTATTCATTTGATGAAAATGTAAATTTCAATTTTATTTTTGTTCAATTGCACACACACTGCATTTACTGAATATGAGAAAAAGCATTTTAATTTAACCAATGAATTCAGCTCATTACAACCTCTTAAGAACATTGAGTAGCCCAGAATTTTGGGACGAGATGCATTTTTAAGCAATGATTTACTATTAAATTATATTTTTACTTTATGTTTTAACACCTAAAAAAGTTACTGTGTTTATTTTTATGCAAATAAATTCCTTCTAGGGTGTGAAATTGCTCTGCTATTTTACATACAAAGTTAGTGTAGTAGCATCCAAAAGAAAGTGACTCAATTAAAAAAAAAGGCAGATATTTAAAGCTAACATTGAGTGAAATCCATGGGAAAAAAAATAGTCTCTTGTTCTTGGGACCTAATAAGAATGAATACTCAGATCAACAGATCTGCTTACACAATTCAGAATTTTGGCCTGGCTCTGTTGGAAGAGCAGCTAAAAAGAGTCCCTAAAAAGCTACAAAGAGTAGCTCAAAAACAGAAATCTTTTCCACTTGCAAACTGAATATTTTACAGAGGCATCCCTGAGAGACAACAGTCCAACTGCCTGGGAGAGGCCTTGCATACAAACCTCCAAGAGCTTCAGAGCCCTCTTTAAAGCCCAGAAGCTTTGGGGAGGCCGGGCAAGGCGCTGGGAATGAGCCCTGTGCGCTGCCCTTCGGAGGGGACACAGTCCCCACCCAACCCCGGCTGCTCCTGCCATGGATCATGGAAACCTCATTCCAGTTAATGAGAGCTCGCTCAGCGCCAGAGCTGGGACTTCCCAGCTACAGGTGGGGAGCAGCATCCTCAAAGGGCCCCTTTGGTTGACTGAAATTAATTTGCTCTGACATTATAACTACTCCTTCTAATTAAGCCGAGTTCATGATCTTTATGGAAGAGAAGTAAAGCTTAGAAAGATGAACAAGCCCAAATATTTTGAGATCATATAAGTAAAAATTTCTACTGACACAACTTTAGATTTAATTAAAAATGTGTGTGATAATCACAGTAATGGGCCTTATTTTAATAAATAATTTCTATTGCATATCTTGTGAAGATTAACCTGGATTCCCTTTCTCTTCAGAGGTACCACAAGTATAAGTTAATTAAACCTTATGAATTGATAAAATCTAGCATTAGAATTCCATGCTTGCTTTGCTTCCTCCAGCCATTCCCTCTCTCCTCCAACAAACAAACATCTTCCTCTGCCCTGCTTAGCTGCAGTCATTCCTTCTCCTGGCTCTAGGATAAATTATCTCCTGGAATAACACCATCAGAGCTGCAGATCGGTGGGCATACTGTTCCTTTCCACACAGAAATCCTGGCTGCACGGGAAAAGATGATTTGGGCCGTTTGTTCATGTTTTGATGTCCCACACCTCAGCCAGGTGAATACCTCTATAATTATAGAAGTGAACATCTATAATTACCAGGAACTTTTAATGTGCTCTCATGGATCCTCTGATGGGGACAAAGGTCAGTGCAGAAAACCTGATCTACCCCTCACACACAGCCCATGGCCGGAGCTTTCTGGGATCTGCTGGGTGTGCTGCCTCTGGGACCCACAGGTGTGCCCAGCACACCAGGGCAATGTGGGATTTCCTCACCCCAAACCTGCAGCCCCACGAGGCAAGTACAGCCTCTGGTGTCTGCTCTGATGACGGCTGACAGGAGGGAGCCAGGGCTTTTGGATCAGGGTGTGGGTGACCAGCCAGCACTCATAACAGGGCCCTGTGCTCCTGCCAGTGTCTGGGAAAGCTGCCTTGGGCACAGGAAAAACATGCAAAACAGGAGAGGGAAATACGGACCTTGTTATGCCTCTGCTCAAAAGCTGAGGAAACTCACACACAAAAAACCTGGTGGTAGGCCGTGGTTTCCTTTGGGCAACCCATTGCTGAATTTCATTTCCCTGACAGATCTCATTATATTCTGAGGTGTATTTCTGGCAACACCCATGGATTTTGATGATTGCTGTGCAACACAAATATTGATTACATATATTTCCTTGGTAGAAAAAGTATTTTCTTTTTTTCTTATAACTAGTAGTGCTCAGCCGAATGCAATGAACTCAGAATGTCAAAATTGTCACTGAACTTGTCTGAAGTGTCTTTTTATATTTCAAGTATTTTACTACAGATTTCAAAATTCTAACCTACTGTGTAGTATTTTCCCATCACCTACAGTAAACTGGGAAGAGGTTTAGATATATACTGGGAAATATCTAGAAAGGGGGACCTCTCCTAGAACAGAGAGGAGGAGCTGGGACAGCAGGGATTTCCCTGGAATGCGCTGGCACAGCACCACTCCCAGCTCATTACCAGGGCCTGGCTAAGGGTTTTGCTGGGCATTTTCCATGCTGGGCTGAGGCAGGGCTCCCCTCCATGCCAGTGCCTGGCCCCAAAGCCAGGGCACATTTTGGGACACAGCCTCCCTTCAGGATTAGAGCCGTGCTTTGGCAAGGATTTAACAGCTCCAGACCAGTTGGCAGGAGCTCCATGGGAATCAGGTAAACTGAGTGGCACCTAAAACCAAAATTATTTTCCATGTGCTTCACACTGCATTATCCTGAGAAGAGCTGGATTGCTGAATTTGACAGAAAATAGTCTGGGGAAGCAAAAATAATGGTTAAAAAAACTTACCTATTCACTCAGGAGCACAGCTTCATTTTGCAGACCACATAAAGAGCTCCAAGTTCAGCCCCTTATGTTTCAACTCTAAGCATCTCCTTGTAAAATTAAGACAATTCAATTAATTCGGGGTTTTTTACCAGTTTCCCCTGTGTATGAAACAACTCTCTTATTATTCTGGGCAAAATGGTATAACATAAAAATATGGACTAAAGAGAAAATGAGAACTACAGAAAAATAATGTAACATATTTGATATCAATGCCAAAACTGAAACAAACAAAAATATTTTCTTGGTCTGTGAATTATAATCTTCAACCCTCACTGGGGGATTAAACAACATAGTGGAAGAGTAATTCAAGCAGTGGCTCAATAACTTAATTGAGCAAACATGGTTCATGCTTAAGTTTCTCCATCCCATAAAATAAACAGGGAGGTCCAAAGCAGCAAAGGCTCCCACATGCCCTACAGAGAGGTGATGTGTCACACCTTGAAGCCACCCCATTTGCCTACATGGCACTAATGCCACCAAATCTGGGTTTGGGCATACAGGACAATGACACACAAAAAAAAAAAAAATCAAAAAAGCAAACCCCTGACCATTAATTGCTGAATTCCTGACAAACCTGAGCAGAAATTGCAGTGTGTGCAGCAATAGCTGCAAACTGAGAGCTGCCTGATGGAACAAAATGTAATTTCTGGAGAGAAAATGGAAGCAGCATTCTCATATAAGACCACCATTAAGTGCTTCAGCATTTATGTACATAATACACCCACAGTGAAGTTTTGTCTTTGTGCTTTCAAATAACCAGGGATTCATTTAATTATGTACATAAATAATGGATAGCATTCCTTTCCTTCTACTCCACTATTGCGATTTCTTTGTTTATTTATAAATTATTTTCCAGGTTCATTCTGGAAAGAAAAGGATGTTGTCTCCTCCAGGAAGTTTAGGAACTAGGCGAAACAGAAATAGGAAAGGGAGGGAAACTTGGTGCCAGTTTTAGTGGTTTGTGTCCAAATAGAAAAAAAAAAAAAGGACCAGGGTATAGAACTTGTTCCAAATTGAAAGGCAGAACCCCAGCTGGTACAAAATGCAGTGATGCCAACTGACCAGATCCAAGTGATGATATAGCCCTGGATTTTCATCCATCCTATCAAGTACTGTTGGCAAACTCACTTCATTGAAAAAAAACCCAACAAACTAAAAATAAACTAGCAACAAAATTGAAACAAAACAAGGAGACATAAGTAGTAAATTATCAATGAAATAAAATAGAATATTAAATCTGATATCATCTGTATATTTTTGGTTAGAGTGCAAAGTCAGTTTTGCCATTAACACAGTTCTGACTCGTTCCCTGAAAATTCTGCAAATGTTCTAGGCTGTAGAGCCCTTGGTAACTGGCCTGGACTGTCACAGATACAAATTTCACTGTTTCCTTCTGCTACACTCATGAAAAAATTGAAAAGCTTTTTTTAAAAATAAGATATTAAATTAGTAAAACAGGACGTTTTTTAAAATGAAATAAAGAGTGTTCCATTGGTTATCACTTCAAAGGATTTTCATGCCCCAAGACTATAATGGTAGCACAATCACAATTCAGCTTTAGGTACAGGGCAAGCAGGGCCATTATTCAAATGTGACCTACAGGTTTTCAATTTTGGATTCTGCCAGTATTGAAACAGGAATGAAATTTTTATAAAATTTAAATGAATGCACTTGTTAGGACCACGGAGACAAACACATTCCCTACTGCGGCTTGTGTTTCTTGCTGTAACAGCACATAAAATACAGCCAACCTTTATCAGCAAAACTAAGATGTTTGGAGAACCCAGGCTTCCTTTATATCCCATTATCCTTCATCCCTGAAAGAGGATAATACCCTGGATATGGTTATGTAGCCCAGAAACATTAAAAAGGAAAAAAAAAAAGGAAAAAGGTAATAGAAGATGCAAGTGGGAGAATAATTTTAATGAAGTTGTTTCACCTTTACCCTGATGCAAAAATGCAAGGCTCTTGAATAACCATCTGGATTTCCATCCTGTGAGTTGAAATATAATTATGTGACCTGTGCACAGCTTCAGCATCTCATCAATTGCAACACTCTGGTGAATCACACACTTCAAACCTCCTCATCTCAACAGCAAAGCTGCTTCACCAGGCAGCACAGACAACAGAGGGTACAAGGTGAATTCATGTTTGTGTTGGGCCTGCAGGAGGATCTCTCACAATCTGACTCAGTCCAAAATCTCCATGACTAAGGCACTTCAACTCAGTCAGCATTTTAACAATGGAACTGAAGTGGCACTTGTATTCCTTAGAGCCTTCCCTCCACAAAAGGATTCCAAGGCACCTCCCATAAAACCCCCACATTAGTTACTCATGTGTTATAAGCAAGAGAACATTTTTAAGAGACTTGGACCTCCTCAGGATCAAGTATAAAAGCAACAACCTTCGTATTTGAGAAATCCAAAATCTAAAGGGTTGTATGCAAGAGGATCTGGGATTTCTCAGCTACTGGGAACAGTAACAATTCAAGATATTCTGAGTCAAACCAGAATCAGATATTAACACTCTCTGAGGATAAAGGGCCAAATAAATGCTTTTTGTGCAGGCTCATCTCAGAGATCTGATTTCAGATTTATTATGCCCCAAAACCAGAGGGGAAGAAAAGCTGTCAGCCAAAGAAATGTGACTGCAAAGAATTTAATGCAATGATCATTTGTCAGACATTAAAATAACTTTATTGACAGATTCAAAATACTTGCCACAGGCAGCAAAGTCAGAGATTTCCAGAGCTCACAAGCAGACTCCTGGCACCAGCTTCTATTCCCTTGATTGGGAAGAGACAAGAACAGAGCCTCCTAGGCTTTTGCAGTCATTTTTGTCTCTAAATTCTGAACCTGTGAAAGGGATCTGACTCACAGTGGAGACTCATTCTGTAGCTGCTCATACCTGCCCATGAGATGCACATTTTTCTCACATTTTTATGGAAGTTGTGAACAAAACTAAAATTACCTATTAAGCTACAGAACCTCCTGAGGGTTTGGTAGACATTTGAAATGCCGAAATATTCCCTTGGCTACTGACACTTAAATTGCAGGGGTGGATGGCAGTCCTTGGCTCAACATGAGGCAGCCTCCACCTGGCACCCTGCTCTTGAGCCCCCAAAGACTGATGTGCAATCCCAGCATGAACAAGCACAGACTCTACAGGAAGCTCTGAAACTTTAAGTATTCCTAATTTCATTTGAACCAGTCCACATTCAAACAAAGTGTCCCTGTCAGGGACAGCCAGGAGTAACAATGAGGATTTGGATGTTGCTGGTGTGTTGTTAGAGAGAAGGAAAGACACAGAGCAGACTAGAGAAACCTCAAGTTTCTAATTAGAGAGGCTGTGAGGCCACTGCGAGAAAACAACTGAATAAAGGGTCTGTAAAATCATACTGTGTTCTTTCCAGCACTTTATATTCTCAATGGGCCTGATCCAATCCTTATTCAGAAAACATTTCACAGACTTCAGGCACGTTGCTATGCAGTGATCTGTGATCTGTTTGATTAATCCAGAAAAATTCTAACTGGGAACACAACACCCTTTGATAATCCCCAAGCACAGCAACAAAGAGGAATGTTTACTACTACCTAGTGAGCCATATATAATATAGCTCATCTTCAAACTTCCTTCCTGCACAGCACTAACACAAATCTCCAACACCCCTAGCACCTTCCACAAATATCAGAATTCTGAGAATAAAAAGAACAGATCCAAATTAGGCACTGTGCCACTAAAATAAATGTACCCAGCAAGGGTTACAAAGTGAGGCAACCAGAAAGCTCGTGTGTAATCTCACAGTGAGAAATAACAATTTGGAGTCCAAGGAAGTGCTCTTTGCCTGCTGCAGGAAGACGGCCCTGGCTCTTCTCACAGGAGAACTGGAGGTGTAAAACAAATCTCACCGTGTCTGCAGGGAGCAGTCTCAGTGCTCCCCTGGCACAAATCCAACCTGGATCTCATCCCCGTGTTACAAAACACCTGTCTGGAACAGGGAATCCTTCCCAAGGCACACAGGTGGGGATTGTAATGCTGTGGTCTACTTTCCTACAGAACTTCCATTATTATTTTAATGTGAAACTGTTTCTGCTCCACAGCATCGAGCAAAACATTTAAAGTACAGACTAATTATGACTGGCAGGCTGATTTAAATAAGAACTGGTTACAATTAATTATAACAAAAATAGAATGTTGCACTTTGTATATTTAGCACTGCATCATCTCCCTTTAAAATTGTACCTTCAGAGTGCTTTAGCTGAACTATCTCTGAAAATCCTCTAATGTTAAATTGTTTTATACCATCTTCTCTCAGACTTCAGTATATTTTAGGAGTTGAAAAAAACCTGTCTTACTGACTGCAGCAAACCCTTACGTAGTGCAATCCTTTCCTTTCTCATTTTGCTCATCTGCATAAAGGTAACTTCCAAATCTGTCTGGATGAAAGTGAAGGTACAAGCAGGCAGCACAGACAAAGGCAGAGCAGGGAGGGGAAGAGCCAACACTGCTGGTGGCCAGCAGGGCTGTGCTGTGGGCCTCAGGCATTGGGGAAACCAAACACTGGGATGGCTCCCTGCAAATCAACAATCAGGGTCTGAATTTGTGACCTGTGAGCTCTGCAAACTGCAGGTACAGAGCTGAGCCATCAGCCTGTCCCACCAGCAGTGTGACATCCATCAGCTCAGGGCAGGGGCAGGGGCAGGATCACCCACGTTAGGTAGATGTGAGCAGCACACGTCAGCTGAGGCTCCTGCCCTTCACTGCTTGCTGACCAAACAGCAAATTATGGAGGAAGAAGTGGGGAGAGAGCCTGGTGGTATTTCTTTGAAGCCTGATTTGTGTTTAGGCAGTCTGCTCCTGTGCTCACCTCTCTTGCATTTACATCTCATGAATGCTCTAAGAAACAAATCTTCCAACAAAATGTCTACAGAAACTGCAAATTTTGATTAAATACTGGAGAGCTTGAAAAAAAAATCATAATTCAGAAACAGCAGATATTAATGATGGAAGTCATCTTAGAAGTTTTATGGTCTTGGAACACCAACCACATGACTTTATAAGTTCAATCAAAAGACAGTGCAATTCAATTAGGTAAACCAAACACTTGTAATTGACTTTTTGTGCCTTTAATTTGCAGATGTAGATTAAGATTTGTTAGTTTACATGATTCATAGAAAAATAAAAAGTACATATTGGTTGCTGACAATTTATAAGAAGAAAAAGTGCTGAAAGAGAATAACATAAAACAGTCACTTTGAATTACAGATTTTCTTCAGAGCATCTCCTGGGAGGCATTTCTGGGTAGACAGAAAGTACAGTTTTGTTTAATAAAATTGAATGTGCTAGAATACAAACCCTGTATTCACAAACCCTGCCCTTCCCACGATGTCAAGGTGGCTGGACACATCTCCTCACTCACAGGTTACAACCAGCACAAATTTTTAAAATTACTTCTGGCTCTGCTATTTTTCAAACATGCACAATGCAAGTATTTCTGCAGGAGCCAGTTCTGAATTATTAAATCAGGCATTTCCACTGCTGTCAGGTACTGGGAAGATTCAATAAAACAGAATCACTCCAGGCTCACCCATCTCCTGTAATCACTGGGGGAAAAAAACCAAAAATTTGCTTTTCCTATTAATGCTAAAAGACTTTTTTTCTTGAGTGAAAAATAAAGTATCTTTTATTAAAAGGATGTGTGATATCAAAATACTTATGTGTGTGTGTGTGTGTATGTATGTATCTGTGCAAGAAACATATATTGCTGTTCATTAAATCTTCACTCGAAGTGTTTGTTTCCTGACCCCTTAAAGAACACATCCATTAATGGTAAAGAACAGACAATTGGGACATACAAGCTCAGCTCACGAACCTCATGGAAGGTCTGGAGTGAGCGAGGTAAGGGATGGGGACTGGAAAATTGTGGCTTTCATTCTAACCTGAGCTGCTGAATGACCAAAGGGAAATCACTTCCCTCCTGTGCCCCTGCCCTGACCTTTGGGATGGGAAACTGCAGGAGGGGAGGGACTGCTGGAAACTCCCACTCTCTGAGGGATCCTCCAGGCTCCGGAACTGCAGGGACTCCGCTCAGGTGGGAAACACGTGGAGGTGAATCCATTTCACCACTGAAACAGAGCTCCAGCAGGGAAACACAGAGACACAGCACATGTTGGGAACTTCTGTGCTGGACAGAAACGGAGTCTGGTCTCATGTGCACATGGAGTGCTTTGCACCATAACCTCCAGGACAAAGCCAGGAGGGGACCGGGAATTCCTTCCACAGAAGGGGGTGCAGAGTGGAGTTTCTGAACTCCGAGAGAGCCATTTGCAAGCTCAGGCCTGTGAGAGCTGCCTGGTGGCTGCTGAAGTTGTCAGCAGGACTTCCTGAGTGCAGGGAAATACTCTGAGATGCTTCCAGCGTGTATCCTGCTTAAGTGGCCACCGGGAGTTTTATCAAAGTGCTAAAACTCTCCAAGTTCTCCCATGTAAGTGGGCTCCAAATCTCTGCAGGGTTGGTTAATCCAGGTAACTGAATCCATTGCCACCTGTGCTCTCTAAAATATAGATTTTTGTCTGGAATGGAAAGCATGCTTCATGCAATGCCACGCTGCCCAGAGGGAGCTTTCTGTAAATACCAAACCAAGTCCTCCTAAGCAGAGACCAGGCTTTGGAAAACATTACAGTTAGAAGGCTGCACATCTGTTCATGAATTGGGCATTTCCCCCCTTTTTCCTTTCTCATTAATGACAATTACTTTAATGAAGGCTGAATAGGGGAGAGTGTCCCTTTTATTCATTGTTCCTCATCTGAAGCTTTAATTATAGCTTTTCAACTCCACAATTACTGTGAGGTAGTGATGACTGCAAACCCAGAGGAGGAGTAGCAGAAGGGATCACTGCACTTAAATATTCTGTTACTCTGCAGTATCCTAAATATTTTTGATTTAACAAGCACAGACAGGGAAAAGTACATATGTCAAATAATCTGAATTTATCAAGTTTTCCATGAAATGCAAATGCCCTTAGAGGTGAAAGAGTTTTGATTAAGAGATGTAGAGCACTGCAAAGATGCTGCATATGCAACATTTCTCAGACTAGATTCACAAAGTACCCTGCAAACTATTTCCTTGTTAGAAATTCTCAGAAACTGACAAGCTGCACTGCAGGCACGGCACACTGTAAAGTCACTAACACTGTAATTAGCTGCTTTATAACCCAGTGTGAGTACAGTTCTCAGCTGTGAGATAATGAAATAAAACATTCCTAATATTACTCTCACAAATATTAATACGAAAAGTGGATATATTAGTTTTCAAGAGAACAGAGAATTAGCCTGGCATGGAAGCACTGGGGGGAAAAATGGAAAAATAATTTCTTTTTGGCAGCAATGAAAAGAGGTCACACACAGCACGAGAAGGTAAAACATACCTGAGGAATACAAATTATTAGACAGAATTTGATGATAATTTCTTGCAACATCACAACATCCTTCTTGTGCCCACACAGCCCTGCCCCTCTGGAGCTGAGGAGCCCTGGCCAGGCCGGGGCAGGCAGTGCCCACACAGCCCAGCCAGGGCAGTGCCCACACAGCCAGGGCAGTGCCCACAGAGCCAGGGCAGTGCCCACAGAGCCAGGGCAGTGCCCACACAGCCAGGGCAGTGCCCACAGAGCCAGGGCAGTGCCCACACAGCCAGGGCAGTGCCCACACAGCCAGGGCAGGCAGTGCCCACAGAGCCAGGATAGGCAATGCCCACACAGCCAGGGCAGACAGTGCCCACACAGCAGGGCAGTGCCCACACAGCAGGGCAGGCAGTGCCCACACAGCCAGGGCAGTGCCCACACAGCCAGGGCAGGCAGTGCCCACACAGCCAGGGCAGTGCCCACACAGCCAGGGCAGGCAGTGCCCACACAGCCAGGGCAGTGCCCACACAGCCAGGGCAGTGCCTACACAGCCAGGACAGGACAGTGCCCACACAGCCCAGCCAGGGCAGTGCCCACACAGCCAGGACAGTGCCCACACAGCCAGGACAGGACAGTGCCCACACAGCCAGGGCAGTGCCCACAGAGCCAGGACAGTGCCCACACAGCCCAGCCAGGGCAGTGCCCACACAGCAAGGACAGTGCCCACAAAGCCAGGACCGTGCCCACACAGCCAGGGCAGGCAGTGCCCACACATCCAAGGCAGGCAGTGCCCACAAAGCCAGGACCGTGCCCACACAGCCAGGGCAGGCAGTGCCCACACAGCCAGGACAGTGCCCACACAGCCAGGGCAGTGCCCACAGAGAGAGGGCAGTGCCCACACAGCCAGGGCAGGCAATGCCGACACAGCAGGGCAGTGCCCACACAGCCAGGACCATGCCCACACAGCCAGGGCAGGCAATGCTGAAACAGCCAGGACAGCCCAGGCAGTGCCCACAGAGCCAGAGCTGGTCAGGCAGTGCCCACACAGCCAGGGCAGGGCAGTGCCCACACAGCCAGGGCAGGCAGTGCCCACACAGCCAGGGCAGGCAGTGCCCACACAGCCAGGGCAGTGCCCACACAGCCAGGGCAGGCAGTGCCCACACAGCCAGGGCCGGTCAGGCAGTGCCCACACAGCCAGGGCCGGTCATGCAGTGCTCACACAGCCCAGCCAGGGCAGGGCTCAGCTGGGGCCGTGCAGGGGCTGCAGGGTGAGCGCAGCCCCGCTCTGGTGACTGTCCCTGTCCCTGTCGCTGTCCCCAGCACGGGTCCCCCCAGCTCCAGCTGCTGCCCACGGACCCCTGGCCAGGGGTGGGCACAGCTCCCGGCTGGACAGGGGCACACCCTCCTGGGGCTGAGGCAAGAGCCAAGGCTTGGCACGGGAGGTTCTGCGGTCCCCCTGGACTCGCTGCTCCCTCTTTGGATGCTGTGGCTCCGACAGGGCCATTTGCAGCCTCTCGCCTGTGGGAGCGGCCTGCTGGCTCCCGGAGCTCTCCGCAGGACTCCGGAGTGCCGGAATTCCTCTCTCCCCGCGGGACAGGCGGCAGTGCCTCAGCCCCGGGAGGCTCCCAAATCCCTGGGGCAGTCTCCCCCAGGTTTGCCCCTGCTCTGCAGCGGCACAAGATCCACCAGGATCTGCTCCTGGATGTGCCCTGGCCCATCCCCGAGCCCGGCCTGAGTGGGGCTGACAGGCAGCGAGGGCTGGAAATGAAGGGGGAAGCAGAGACAAACTGCGAGCGGCTGGTAATACTGCAGGGAACAGGAGGAATACAACACTGCAGAAGAGTTGTCAGCTTGTCTCTCTTCTTCTGTGGTGGGATTAGCAGAAAAGGTTAGACTATACATTATCCAAGAGTCACTCTAATGATGTATCACTCTGAGGTTTTCATAAAATTAATCTCTAAATAATAAGACATAATACAGGTTTCATGCATACTAGGTAATTAAAGAGCTTGATGAATAGATGAAAGAGTGAATGTTCTGGATCCTTAAACAAATCACAGCTTTAAATTTCATTAATTTTAAATTTACTCCAAGACCTAATTTAAAATTGGCAAAGCTTCTCTGCTGCTGAAACCAGAAATCATTAAATAAAACTGAATTGTATTATTTATTGTTGTGTCAGGCCAATAAAATACATCCATTTACAATGTCAGGATGGCAAAAATATGACAGAACACTAGAATATTTAAAATAGTTTGAAAAATTCACTGCAGCTCTTGGTTGAAAATTTAAACAAAAAAATCTATTCACATACTTTCTTGGCCTTTTCATTTGCTGTCCTGTGCCTTGGGCTACCACGTGGAAAGGTTTGCAATAATTTAACCATGATCTGCTAGAGCTTTGAGGGAGGGGAAGGCAGAGAAAGAGAGCAATGATTCTATTCAGTTTTTAGGCAAGGAAAACCACGCAGGAGGATCCTTAAACAAATCACAGCTTTAAATTTCATTAATTTTAAATTTACTCCAAGACCTAATTTAAAATTGGCAAAGCTTCTCTGCTGCTGAAACCAGAAATCATTAAATAAAACTGAATTGTATTATTTATTGTTGTGTCAGGCCAATAAAATACATCCATTTACAATGTCAGGATGGCAAAAATATGACAGAACACTAGAATATTTAAAATAGTTTGAAAAATTCACTGCAGCTCTTGGTTGAAAATTTAAACAAAAAAATCTATTCACATACTTTCTTGGCCTTTTCATTTGCTGTCCTGTGCCTTGGGCTACCACATGGAAAGGTTTGCAATAATTTAACCATGATCTGCTAGAGCTTTGAGAGAGGGGAAGGCAGAGAAAGAGAGCAATGATTCTATTCAGTTTTTAGGCAAGGAAAACCACTCAGGATCCTGTTTGCTAAAGTCAGCAGAGGATATCTGAATGTCTGCAGCACTCCAAAATACCTCAGCCTGAGTAAAACAGACACTGCTTAAAGCACTTCTGCCAGGCTCAAACTGTAATCAGAATAAGAACTGTAAAATGCAAATAGGGAATACCACGAGAGAACAACACTGAGTCATAACTGGGGAAATAGTTAAAATAACTCTTTTACTATAAAACCAGGAAAAAAACCCACAAGTGATTGCAAAGTAATCCAAGAACAGCATGGCAGTGACCTGTGTGGGGCAGTCCTCCTGGGACCTCGGCTGGGGGTGTCGGTGTCACAGCCCAGCAGCCCCAGATGTGCCCTCCCAGCTCTCCTGGGCACCATCCCAGCCCTTGCTGCTGCCCTGCCACCAGCAGTGGCTCACTGAGCCAACAGGGAACTCCTCTTTTGCCAAATTCTGCTCCTGGAGCACAAGAATGGCAGGGACTGCTGCCCTCCCTGCCCTGCACACATGGGGACAGCCCCACAGACACAGCCCCACGGGCACGGGGCAGTTCCTGCTCTCTCTGGGATCACTCTGCAGTTCAGATCCACCTCCAAAGCAATCAAGTGCACTCCTGTTTATTAAAAATACAGGAGTGATTAAACTCTGCCCTGTTGCTCCTTGCAATTCAAGTTTAATAATGTTCGTTAAGTCTGCTCCTTTTGAGATTAGTTGCTGATGTTTCTCCCACAGAAGCCTGGAGAGAAACACTCCACAAACCTGTGCATTGATACAGGAGTGGCACAGCATAAACTGCCCCTCTGTGGGCAGGGCCTTTCCAGGTTCTGTGCCCTTCATTTTAGGTCTATTTCCTTTGTTTGTTTTATTATTCTCAGATAACTTTCCATATTTTTGCTTTTCTTCAGTACAACACCTACAAAAGGGAACAATTTTCTCAGCCTTTTCCTTATTCTCTTATATAAACCCATATAAAAAGATTATCTCCAAGTGTTGACATAACTCTCTCTCTCATCTCAATGCAGCAGATGAAAGGAGAAAAGCAAAGAGTTTCCAGAAGTGGCCCCTGCTGGCAAATATCCAGCTTATAGACTTCCTATTGTTTTGCTAACAATTAGAAGCTTGAATTATCAGTGTGCTAGAGCTGCATTTAAAGAAACCCTTCTGGGTTTCATCACTGGTAGTCTCTTTTATTTGATAACAGTTCTCATTCCAATTTAACAATTTCCCTACACTGGAGGACCTGTTGTGCAAGGAAACTTTAGTGCATCCCTTTGCTTTGGTGAGCTCCAATCTGAATGCAGCTCCCAGTTCAGCAGCTCCCAGTCTTGAAGGGGTCTTGACCAGAGCAATTTTTTTGTCCTAGAACTGAAGTAAAGCAGATTGACTTACTGATGCTATGAATAATTCCAAACAAACATTTGGACAGCCAAAAGGATCAAGAAAAAAGAAAACAGACTGATAAACAAACACAGTGAGAATCTGTGATGCTCATGAGATGCATGAGTGGCTTCCTGCTGAAACAAGAGAAGCTGTGGGTCACCTAAAAGTACTTGGAAAAGAAATGTGGGAGTTGTGACAATAACAAGAAAAAAAAATTAGCAAAGATAGATTGAAATATATGGTCTGTGGATCTTGAATTCAGATGTTGAAATCAGAATTATTTTCTGATTTTCATATCTGAAGCACTTTAATAGGGAATTTAAACAAAAGACTCCTAAAGAACCCTGCTATCAGCACACTAAAAATCCAGATATAAAGCAGAATTCTGCTTAGCAGCCATGACCAAATCTGGATAAAGAAGAATCAGTGTGTGCTCCAGTCTTCTTCTGTTACCAAAAAACAAGTGCTGCTTGGACTGCAGTGCCTCTCACATGTTCGCACCTGACACAAAATCACAGGGTGAGGGAAATCTGAGTCAGGAATACCCGAGAGTGACAGAAGGGAACCTCCATTACTGCTGTGATACCATGAAATATTACTGCTGCATCTATCAGTTGTCCTGTGCTGAAACAGATGGAGCCACTCACGTGTGTTTTCACTAGGGCCATTAAAAGGAATTAAATTCTGAAAACTCCACATTTTTGACTGGCCAAAATTGCATGTACAAAGTAGCACCAGATCCAGACTGTACCCAGCTTACTGCTGGTTGTCTTGTGCTAAATCCAGGCAACACCATGGTATTAATGGCAGACTGAAACAAGCAGCTGGGAAGATTTTATCTCCCTTTTGATAGAGAAGTACATCTCACCTTCCCTCAGCCCAGAGGCTCTATTAGATCCTCACAGCTGGCCCTCAGTGCTGCACAACCAGTCCTGCTGAAGATTGATTTTTATCCACCTGAGTTTGAGAAGAAAGGAAAGACCTTTGCTTTCCAATAATGAGACCTATATCACGCTTTTTACTTTCACAGACAGACTTCTTTTAAAAGTTTTACCTCTGGATTATCACTTAAATGGGCAAGCACCAATGCTGTGGTTTGAGCTCATAGTCTAGGAGTTTCTAAGTTGCATTTAAACAGTTGTATTGATTTTAGAGGTCTCAGGCTGGCTGAGATGGAACCTATCTTGCTATGTAATGAGTTGGCAGTTACAGACAAGAGAGGTGCATAATACAGTTAATCTCTTTTTTCAAGCACTGGTTAAATTGTTAGCCAGCATGCAGCATTGCATGTGGATGCTTATTATTCTCCCAACAAATACTGTATTTCATTCTAGTTTGCTTGGTATGAACAGTTCACAGCATATTCTTTGTCATTTAATTTCCTGTGTACATTGTGAACACTTCCAAAAGCTCAGCAGGGTGCATTAGAGAAACCTACAGAAGGAGCAGAGAACATTAATCAAATTACTATATTAGATACTATTAGATGTCTTCAAGTTGGAACTTGTATGCACTGAGTTTTACAGCTCTCTTTTTATCACTTCAGAAGAGATCAAAATAATTCATTAAGTCAATTCGTCCTTTTTGCTGCATTTGCTGATCGTGCAGGGAAGCGCACCCTGTGAGGGGGAGCATGGAAAGGGCTGTGCCAGGCCTCCTCGGGCAGGAAGGGCAGGGAAGCCCTGCTGTGGCTGCCACTCTGCATCCTCCCTCCTGTCATCCCTGGGGAGCAGGATCCCCAGTGCTCCCCTAGGAACAGCATGTGGCAGCACCACTGTGCCACATTGCCCCCCCCACACACACACTATTTCTGCTGGGTGACATCTGTGCCAGGGCTCCAAACCTGTCCCAGGGCCCAAATCTGTGCCAGGGCTCCAAACCTGCCACCAGGGCCCAAATCTGTGCCACAACTCCAAATCTGCCCCAAAGCTCCAATCTGCCCCAAAGCTCCAATCTGTCCCAGGGCTCCAAGCCTGCCCCAGGGCTCCAAACCTACCCCACAGCTCCAAATCTGCCCCAGACATCCAAATATCCCCCAGGACCCCAAACCTGTCCCTTCTCTCCCCATTTGCTTCTTCCATCATCCTTTTGTGTTTCTGTGAGCAGATTATCAAGTGCATTTTGGGTGTTTTTTTCAGGCAGACCAGCATGAGCAAAGAGCTTCCAGTTCTCCTGCCTTTCCTTCTCTTCCTCAGCTAGAAAATAGACTGTGCTGGAGGAAATATATCAAAACTCCCTCCTACTCCACCAAAAGAACAAAACTGTATCTGAAAACTCCTCTGCTGGGAAAAATTATTTACAAGCTTTTATATCTTTTGACAAATAAATTATGCAGTTTCAAAATTTACAGTTTAATTAGAATTCAGCCAGTTATTCTCCATTCACAGCCTGTTTTAATTTCTTCACTTCGGGATGTCTTGAAAAGTTTTATATTCACTGAAACTATTCAATACTTTCTGCAACCAAATCTCAGATTTCTCTTTTGCATTTTTGTACCAATACCTCTGCAAACACACCAAGAAATTCCCAAAATTAAGATGAAGAGGAACACTGTCAGTGCTGAGATGTACACATAGAAAAGGGAGAAATTTGAAGCCTTAGAGTATTGCAAATACAAATTCTGTGTAAATGGATTTTTGCTTGTACTGCTGTTTCCTAGAGTTCAACACTGCATTTATGTACTGGTTACAGTGACTTAGGGCAGTAGTGAATAAAATTTACTGGTAATTACAAAATGTTTTAGAGAAAACATTTGGGCTACAGTTTATCTCCATGTGCAGCTGATTACATAACCAATCAGAATTTACCAGACAACCTATCATGCTTGTTGGAAGCATGGGATAAACAAAACAGTGGAAAAAGTTGAAGATTCTGCTTTAGAACAGCGAATATTAGAGAATTAAAGAAAGAGAATTCTAAGAGATAGCAGCAGCAGATCAGAAAGAGACAGGCTGGATTTCAAAGGCACCAAAGGACAAGGTAAGGCTAAAGGGCTGAGTCTGAGCACATGCCTTGAAAATGCCCTGATTTTCAGGAGCAATAAATACCTATTGACACGTTCACATCCTGACATCACCTCCATGCTCCTGGCTGAAAGTCACCACCCTCACCAAGGGGAATAAAACAAAGGATTTTAGGGATGTTACATTTTAAAATCTTGGCCTAAAACCCAGCTGAAAAGCTGTATAATCAGTGTGTAACCCGTGGCTCGGAGGTCGGAGTCCACACGCATGACTCCTCATATTTCACGGCAGTGAATGTTCTGCACAAGGACCTGGCAGGCACTCCTGCCTTGCTGCTGGAAGGAAGAGGCTTCTCCACGGGCTGGCCTTTACCTCCAGCTTTCCCTCCTGCCATCTTCCTCAGCTCCTCTGCACCAGGATTGGGGGAGCCTTAGAAGGAGCTGTTCTCTTGCACTGACAGTGTTTGCATTGCCCTGTCTGGATGCACTCAGCAAAAGGGGCAAGGAGCAACGTTAGCAAGTAATTAATTATATCAATTATTGAAATCACAGGCAGGAATGTCTGTGCACCAGCTGGAGTAGGAGATTTTATCCAAAAACCATCACTGAGGAATCTGTAGCTTTGAAGTCAGTCACTGAAAGAACTGGCAATGAGTAATGTGAGCTGACAAGGAGAACACTTTCTGTCGACAAGTGATTTGCAAACAGGCTATAAATTTCATTAATTTGTTCATTATTTGTGATCCTTGAAGAATTGTGTTGTATAAGTAAGTTTCAACTTACAATTAGGTGCTAAGAATGCCTTTTGTTTATTACATGTTACTGAAGTGACAAGTCTGGCTTTTTAATAGACCTGAATTTTGGAAGGTCAATTGCCCCAAAGTCAGCTTTCCAAAATGTTACTTTTTGCATTGACTGAAGAGTTTTTACAGAGACAAGTGCTTCTGAATGAGCTACTAAAAACATTTTTCTGAATAATAGATTGCTATATTATATTATCTCTTTTTTTAAAAAATAATTGTTTTCTGAATTTACTCAGTATATAAAGTATCCAAGGTGAGCTTTCTTTGGGATTTATGACTTTCCAAAGCAGCAGGAACTTGCAACTTTGAAGGAATAGGCTCATTCTTCTCAAAAACTCTGACTCTTATTCATGTTGTTTCTATTTCTCACTAAGACAGGAAATCATATTTCTTGTTTTAATAATAAAACATCGTAAAATCAAATTCTAGAAAATTACTTCCACAATTTTTATGAGTTTACATCTATAATCTCAATAGGGAGAAACAAAAAAACAATTCCTGAGTTCAGATCTGATGCCTGACAAAGTATTTTATTGTTCATAATGCTGAGTTGAATTAGCCATGGTCACTGATGCCCAAAAAACCCCTCAGTTCCAGTCTTTATGCAGCTTAAAAGGACTGTGCTATTATCATTCAGAGGTTTTTCTACCCTAAAAGAGACCAAGAGCCATGTCCATCACACTGCAGGACAGGTTCATCCCAATAATCCCACAGCAGCTCCTCCTTCCCTGCTGTAGAGGTTTCACAATGTGCACCATCAGACAATTCTCAAGAAGATTCCTCTTGGAATGCTTAAAAGAAGCAAAAGCACATGGACTCTTCTTTTCTCCACTCCAAAAGTTCTGACAAATTCAGAGCACTCCTGGGCAGAATTAGTGCCAAAACCCACAAATAATTGTCATATTATCAGCAAACATCTACAGCTCTAGGTGGGCTGGAAGCTGCCACCAGGATTCAAGCAAAGTTTAATAATATTACACCTAAAATAAGCTTAAAATAGAGGGCTCTGCTTTAAAATAGAGGGCTCTATTCCTCTGCTGAAGGAATGGCAGGTCAGGAAAGACAAGGCAAGGTCTGGCATCTGTAGCCTTGTAAGACTGTGCCACTATTTACACCTTTTTTGATTCAAGGAATAACTTGACTTTATCAAACTCGGCATTCCAAGTCATGCCAACTTCAAGCAGAATGAAAAGACTTTGCTGCTCTGAGTGTTCTGCATTCCCTGACAAGGGCAAATACAGGCTGAGCAAACTGCAAAGATCATCAAGGACCAGGGCTGGGCTCTGTTCTCTTGTTTCTGCAGTGGTTTCTCTGCACATCATTCACCAGTTCAGAGCTCCTTTTCTGTGTGTGCTGTCAGTAACAGGAAGAAGAAACAGCAAACCAGCTTATAGCCAAAACCCCCAGTATCTGTGTAGGTGATTGACCCTGCACAGGTAATCAGGGATCTCCCTGACAGGTGCCTGCAGAGATGTAGAGTGGAGTAAGTACAGCTCTTTCAGAGCACATAGTTTAAAAATCTGGAATCTGCCCTCTCTGCATTTGAAACAAAGTTCAGGGTTCATCTCCCTGCCATTTTCTGTGACCTGTGCCAACCCTCCTAGTGCTGAAGTCTGCATTTCACCTGGCAATTGGAGTTTCCCCACTGCAGCCACCACCAGAGGCTATGATACCATTTTGCACAGATGCAAATTGCAGATTCTCTCTTTACTTTTCACAAGTGGGGTGGAGGTGAGTCAGGACTTGCTGGTTTCCAGGTCATGCACCACTTCAGGTCATGATCTGGGCCCCATAGATGCCCCGTAACCATGACAAAGATCCAGCTGCTCCCCATTGGCACAGTATTTTGAATATGTGCTTTTTTGTAGGTCCCTTGCCACATGATAGAAAAAAAGTTGACTTCTCACCTTCAAATCCTACAAGAGGATGAAGTTACTTTGCTGCTGTGCAACAAAGACATGAGAGCTCACTGCGATGATCATTACAACAAGGGTAAGGTGATTGTTCCTTCTGCTTTCACACAGACATTTACAACAGCAAACCTTTCCACATCAGCGTTTTACAAAAAAAACCACCAAAACCCAGGTTGGATATTGTGATGGAGCTGAAGGGAATTACACACCCAGGCTGTGCTGAAGTTGGCAGAGGCCCTTCCCCATGCCCACTGTAAATACTGTCTCTCTCAGCCATGTCTACACGGAGAGATACCCACACATCTGGAGAAGAAAAATGAGAGAAGCAGTAAAAGGAGCACCTCAGGAAAAGAAACCCAAGTAAATCTGAGCAGATACTGCAGAGGGACTGAGGCATTTGTGGAAGGTGGAACACGGGCTGCAGCAGCATTAGGTAAGGGCCCAAGGGAGGGGAAGGCAACCTTTGGGGATGTGCCTATTTTCAGTTGTTGCATAAAAAATATGATAGTTTCAATTTCACTGAAGTCTTTTTAAAAGAAATAATATTAGTTACACACCCTGATTTTCTACCAGAACATCTCGTAGCAGTCAGAAAGAAAATGACCTCTTGGCCTTTGTCCAGCTGTACTGACCCCAGATCCCAAGAAATCCACTTGCAATTTTTGAGAAGGGGGGAGGAGAGGAAAAACCCCAATGAAAACAAACACCAAAGAGAGACAAAAGCAACCAAGCCCTTATTTTTAAGCACAAACTATGAGCTTTGAAAGGCTGCAATGATTCTTTTGGTCTGTGTGCTATAAAAACCTGAGAGTTTTGCTCACAGTTTATGGTGACACAGTCAAGACATTGGGTACTTATGTCTCTTCAGTGCATAAAATGTCTTCTTTGAACATATCCCAAAACAAATCTCTTAACAGAGCACTTCTACAATAAATATTCTATTGCTCTGAATGTGGAGATTTCATTTCTGTAGTCTCATTGGCACATAATGGACATGGAGTTTATTATCCTCAACTCCAGTGCCCTCAGGGAATGCACCTTCCACACTGTTCTTAATCTGTTCCAAAAGAAATACAATTGCACTTGTTATAAACTACAGCATGATGTGACAACACTGAATGAAACCATAATTCTGTTTACTAGATATTGTTTATGCTGTGGAAACATGAGGATGGTGATTTCTGGAGGGACTATGAGGATCACAGACCAGACATTTAATTTTTATTACATTTTCTTTTATTAGTCTTTACCAAATCAAAGTTGCAGATAGGAAAATAAAATAATGTTTTTATGTCTTCTCTCAATACCAAACTTTATGATTAGATATTACACTATGAGACATGTTTATATACACTTGGCCAATATATATGGTCAGAGCTACAGAAAATATGATGTTAACCTCTGAATAGTATTACTGAAATGGCCCTGGGTTTGTGGGGTTTTTGGTTTGTTTTTTTTAGCACACTAAGAATGTGAACAATCTGGTTTTGCCATTAAAGTAATGCTTACAGCCTTTATTTTTTTTAATTTCAAGAACACTGCTGTCTGATGCTCTGGGGCAGAAAAATTATATTGGGCTGAAAACTCTGAGAGTGCGGAATGTGGTTTTTACCTGTTATATTTGACAAAATGATAATATTTTACTGGCTCTTAGATCTTGGATGAGTCCTGAATAGTGATGGGAGCACAGAGTGCTGGGAACCAAGTCATTTCAGCCTCAGTGGAGTATGGAATGAAAGGAGATTGTCAGGAGGGTGAAGCCAAGGCTGCAGCTCCAGCTGAGGAGTGGATGCACTGCCATGGGCTGGATAACAAGGAGCTCATTCCTTTGGGAGACAGAGGGGAGCAGGGCTGGACCTGTGTCCCCTCTGAATGCCCACTTACACTGACTTGTGTGTCCATTGCAATTTCAATCTCTTCCTGGCACCTGGCAGGTTCTGTTGAAGAATTTATTTGTTGTATAATGAAGATGCATTTACTTCAACAACACATAATGCTTTGTTTTGCCTTTTTATTATTAACTTGTCAAAAGAAGAGATACGGCAATAATAAAATGACAAAATACCATGTAAGGTGTTGAAATAAATGGGATGTATAATACATCAGGTAATGGCAATTAATTATATAGCTGACATACATAATGTCAGTTATTCAAACACTCGCAATTATCCATACTTAAAAGTATTGGCAATCATACAAACAGGCTTAATGAATTATAATAACAATGTGTTCTAACGGCAAAAAAAGGTAAATAGCCAAACTGTGAACCTGTTTAAGGGAATAGGCTTCTGGGAGGTAAATTATTCCAGAGTCAGATGGACTTGAATTAAAGTGACATGTTTTTCTGCGAGTTTTCATAGTCCATTTGTAGCACAGTAACTGGAGAAGTTTTAATTGACTATTAAAACTAGTCAATAGTTTCCATAGTCTGTGCATTTTTATTATTACCAAGGTTCATCATCAAGGAGGTGGGGTTAGAAGAAAACTGCTTATTTAAGTCAGGCATTGCTCCTTTCCAAATATGTATGCAAATTTATGCACCAGGGGGCAAAACTGAGTGTCCAGTGCCAGGCTTTCATTTTTGGCATCTCTGTCTTCACTGCTCCTCTTTGAAAAAGCCATGTATAAAATATTAAATTCTCTGAGAACATCATTTTAATTACTCTTGAAAGACTTATCCAGCTGTTAAATGATCCAGGGTTAACCAAAGGGCTACTGCTATAAAACCATTTAAACACACCATGGTGATTTTATCAAATTTCACAGCTGTTCCTGCAGCAAATGCAGCTCCTCAGAACACAAGATTTCTAGTTAATCTGCTAACAGTAATTTTGGAGAAAATTTGCATCAAAGGAGAAATTGCTGCACAGGAAGTGCCTGCCTAGATTGGACCCATGGCCAGCCCAGTCCAGAAACCTGTCTCCAGGATGAGCCAGCACCAGATGTTCCCATGGAAAGAAATATAGAAATACGTAATACACAAATGTAATTCAGCCCACAAAAGGTCACTCTGCTTAATCACTTAGACATGCAGACTTTCCTCTTCTCCAGTGTGATTTTATTAGTGTCACACCATGCACAAACCTTGTTATTCATAGAGAAATAACCATACCTTGAACCCAGGTTTCTTGGCTCAGACAGTGACGGAATCCACAGTTTGACAGCATGGTTTAAGACATGGTTTAAGCATGGTTTATTCATTCAAGATTTTTCATATTTCCATTCTACTGCACTTTTATTGGGTGATAATTTCTCTGACTCCTTGACTATTTTACAGGCTTTTTTCTCTCTGATGGTATTTTCCATGCTGGTAGAGGGAGCAGGCTCAGCCCCTCAGCTGCTCTCGGGGTGAGAGGCTGCTCAGCTGGCCCCTGACATCTGTAACTCCCAGCTGAGGGGAGCCTGACCCCCTTCCCCAGGTAATCCCTGCCAAGGGAGCAGTACAGACAGCTCTTTATTTTTATGTGGGATTCCCAGTGAAGCTGAAACCTTACTGAGCTTCACCTCAGATGCTGTGTTTGGGCTGTCTTAGGGACTGAAGCAGGGAAGAACATGGATATTCCAGCCAGACCCATGGAACTGGCCTGTGTCCTGCTCTGGGGTGGTCTGACCCAGCTCATTGTGCACTTGGCTGAGGCAGCCTTCAAGGCTAAGACAACGAGCCCAAGCCTGTATCCATGAGACATAACAATAATAGCAATAATAATCATAATTTTGGCTCTTCCAGTGCAGTGTTCTCACCATAAAGAAGGCTGGGCTAAAGCTTCCAAGAGCTTTATTTCCCTGATATGCAGTCAGACCATGTGCCAGGAAGGAAGGACTCAGGATGGATCCTGCTGATGAATTACCTTGGTAAGACAGAGGCAAAGCTTTTCAGCTACTCCCACCTGTCTGGGGAAGGACCTGGATCCAAAAATGCTGTGATAACTGTGTGGGGCTTTTGCCTTATCCCACAAAGGGCCCTGTTCACAGTGTAGAAATGATGCCCCACAGAAAACCAAACCAAGGTGCAGGTAAACCTGAGGATTGCCAACCATTTAACTTAAATCCAATGCCAAATTCAGCTCCTCTCAGAAAATTGATGTATTTAAAATAAAACAATAACAGCACTGTGTCCACATCTGTCAGCTCTCTGAGCCTGCAGAACCAGCAGGAATTAGCAGTGAGCTTGGTCCATGGGCTAAACCCCAGCTCCACATCTCACCCCAGCTATGAAAAACTCCCCCACAGGTCTCATCCCCTCACTGAAAGAGCAAACAAAGCATCAGGCCATGTTAACCCTGTTCTCAGCTCCACAAATCCACAGAATACAGCAATAAATTTAGCTTGCACACCTGTGATACTTTTAAAGATTAATTGTAACTCCCATCTAACTTCCAGTCCGTTAAATGCTCATCCTCCATCTCTCTGGGAAAGCAATAGGATTCAACAATCAGTGGGGCTCCAGGAACAGGTAACATAAAGCAAAACCATAAAAATTTAAGGTATTTCAAAGAATTTGAAATAATCCTGCTTACAACTATACATGAAAGCTCCCTCTGAGTTAGAAATGTCTCTGGAACATGACTTGGAGCATCAACTTTTCCTTGTGTTTCAGGAAGTCAGGCTGCATTTGGAGACATAAAAATTACAAACTTCCATATTTTTTCTTTTAGTTTATGGCACATAATAGGATTATCCTTCATAATATGATTGTGAAGCTGAAAACAATTTGTATTCCAGCAGCTGGATGAGCCTCCTCACATAAATTCAAAATGCAAAAGCCACCCAAACCATGAAGATTCCTGTAGCATGCTCCTATGTTAGGTAAAGGGCAACTTCTCTTCCTCTCATTATCTTCCTAGGTCACGATGGGCCATTAGAGAGTTCTCTGTTCTTTCCTAAGCCGACTATTTTTTGGCCACAAACAAATCTGAAGTGCAGACTCACAGCTCCGGCTGGCAAGCAGCCACACTTGTGTTACGAATGCCAGAAGAGGGAATGGGGCTCTGATTTTCCCCTTTGTGCTCGCTGTGTTTTGCTCTCCCCATGGCGCAGGCGGATGCTCAGAGCTGCTCCTGCCAGCTGCCAGCAGCGCTGAGCCCAGGGCATGCGAGGGCTTGCAGCTGGGCAGGGATGAAGCAGCACCTCCACAGAGCTGCTGCTCCTGACTGCTCGGACCTCCTCTGGCCAAGGCACTTCTGAGGAGCAGAGTAATCGTGTGCATGATTGTGATTCTCCTTGCCTGCACCTCCCCCATGTTCTGCTGGATAAGCCTCTCCTCTCCAGACAAGCTGCTGTCTGTGTCCTGTGAACCTGAAAGGGCACGTCTCAGCTCCTGAGTGGAGAGTACAGTGGGCACGGTGTCAAACCCTTCTGTCCAATTACTCTGAAAACTGGATGTTTCAGAGTTCTGAGCTGTCAGTGTTTTATTCTGCTTGCTCCAAACTGTTGAATATTTCTTCTAATCGTGCATGATAATGCCAAAAGCCACTGTGACAAAAATTACATTTTGAACAAAGGCTAAACAACATAAACGCTTTTACTTTGCAGATGGCACTCAGAACTCGGCAGATGGCAAAAGAAATCCCACAGGATGTTCTTCTCTCCCCCCACATATATACATGAGAGCATGTGTGTGCACAAAACAGCAGTGTCCTGAGGAGATACTTTTGTGAAAGCCTTTGGAGTCTCTCCCCTTTGAACAACATCTCACTGCCCAATTTTACAACAGGAGAGATCCAGCCAGGGCAGGATACCAGAGGGGGACTCAGGGAGAACCTGTCTGTTCATGGGTTTGCCACTCACCTGTGATGAGCCTTTGGATAGAACAGGAGAGATCCAGCCAGGGCAGGATACCAGAGGGGGACTCAGGGAGAACCTATCTTTCACGGGTTTGCCACTCACCTGTGATAAGCCTTTGGATAAGCAAGTTTGGTCCTTCTTCTTCCCATGCCATGCTCAGTCCTTTATTTTAATTATAGATCCTCAGGGAGGAGATTCTTCCAGTCTTAGGCTGTTAAGACTTGTACCATGCTGGTGCTCCTCACTGCAGCTTCTGTTTCCCAGGAAGTGTTAGAGACACTGCACTCTGTAGCATTTTCTGCATTTCACAGAGCTGAGCATAAAGCTGTCCATGAAATGGAGATGTGCCTGATGGAGGGGCAAATGCAGGCAAGGATAAACCACAGAAAATCTACAATCCTCCTTCTGCATCAGGTCCTTGATAAAGGCCTGGGATAAATCTTTCTGGCAGAGAGCTGTGTGAACAGGCATCACTGCTCCCAGTCCCCTTGGCCACGGGGCAATTCCTGTGTGGGATCACTTTGCATTTACACCTGCAATTTTTACCATAATGTGTCCCTCTAAGGCAAATGCCTCCCAAAACTCTGCATGGACTCTGCAGTTACGCCCAAATCCCACCCATGGTAGAAATGTCCCTTGTGTTGGAAGCACCAGCAGCTCAGAGGCCACAACAGCACCAGGACAAGGCACTCCATGCTCACCTGAAGCTGGAGGTGGCATTTCCAGTAGGAAGCATTGCAAAATCCAGGGCAGCATTTAGTTTGGGTATTTTCCAAATCTGAAGTCCAGCCTGGATTTTTCAGCCAGCCTCTTACTTCTGGAAGAAAGCAGCACACCATTGCTTGTCACAGTACTGTTGAGTATTTGCACAGCCCCACCATGCCCTGACCCCCCAGGCACACTCTCCACATCCCTGCATTCCTGGCAGTTTGCTCTCCTGGAACAAACTGGCTCCTCTGAACGTGTCATTGTGATCACTTTGCAGCTCCATGTTGCCTGTGCACAGCACCCCAGGCAGCCCTCCTCCCTAAAGCACTGCAATTCCTCACAAACAGAAAGCACTGGCAGCAAATGCCACCTCACCTTCAGAGGGGTGGCACTGCCTTTAATTGCTTCCATTTCTCAGTCTCTGATAGAGGCAGTTTCTTTGATACAAACCTGTGCTCATCTCTGGAGGAGGGAGTTTTACATGCGTGTGGAAAGGGCAGTGAAACTTTCCCTTCTGCAAACAGAACTCATTTCTCTGGGCAGGGAGCTCTGGTGTGGCACTGAACCTGCATGGACAGGACTGGTCAAACACAGGATGCAGCAGGGTGCCAATATTTTTAAAATAGTATTAAAAGCTGAGGTTGGTGACAGAGTCTGAAAGGACAACAGCAAGGAGGGCAGAGTGACAAGTTTGACTGTTCTCGGATTACTGAATCACTGAACAGATGGACTGGTTCCATACAAACCTACAGCCCTTCCAAAACCAGGAGTACCAGACATATGCACAGACAATTGTACACACAAAAGTGTGCTCGGCTACCCTGACACTCACAATTTTGGCAACTCAGAGACAAATCTGTTGTTTAAGCAGAGAGAACAGTGCTTTTTTTTTTCCTCTTACTTTCATGGCAACCTGGCTGTCTGCAGCAGAGATAATTTCAGGTGGAAGAAAGTTGTTCTGTATTTGCATGACAGAGAGCACAGTATGTTACAGACTGGGAAGACATTGCCCAGCACCTCCCACCATCTACCTCTCTAGCTCAGGGAGAGGCTTGGAATGATCACACCCAGAGCCCTTCACTCCAAAGTACCCTGGAGCCTGTTTGCAGCACTCTTCACTAGGTCTAAAAACAGTTCTGCAGGAGCACAAGGTGCACAAAACAGAGCAAGTCCAGCACTGGGAGCCAGGACTACCTCAAAGAGGCAGAGAATCAACCCTGAAATTGCAGACTACTTCCTGGGGAGGAATATTTAAGAATGGCCTGGCTTTGAGTATGTTCTTTTCCATCCTCACCATTTCAGTGGCAATCTGACAGCTGTGCCATCTTCCAGTGAGCACTGGCTGTTCTTTCATACTCAAAGATCTCTATCAGCCATAAACATTTAGCCAAGTGAATGAATTTTTAAAAGTGTGGGGGACTCTAACAGCTGTGATGTTTGATTGATTAGTTCCACAAGAAATCACACATATAAAACATAATAGAGACAGCTAAACCTCCCAATTGCTCTGTGGTCCATGGACACATGGTTGAGAGCTGGGTAAGCAATCCTGGTATGCCCAGGACCTTCTCTGGAATGGGAACTCAGGCCATTTGTCCCAGAGCCCAGAGAACACGAGCAGGACATTTGCTGGTGTCAGTCTCAGGCATCCAGGATGAGGAAAATGCTGTAGGAAGGAGACAAGAGGGAGCAAGGAGGAGGAGAATATGCTGGAGATGCAAGACTCTCACCTCTGCTCAGACCAGCAATCAAAAGATGGACGCAAAATAAAATTGGAGGCCCCATTGGAAATGGAAGAAATAAACACTGAGCATTCCTTAACTACAAATCAGATTGTTTGGATAAAAGAGGGGTTTGGACTCTACAGGAAACTCCATTGCGGGTACTTCCTATATTTCGAGGATGGGACCTCATACAAACTTGTAAGACTTTTGTGACACAATTATTGTCGATGTGGGGTGATTACAGATGTAAAAGCTGTCTGAGGTATCTGAATTTTGACAGTGAATTTAAAAGTACTTCAAGCTCAGATCTAGAGGATTTCTATGGGCTCATTTCCAGTTAAAACACACGGCTGAAGTCACGTGATTCCATGGACTAAGGCAGTTTCTAATCAAATCATGGCAGTATTAGCAATAGATAGCTTCATGTTTCTGTCAGAAGCCTTATTATTTTTCCTTATTATTTTTCCTGCCTTAAAGGAAACAACCAGAGCTGCTCTGGCTGCCTCCAAGGCTGGTGAACAAGTTCCATTAAACCTTTGTTTAGAACAGCTACACTGGCTCAAACACAGGAAGAATCTTACCCAAGTAAGAGGCTCATATCTCAGAAAAACATCTTACAGTACTCTACATTAATTAAAGATAAGGTGATATCATTACAGAGATAGACATTGTTATCTTCCCTCTAATGTTATCAAGGCTGTTTTTATGTCTGCAGATGAACACTTCCAGAGAAAGATATTTCTGAAAACCTCCCATTGTGTTTGAAAGCATCTGCTAAATGGAATTACAAAGTTTCACTGGGTAGCATATTTTTGGGTGTGATCCACAGCTCACTGAAGTCAAGAGGAAGGCATGTAAAACTCTGGTTAACTGTCTCTACTCTGGAAATATGGGGTTTTCAGCAAGTGCATTTATCATATTAAATGTATACTGAGTTTCTCTTATTTTGTTGGCTGTTAAATAAATGTTCAAAGGAGACATTTTCAAGAATCTACCTGGGTTAAGTTGGACAAGAAACACTCACTGGGGCAAGGGAGCAAGAAAAGGCTGGGAAGGTTTTAGTTACTGCCAAAATTTCCAACTATTCAGTGCTGAAAGCACTGAGAACGCATTTTTCTTCTTCAGCACAAAAATCATTGTTTCAGAGTAGAACCAGTAACTACAGTTGGAACCAGTATCTAACAGTGCTTGAAATGAGAAGTTTACATATCATAGCAATGATTTACTTAATTTTATGGGGAACACAAGGAAATGAACGTTTAAAGTGGGTGAGGAGGGATTCTTTGTTGGCTTTGCTGAACTCCTGGGAAAATATTTTTTATCATTTGAAACCTAACACAAAGCCACTCCCAACACCTGACTCCTGCCCGTGTGTGCCCTGCAGCATCTGCTGAGGGGACACGGGGAAGCTGCCACCAGGAAACCTCAGAAGAGAGCAGTGGCTGCCCCCAAAATGGGGAGCTGACCCCTGTCAAGAGATAGGACTGCTGAACAGAAACCAGTGGTGAAAACCAGATGGTGTTTGTGTCGAACTGTGTGTGTTTACAAATAAATTCAGCTTTGCTGTAGTGTTTTCCTGTGCTGTTCTAACAAAAAGGAGCTCTAAGTCCCTGGCTCACAGCATGGAGGAATCCCCACATGAGCCTGCATTCAGGTGAAGAAGATTCAGAGCTGTTGCTGGAGTTGTTCCCTAAGTGTAGAACCAGTGCAGTAACAAGTGATTAAGCCCCTTTCTCTCTCAAAACTCAAACCCTGCACTTTTCCTCACAGTTCAGACAGATTGTGAGGTGGTGCCTAATGGACCTCTGGGGTTTTATCCCTCCTTCCCTGTTAAGGCAAACAGCTCCCATCAACTCTCTGCTTCTGGGGCTTAAGGGAAATCCAAACTAAAAGGCACTGCCTGATTTCCAGATTTAACTCCTGAGCATCCTTTCATATGGAAAATTCCAATCATAAGCTTGAGTTGGTTCGTGCCAGTCCCAGTTCACAGCGAGGTTGGATAAAACCCCACAGCAAGTGTCATGGAGATAAGGTACCATGGTTGCCATGGCATTTCCCCAGACCAAAGTGATCCCTTGCTCTCAGAATGCCCTGAGTGAAGGCCCCTGCACAGGCTAATGACACCAGGCTTCACTGAGGTCTGTGGAACCCCTCAGAGTGGCACAGAGATGTCCCTGCCAGGAGCTGTGCTGCCCTCAGGTGAAAACTAATCAGTGAGCTATTCCAATAGACAAAACTGCTTCTTGCTCTATTTTCAGAAATACATGGCTGCTATCAGGTATCAGTTCCGAAACTGATTTCCAAACTGATTCTGCTTCAGATTTGGTGCAGTTTCCCAACCAGCACACGTTAGATAAAATACTAATGAACTTGAAACTGTGCACATCATGGGAAAGGTCAGACCACAGCAAAAGTGCTGATACACACAGCCAGGATTCTGCTGCATGCCTGGTGGAGAAAGAATTCAAGGCTAACATTTAAAATGCAAGGTGAAAAACAGCTAAAATGATCACCTTTCGTTTTGGAAGTGAGGCAGATTCCTGGTATTTCCATGCTCTGTGATGCAGACTGGCATTGAGGGCTTTTTCCAACATCTGAACCCAAAGTGCCAAGATGGAACACTCTGGCACTCCTTAACTTTCCCAGGCACCCCTAGTCCTACCTGCACCCCAAAAATCTGACTTTATGGATTGTGCCACCCTGTGAACACAAGGAGCCCTGAGAAAGTTTAGCAACCTGATTATGTCCAAATAGTTTTTATGCTACAGGACAATTAAAAAAAAAAAAAAACCCAAACCAACTCTTAACAGCAGTTTGTGTGCTCACCTGTACTGTAAGTACATGTGGAGGATCCTTGCAACTTGGGATGCAACCCTGAAACCTCCTTAGGGAGATAAAATTAAAAAGAAAGACTAGAAAGCTACTATGAAGTTGCTGAAAGAAACACAGATTATGTTTCAATGACCTTCTTGAGATGTATTCCTTATTCTGTGTCATTTGTACATGTTTGCATCCACAAAGAACCGGAAAGGAAATTATTCTGTGCACAGAGGCCAATAGCTGACACTGTTCACCTACAGAGCTGGTGAGTTCTTGTTTATGTTCTCAATCTCTTTCTAAGATTTTTAAAAACTGAAGTGTCAGAGAGGTTAAAACTATTTTTTAAAGCAATAAGTTCTTCACAATCTCCTTGAAAATCAAAAGAAAATTGTTACAAGTGTTATGGTTTTTATGTTGAACTCTGAAAAAGAAGTGTAGAAGTGCTTTTTGCTGAATTTGGGTCTGGCTTATGGGAAGATTTTTCTCTTGCCATATCAGCTGTATCAGTTTCAGGGCCACACAAAGGGTCAGCACAGGATTAATGACCAGAAGTGCTTCCTATCAACATTCCCTGGTCACCTTTCCCTCTGAAAGGAGCTGCAGCCAAACACTGCATCTTTCATCAGGATAACTCAACTCACACTAATGGAGGAGAAGGGAGAGAGAGGGCTCAGGTCTCCAGCTCCAGTGAATGCTGAGAGGAATCTTTTCCCATGGCCAACCCCTCTATGGCATGCTTGCCCAAAATCTTTTTAACTGTGTGTGCTGAGGGGAGACCAGTGCAGGTATTGGAGCCTAAACTGGGGCAGAATAAAATCAGAATTACAGAAAATGGGCCCTGATCATCTCCTCCCTTCAGTCTCTGGGAGCTTTGGGAAGGAAGCTTCTCATTTCCCTAAAATCAGGCCCTGCTCTGCTTTCTTACCTCCAAGCCAAAATACTCCTGCTCTACCCAGGTCAGGGATGTCTGTCCAACCCCACGAGTGCTCCCCTGAGCTCCCAGAGCTTTTTCCCCTGCCCTTGCCACCCTTTGGGCAGCTCTTGCCACCTTTCCAGTGCCAGGAGCAATTCCCAAATCTCAGCCCTGCAGGGCTCCACTGCCACTCTCTGGCTTTAGAAAGTTTCCTTGGGAGTTGTGAGAGGCTCATCTGCAGCAAACGCCTCAGACACAGCAATGCTGGTTTGGTGACAAGTGACTGCTGAAAATAGTACATTTATTCAATGAGCTTAAGCACAGCAGTCCCAGTTGTTGACGCTCCTCATGAAAATATTGATTCTAAGCTCCCTAGCTTAGAATGTTTTGATCCACATTCTGGGCCTATTGATCTATCTTTGATACTTCAATCAAGCTGCTGTTTATATCAACTGCAAATTCATCTGATCTCTCCAAAATAATTAGATTAATCACAGGAGGATCTACAAAAGCCCTGCTTTGATTGATTATGTCTTCATGCTCTCCTGGGGAAAACAGGTAAATTTTAAAATGTGAAAAAGACAGTTGTTAGCCTTTTCATTCTGGCATCTTTGAAATATTTTTAGTCCCACTTTTCCTTTTATGATCTCAGGCTTTTACAAGATTGCAGGCTCACAGCATGCTTAGTTGTGATTTCTTCAGTGGCTGACATTTTGCAATACATAATGATTTAGCCAATATGAGCAGAACTATCATTACACAATTTATTGTTCCCCAAAGTATTATTTGTTGTAGAGACTATTAGGCCTAGGAGTTACATGTTACAGAATTTTTATTAGAATTGTTTTAAATTCCAAGGAAATTAATCCCTCCCTTCATACCTCCTGCTCCAAGATTTCCATTTTGCAAAGCAAAGAAAAAGTATTCAAGCACAAAAGTGGTGGGGGTAGTAAGGACTTCTCCTGAAATTATCAGCACTTTTCTTTGCATAAAAAACAAATGAAGACTTTTTAAGGATTTTACTTTTAAGAGCAAAATTTAAGACAGGATTTTACTTTTAAGAGCAAAATTTTCCTTTAATTTGCATCATGGAAAACACCAGTGATGCCAATGGGATTTGTGTGTGAGTTCTGAGCCCAGTTGAAAAAAAAGAATGGTGGTGTTCAAAAATGCATATTTTATTTGATGAATGAATTGCTAAAAAAAAAAAAAGGCACTATTTTTTTTTTATTCTGGAAACAATGACTTTGTACAATAATCCTATTGTTCAATCATCACTACAGCCTCTAGTGGAACCATGCCCAGAAGGATGAAACATTTTGTGCTAAACCTTTTCCAGGGGCCTTCTACATTAATCAATAGTTTTGATTACTCAATCCTATGATTATTCCATTTTTTGGAACAAATCATTCGGGTTATTAATTACACCAAGACAGCTGTTTATCTTCCAGCAGAACAAAAGGAGCTCTCATCCTGCCACTGCCAGGGAGCTGTTTAATGCACGGCTGAACTCGGCTCAGCCTTCCCTCGCCTCTGGGCGTGCCAGAGATGAAAGGGTCAGAGCTGGGCCTGGGCAGCCACGGGAGCTTCCCTGGAGATCCAAGTGCTGCTGCTGGGGGTCACTTCTGGGAACCTCTTCCTCCATTTGAGAAGGAGCTGGAGGCAGGGGAGGGAAAACAAGGTTTGTGTGATGTTGAAAGTGAGCTGGGCCAAGGGCACATTCAAAATCAGGGAACGGATGCCAAAGGGGGGATGGATGTAACTGGAGAGAAGGAGGGAGAGCAGGGGGGAAAAATGCATGGAGGAGAAACATTGTTAATTTGGGGGGGGGGGTTGTTTGGCTTTCCATGTACGCATAATGAGGGGTAATTAGCTCTGCCTGCACAGTGAATTTCTGCATCTCAATCAGCAAACAAGAAAATCCTGGAACAGCTCTTCAGGGAGAGGAGAGCAACACCCAGAGCTGAGTGGGACTGGGATGGACCAGGAGAAATCATTGCTGTGGAAGACGATGCTGGAGAGCTGAAAGAGGAAGCACAAGTGCTGCAAGGACATACTTAATGATTCTTCAGGATGGGAAGAGAACAAAGGAGGGGGTGGTTTCCAGGCATTTCCTTTCCACATGGAAGCAGCCCTGTATTTATGAAGACAGTCATTCCCCTGAAAGGACTACCTTCTCTTACCTTGATAATTATGTACGGTTCTGGTGATTTTTTTAGTTAAGAACAGAGTCTGTTTCCTTTGCTCAGAGCAGGAATCACTGTCTAGTTGTGTAAGTCAGAAGCTTCCAGTGTGGAGAGGGTGGGAGCGCACAGCTCCCAGGCTGGCAGCTCCCAGCGCTGCTGTGCTCAGGGGACACCACAGCCCCTGCAGGGACATCTCCTGCCTGGAAATGGCACAGGCAGCTCAGCACAGAGCCTTCAGTGCCTGCTCAAGGGGCTCAAGGAGCACGGACTGGGCACATGTAGGATCCAGCACTGCTGGGGACAAGGAGGAGGAGGAATAATCCCACACATCTGCCTGACACAGAGCTGCCACACCTCAGCCCATTGAGGCACTCTGTGTCACCTGAATGTCACACAGAGCAACGGCCTGCTGCTATTACTATGGCAAGCATAAATATTCCACCTCCAACCTTTTGAAAAGATTTCCTTTCTTCCCTTTTCCAGGGATTAATTTCTTTTTCTCTGTGCCATTCACTGGATCGTGTCCTGCCTTTCTTCTCCAAGTGATTTGGCAGCAATGCTTCAACCACTGGTTTCAAAAAGCCAGGCTATTTCTTTATTCTGAGTCTACAGTACACAGCATGACAGAGGTCCTTTACATCCTTCTAAATATTAATAAAAAAAGAACAGTATGGAACTTCACTTGAGTTTGGGAAAAGCTGCATTGTACGAGATGCTAAAACCAAAGTAATTTGTTCATTTCTGTCTGAAACTGTTTGAGGTTTTTATGGCTCAAGAAGTGAGGATAAATTTACAGTCTCGCTTTCCAAAATGAACACAGAAAAATGAAAATCAATTAAGAGAATTTTTGCAGCTTTTTTGGATTCACATCTCTAAGGTTTTAAACCAGCTTTTCCCTGCAATGTTTAAATTGACAGATTCAAAGATTCACATTGTGTGTAAGTCAGAAGAAATCTCAAGGATATATCCTGATTTTTATAGAGAATTGGGGGTAAACCACTTTTTCTCTTGCTATACCAAAATGAATCCTAAATATTTTATGGGATAAAAAATCCCAACAGAGTTGAAAGTAACAGTTATAAGAAAGGCCCTGCTTCAACTCCAGTGGGCTCCTTCAGGAGCTGGGGGAGATGATTTTTCATTTATCTACAATTTTCAAACTATGGGAAGAGTGTTAAAAGTAAAAAGCAAAACTCCAGTGCTCCCAGCCTTGGAGATCACCACACCTTCAACCTGGCAATGGCTGCTGGGTCCTGAGCACCCACAGCATTTTACAGGCCCACTGGAGAAATTACTGCTCCCTGAATAGTTAATGAAGCAGCTCGGCACAACCCTCTCATTTCACATATGGCAAAGAGAATTGAAACCACCAGCATATTCTAAAGATCCTCTTGCAAAATGTCATCTTTTGAGATGCAAATACCAGGCCAGAAAAAATATCCCTTCTTCCATTAATGCTCTAGTCCTTAGACTTAAGGAAATGAAGAACTAAATCAATAAACAACTTCAATTTCTACTCCTTCTCTCAAGTTTCTTTTAAATCAATATGCAGCTAAAATCTCATAGTTAAATAAACCATGCCAACATATTGCTTCAATTACTGTCATATAACCTCTTTCAACTTGGTATCCATTATCTTCTCTCCCATGGATAAATACTCACCCTTGGGAAAGGACCTGTGCATAATAAACAAGAAAATTGAGTTGTTCTCTTAAGACAGCTGTCACCTGGCACAAGAAGTGGCGATCAAATGATCCAAAATAGCACTTAAACTGATCAAATTAAGGAAGAAGCATTTTTGCATTTCTCCTTTTTTGTTTTTTGGGGTGGGATTGTTTGTTTTTTTTTTGGTCCACAGATGTCATGTAACAGGATCAGATCCTCCTACCTGCTGTTCCTGAAAGAATTAGTTCCTAAAATGCAAGTTTTAACAAATGTCCTTCTCCAGCAATGCCTGACTCTACCTTAACACGGACAAAATCTGAGGTGCCAGACAAAAAGAATCCAGGCAATGTAAATAATGTGTTAAAGCCAGGGCAATCTGGATAAACAGTAGATTCATATTTGTATTTGGCAAGAAAATCAGAGGGAGAGGCCTCTCCATTTTGCAGGGATCTGGAAAAAGTGAAAAGCCTATGGAGGGCTAATAAAACTTTTCTGGCTCACCATCTGGAAGTCTCAGCAGTTTCTGCTTTCGGAAAGAATGCATTCTGCTTTTAACTCCACACAATGCCTCATTGCTGCTTTCATGTGCTCCAGACCAAGGAGACCTTCTACAAACAGCCCAAAAATCAATACATGTTATCCTGCCTCAGCCAGGTGTGTGCTCTTTGAAAACAAACTGAGACATCTCAACATCACACAATGGCTCGGCCAGCTCTGCCTCCAGGAAGAGACACTGCAACACAGGCAGGACCTGCAGGCTTTGCAAAGGTTGTGGAGCACTGGAAATGAGTGGAGGAGGAAAAAACAAAGGGAAGAAAGCTTTCTTATTCTGCTCTCAGGAGACACAACCTGCAATATGACAGCTTTCACCTATGACACCAGCCAGTCTGAGCTTCAATCCAGCTGGGTACTTAACTCATCCTTTATTCTAAGCCAGTGAACAGACCAAATTCCTCCCAGTTTTGAATAGAAATTGATACCTATTTAGTTATAAATGCCTGGCCAGATCAAGGCCCAAGTCACTCGCATGATGAGGTTTACTGCCAGACAGTATAAAGAACAGGAGCAAAGGTTATGCAGTTTCTTATTCCTTGGCTGGAAAAAGGATGTCAAAGAGAGATGAATGCGGAAATACTCCTTAAACATAAAGCCCACAAATGGCACTGCCTCCTAACAAACCTTGACACTGTAGTAACAGCTCTGCACACTGGCTTGTGGCTGGAGAACAGCCAGAGAATGCTTAAAGAACTTACTCCCTTCTTATGAGAATTAAATCAAGGAGAAGCCTGGATGAGAATAACCCATGTGCCAGAGCCCCGGCACAACCATCTGATCCAGGACAAATGGCACCATCCTCCACAAACCCAGCTGCTCCTGCACTCTGGTTTCAAGCTGAAAACAGGTTTTTCACCAGTTCCATTTACACAAAGAGTTCAGAAGGCTTATTTTTCATTCCAGCAGAGAATTAACACAAATGTCAGAAGTTGCCAGGGAACAGACTGTCACCCTCCAACTGCTTCCCTCCCTTCAAATACTTGGAGGATATTGTACTTCACATATCGCCCTTTAATCCTGTGTTCTGCTGCAGCTTTTTAATATGTACTTGGTGTATCTGTGCAAAATCTCAGAATGCAGACTAGCCTAGCAGACAGAGCTTTGGCTTGGGATTTAGGAGACCTGTGAGCTGTTAAAGGCTGTTACAAAGGCTGCTGTAAGTGACTTCCTCACTCTGCTTCAAGCTCTACATTTTGGCAGTGTAAAAGCGACACGCTTTGAAATTGGTGGATGGAAAATCTCTCAGACTTTAAAACACAGAAGAAAGCTGAAACACACCCAAAACTCATTCTTGGTGGAAAGAAGAGATGCAAGCAGCCCATACAGAACCCCCAAGAAGTCAGTTTGCAGCAACTGCCATGCACAACTTCCACAGGTCATTTCTTGAAGGCACCAACCCTGCCCCTTTCTTAGTGCCCCCATCCCCACAGTGTCCAGCCTTCCCCTGGCTGGCAGGCCACCCCTCCAGGTTGCTTTAGGCCACCCATGGGCAGGGAGTGTCTCACCATGGATTCAGCATGGGCTGGAACACTCACCTGAAAGCTCTGGGTTTGCATTTCCCCGTGCTATACTCAGTGCCCAGCCAAGGGGAGCCCAGTGATCCACCTGTGATTCAGTGATTGTGTTTGCAGTGCACACCCTTACAGAGAAGGTGGCTCAGTTTTACCAACACTGTGCTTCACCTGAGACCCCCTAAGGGCTAAATAGCCCCAGCTGACACTTAAGGACACTGCTCCATCCTGGTCCAGGGAAAATGCCAAAGCAAGCTGGAATTCCTCACCAGCATTGCACAAAGTGGCCTGGAGCTCTGCAGGGATGAGTGACCAGTAGAGGGGTTTGTATCACTGCCCCTGCCTCTGCCAACTGCTTCTGATACAGGGCTCCAGCAGCAGCTCATGAAATGCCCACCTGTGCTAGGTAGACCTAAAATGTGTTAAAAGGTAACGGCCTTCACAAAACACTGTTTTCAATTCATTATTTACCAAAACTCACATTTCATTGGTGCTTCCAAGGTAAAACACCCTACATAATTTAAATCCTGATATTCAGCATGTAGACACAGGCAAGTCTAATCCTGCTAAATCTGATTCTTTCCAGCTCCCTCTGTTTCTCTTCTCTTAAATCCCCAGCTGAAGATGGCAAATTTTCCCCACAATAACAGCTACCAGTGCTAGGCTGCATCCTGATGGCCTGTGCTGCCAGAACCAGACACTGCCGTTTGAAATATGAAAATACCTCACTAGAAAACGACCTTTGAAATGGCACAATATATCTGACATGAGCTTGCAGCCTCTGGATTGTTCATTTACATTCAAAGGAGTCTTGGAATGAGAGAAAATTCCGCCATCTGGCAGAAGTTAAATCAACCCAGAGCAGTGGTGGGCAGGTGCTGACATCCCAAAGAGGCTGTCCCAAGGAGCAACAACTCTGGGCTTTCTCAGCTGAGTGCAAAGGCTGAGCAGGCCACACCAGGCTGCTCATTCCACCCCTGTGAGTGCCCAGAGGAGAGAACAGAGCCCATGAGCAGAGCAGAGACACAGAGCCCTTCAGGCTCCTTGGTGCTCTCCACTGGAAATCAGATGAGTGCTGACAAGAGCAGGAAAACTCTTTTTGAGGAGATCCAGGCTGCTGGTGTCAGTTCCAGTGACAATCACATCAGGCTGCCTGCACAGACGTGGGGAGTTCATCCCCTGCCAGACAAATTCTGCATTTACTTGTTCTCCAAAGAAATCATACTGAAAGGAAAACATATTGAATGAGCTATACAGCAGGCAACTCCAAAATATCATCTATGTTTTCAAGAACCACGGAAGAGAAAATAGACAAGATTAGATTTTGAAAGCACTAGATAAGTGCAATGCCTTCAAAAGCCAGGCTCTTGTCCTTCTAGAAAACAAAGTCTGCTGGGGTTGCCCTCATGAATTACTTTTAATCTGATTCTCACCACAGCCTTGGCTAAAGAAAAGCACAAGTCCAGTCTCCTCTCTCTCATATCCAGATATTGCACTGGGAAAACTCCACAGATCAGAAGCTTCCCCCAGGACCACGGTGGATTTTTCTATAAAAGCGACAAGATGAAGGAGCTTAGGGAGTCAGACATCCAGTTCCTCTAACAAAAAATGCCTGGTTTTCTCCTGCTGACATGAGAGCCTGGTTTACCCATTTTGGTAAAGTTCTGGTTTATCATTTTAGGTCTGTTGAAAATACATTAACGAGGCAGGAAATTTACCCCATTTGGATTTCTTAGGATCTGGGCACCCAAGTCCTCTGGGCTCTTTCCCTACAGGGGAAGCTGATCTGGAGCAGCTTGTTGCCTTGTCACCAGGCAGATCTGTGTGCACCACATGCTTTACATGTTCCATAACTTACACACATAAAATCCTCTTTTCCCTCAACTTTACAGCATAATATGCACGTTTCATAATTGTGCTGCATGCAGACTGTCAGCTGCACAGGCTGCACAGCTCACCTGCCAATACAACTTGCTGGAAAAATTCCTATTTCTGTCTGGAGGGATGGCTCATTTTATAAAACAAACCAACAGCCTAAAATCCTGCTCCATAAGGGTTTCCAGGCTAAAACCTGGAATGTACTAACATATGTTTTGTGTGTAAAGTGTGACAGAGCTGCAGTCAGCAGAAACTGAATTCAGAAGAAAATACTTTGGGGAACTTTTCCTGATGTGGTTGGAAAAGGATGCTGTCTGCAGAAGAAGCAGATTTATTCAGAGGTCAAGAGCACAGCTCAGTGTTCTGCCTCCTAATGCACAGAGAGGACTTTTCTGGACACAGAACAGTTGTTGTCTGTACAGCTGCTTTCAATGTCATTGCTGGGGACTTTATGATACTCATGACAGGTTTTACAGGATTATAATACTGTTTTCTTTCTATTTCAATGATTCTGGTAGATGCTAAGTCTGTTCAGAGGGTGATGGTTGCTTTGGAGGAATTCAGAAAGCTCTGCACTTTCAAATACAGCAAACCACTCCATAAATGTCCTTGTGAAAGATGAGGCAATTCTGGAGAATTTTACAAACAGTGCAAACTATGTATTTAATAGTAACCAAAATGGACTCTAACAATTTGATTACTTTCCAGTCTTAAATTCTAAGAGCATTTATAGATGCATCGTAAGGAGAAGTAATTCAGTCTTTCCAAAAGCCCAGCCTGGTTAGTTAGGACCACAATGACAAACTGGTCACTGAAGTTCAGGCAATTCCAAGGCACCTGTAAGCTGCCTCCAGACACATATTCTGTGGCATTTGCCAGCTCTGAGGCAAGCAAAGGATGTCAGCTTCGAGGAAGAGCAAATCCAGAAGCTCAGAACACCCAATGGATGGGGCACAATTTGTGCAGCTGCCTGTACAACCCAGAGCTGGTGCTGAGCTTTCCCAAACATTTCACTGCCTTTCTGCACATCCTGAGGAGCCCCATGGCTGCTGCCAGGAGAGCCCAGAGGGAAACGTGATCATCTGACAAATAGATTACACCTTCTAGCAGTTCCCAGCAGTAGGGAAGTGTTTGCTGAAGGAAAAGTTCTCCCTGGGGCTCTTCAGGCTTGACAGTTTCAATGAGGCACTTTTAAAAGTTTCCCTTTAAATGTTCCAATAAAAATGCCATCAATGCCTTCATGGCAGGAAATTACATATTTAAAATAAAGAAATGAGCAAAAATCCCCCAGAACTGCTTTACAATGGATCTAAACCCAGAGAATCCCTTAGCTGAGTGCCCAGCCCTGCCACAAACGTGTCCTGCGGTGTGACACTGCCAGAGCCACCCCATTTGTCTCTGCCCAGGAGACAAACAGCTCTGCCATACTTTCTGAAACAGGTAGAACGTTAACTCTAAATGCTGCAGACTCTAAGGCTCAACAGCTGCATTTTAAACAAAAAAAAATTTAAGGAAGTTCCTTGAGTAGATAAAAGTTGCCTTGGTACAAAGGGAGATGCTCACTCAATTAAAAGCACAAAGTCTTCCTCAGATATGTCCTTATGAAGGGAACTGTAAATCCATTTTATTTCTCCATGTATTCAGGCTGGATTTCCCTTTGATCACAACCACTTGCTCCCTCCCACACAGCAGGATGGATTAGCAGGAAGCACAGCTAGTGCAGGCTTGGACACTCCTCCCGCTCAGCCAAAGGTGTGGAAAGCCACAGGAATGATCGTTTGATAATGAAGGGAAGAATATGACCTTGATTCTTTCTTTTTCCCATACTATGTGTAAATACTAAATCCGTAACTTGAAGTATTTTTTGAGAAGAAGGGGAAGGGGAAAAAAGCAAAAAAACAACTCAGGTTTGAACAGTATGAAAATGAGTTCTGGCTCCTTCTAGGCAGAAATGGGGCCATGGTGACCAGGTGAAGCTTTGGGATTTTGCATTACTGCACTATTTTACAATTTGCTGTTTAGAAAAAAAAGTAATTTTCTAGATTGTAAGTACTAGATACTTTTGATATTTTTCCTTTTTGTCCTCCTGAAATATATGTCTTTGCATTTTGCCATTTTTACCTCTTCCACAGCAGGTTTTTCTTATCCTTCCCTTTCCTACCTTTGGAATTTATGGGCCCTTTACCATTGAAAGGAAGAAGCCTCTTGCTGCTCTCGCAGGCACTGCTTGTTCCCTGAATATTTAAATAGCCCTGCTCCTTTCATGAGCTGTGAGACACCTACATCAAGGACCAAAGGATCTAAGCAATGACCCTGATATTTAGATCTAAGGAGCTGCTGATAGCCAAGTTCACCCTCCGCACAGCTTCCCTGAATTTGAAAGGCTCACACGTGGCATAGATTTGGTCCTCGGTGTTGAAGTTGTAGGGCTGATCTGGAGATACATAATAAGCAAAGACATTTGAGGCAGTTCAGCATCTTTCAGGGTAAGGATTTTTAGATCTGTACCTTTGTTCCCAAAAGAGTTAAATGAATAATGAAATCTCCCTGCAGTGAAAACTGCTGAACTTAATTCAGAGGAAATTTCTCAAAGAACTGCCTTGGTGCCTTGCAAATGTGCCTGTCAAAAAGGGCTGCTCCTTCCCAGGTATTTGTTTTAGAAATTCCCTGCCTATAGGATTACATAGAGCAGCTCAGGAGAGACTTACACTGAAAGCAGGTTTGCATTCTGAAGGTTTAAAAATTATGCTTTTTTATTAGCGTGAATGTGAAGCACTAAAAAGACTACTTAACAAAATTAATTTCAAGGTAATAACTTTTCAGATAAACAAAATACAAACCTGTGAAGATCAGTACCATTTCTTTGAGCAGCTAACTCTTTCTCCTCTACAATAACAACCCTCAATTTAGAATGCGTTTGTAAAATTGTCCCTATATCAGATTTGAGGGTTCCATTCTTAGGCTTCAAAAGTTTTGAACAAATTACAAAACAACCTGAATATCTGATTACACAGCATATAACTCAGAAGAAAATTCCATCCTTTGCAATTTAGCAGGCACAAAGGTAACCTTGGTGTTGTTCCTTACAATCAAAAATTGACCTAATAGTGGAATTCTAACATCTTTAACTTAGGCATAAATAACATTCTTGTCTTCAATATTCAACAGAGTACAGCTAAACCTGTGATAACTGCAAGAATTACTGAAACCATTCTCAACATTTGTAAGATACTTTGATTTTCAGCTCTCCAGGAGTTACAAGTGCACATGTAGACATTATTTTAAAAGGCCACCAGCAAAAAGACATTTACAAAAGTGTAGTATTTTGATCAGACTTTTCAGACCCTAAAAAGGTTACCTAAATATGGGACACTTAATCTAGATGGTTTTGGTTGGTTGACTCAACTTCCAAGCAAGAAAGGAGGTGTGGAACTCTCCTGAATTCTCCCAGAGAGCCCCTCCTGAATTCTCCCAGAGAGCCCCTTCCTCTGTCAGTCCCCAGGTTCATTAAACTTTCAGAGCTGATTTCCAAGCTACTGTTTGCTTTTGTGTTTTTGTCAGCCAATCCACAGAAAGAAAACAAATTGGATGGACTAGTTCCAAGCAGCCTGCCAATAAAAAATTTAAGCACTACTATCTAGAAGTAAAGTTTAAACAGAATTTTAAACTAAATCAAAATGTCAGAGTAAAGGACCATCAATGTAACGAGCTCTGCTGCACTGCTCTTTACCTGAGATCTTGCAAAGGAACTTCTTCCTCCCTGAGTCTGAGGAGCCATAACTCAGACTCTGATGGCTCTGCACTGCTCAGAGGTCTCTGGAAAACAAAAAGCAGCCCAGCCCTGCTCTGCTCCCCACAGGTGCCTCTTCAGCAGAAAACCTGGCAGAGGAGATGGATTCTTTAGGAAAATCCCTGTTGAGGCAGAGGAAGCCTCAGATTTCAGTGTGTGTGTGTGTGGAACTTGGCAGTGCCTGGGAAATGTGCTCTGTTCTGGTGTCAGGAGTGTCTGTAGGACCTGGCAGCTGGGCCACAGGGCTGGGTTTGTTCCCTTTCTGCAGGGAAAGCTTCCCATCACTCAGAATTCTGTTTGCCAATTCTGCTGTGCTGGTCAGGTCTAAGTCCCAGGACTTTCATTGCACATGAAAGGAATTTTAGGGGTTTTTTTCCCCCAGGATATTTATATAATTAACTCCAGTCTAGATGAATCACTTTTATCGTGGAATACAGTTTCTAGAAGGAGAGGTATACAAAGGAAACAACTTTGCTGCATGGACAGGGCTTAAAGAGTTAAACAAAAAAGTTCCAAAGGAACTTCCACACTTCTGCAAAGTGCCGGCCCAATGAAAACCAGAGCAGATAAAAAACATGGAGAAAGCAGGCTGGGGGAAACGGTGGCTTTAGGAATGCCTGTGAGAGCAAAAGGCAGGGATGTGAGAGCTACAGAGCCTTTCTAAAAATCACTCCGTGGTGTTCCAGCTGAGTTAAAAATGAAAAGAAAAGCACTGGGCTTTACAGCACCCTCGGCATTGTTTGTTTTGTCTGCCAAGTCTATTCCTCTTCCTTCAATGGAGTGCTTGTGGTTTGGCAGTGACTTTTTAGCCGTTTCTGTCTGTCTCCATCTGAGGCCCCAAACTCGCATTTCTGAAGTGTCACATAAGTGGAAATTTGCTCTGCTGTTCTCCATCTTCAGCAAGCTTGAGAGTCTTTGTGTCTCACTATTTATGCCATTTCAGCAAGCACTTAGAGAATGAAAACATCAACGCTCCCATCCAGGCACAGACTGGGAAAGCAGAGTTCAGTTCTGAAAACACAAACACAGGAGGCAAAGCAGGCAGCTCAGCAATGCCTGCCCCTAACGGGAGCCAGACCTGGCCCTGCTGTGGCCCAGCTGTGGATCAGCTGCACATCGCCTGTGGCCCAGCTGTGACTGAGCTGTGGATCATCTGTGGATCTCCTGTGGATGAGCTGTGGATCACCTGTGGATGAGCTGTGGATCATCTGTGGATGAGCTGTGGATGAGCTGTGACCCAGCTGTGGATGAGCTGTGGATCACCTGTGGATGAGCTGTGATCCAGCTGTGGATGAGCTGTGGATCACCTGTGGATGAGCTGTGATCCAGCTGTGGATGAGCTGTGGATGAGCTGTGGATCACCTGTGGATGAGCTGTGGATGAGCTGTGGATCACCTGTGGATGAGCTGTGGATGAGCTGTGGATCACCTGTGGATGAGCTGTGGATGAGCTGTGGATCACCTGTGGATGAGCTGTGGATCTCCTGTGGATGAGCTGTGCATGAGCTGTGGCCCAGCTGTGGATGAGCTGTGGATCATTTGTGGCTCTCCTGTGGATCAGCTGTAGCTCTCCTGTGGCCCAGCTTTGGCCCAGCTGTGAGTGCTGGTCCCTGAGCAGTGCCCATGGTCACCACCCAGCCCCGTGGGGCAGCAGTGCCCACATCCCCCGGGGAGTTCATTTCCAGCCTTCCCCAGCATGTTAAGCCTGGCTTAGAGAAACAGGGGGGAGAGCAGGCCCAAAGCCCCTGCAGGGGCTGTTCTAAATCCCCAAGGAGTGGGTGGGAGGCACCACCTCAGCCCTGCTGCCAAACACAACCCCTGCCAAATAAGGACACCATTTTTTCCCCACTGGGATGGAAGCAGCAAGGACACTGTGAGAGAAATCTTCACAAGGGGAAGGGCTGGCCTGGCAAGGGGAGGAACATTTTCATATATTTTTGATGCATATTTCTCTCAGTAATGCAAAAAAATCCAAAACTCTGTGATTCCAGGCATTCAGTTTTCATGGCTCGGATGGAAGCAGAAAACTGAATGCAAACCTTGCCAGTTTCCATACTGGTTATTCCCACTGCTTGCACAGAATGGATGACGCCCAATGTGTATCTTGTAAGGAATATCAGCAAGACTCACCAGACAACAGATCCCAGAATTCCAAAGGTTTGCCAAAATTCTCCTCCTCTACATCCTAGTGGAGGGGAAGCAGGAAAAACATATAACCTCTTAAACTGTGATAACTGATACTTCTTTGTGTGGCTTTTGATAATGCAAGTGCAAGCACTTGTTAAAATATGGTGTATGAAACATCAGGATGCAGAACAGCTCTTTGCAAAATTACAGGAAATTTATAATTAAATTTGATCATCTGATTATTCAAAGCTTAGTTTGAACCCCATTTTTCCTTATAGAGAAGATTTAATCCAACACAAGGCACATAAAACACGGTTAAGGGAAACGTTTAAGAAAGCATCAGCAGATCTGCTAGGATCTCAGATCCTTTAGTCTTTAACAATCTTCTAAATGACAACTAAAGTTATGCTTGCATGATCCCCTCTGTCCAGGATCAGCTGAGACTGGAGAAGGAGTCATTGCTGTTATTGCCTCTTTTCATTATGGTTCTTAAAAAAAGCCATCTAATGATTCAATTTTATCTGTACTTCTATTAAGTGCAATTAGTTACACTAAAAAAACTGCTCTCCTCTCTGACACTTTTAAGGTTTGTGAAACCTGCACTACATAGAGTTTGGTGGTTCCCTGGGAATCCCCAGGTTAGCACTGTCCCTTTTCAAGTGACCAGCCTGGCACAACACCCTTTGGTCGTATTTTAGCTTTAATGTCACTGCTAAGACATGGACAATTTACTTAGTTGCCTTTTTGGCTCATATGGATTTGATTGACTGAAGTGCTTCATAAGCAATAGTGAGGTAAGGCTTTGAAAGTCCCTGATAGCCAACAGTGGTACCGTGACCTGGCAGAGCTGACACTGAATCCTGCCTGAGGTTAGGCCTCCCTCCAAAACAATCAGCAGGTCTGCACATTGGTAATTCCTGTCTTTTACATTTTCTGAATTTCATTTATCAGAGATGTTACTGTGAGAGCACAAGTAATCACCTCTGACAGGTGACAGCTCAGAGAGCAACCTGTGGGGACAGTCTGATGGAAAATGTCACTCAGCTCAGGGGACCCTGCCCTTCCCTCAAGCCAAACCAGGCTGCCCCATCCAGGGCCATCCCTGCAGCCCTTCTTCCATCAGGGCATTCATGGGGCAGCTGCAGCAATCTGCCAGTGACCTGCTTCTCAGTTATTTCACACTTTAAGCAAATCATGTTTATCAAATTATTGTTTCTTCACATTTCACTCTGCTTCCTGCTGGTTTTAGGTATTGATTGTATTTTCTGGCCCCAGCGGCCCAGCACAGGCTCTGGGCTGCACAGGGCAGCAGATCTGGCTGTGACCTTCCCAAGGACTCGCACATCAGCCTCATGTCAAAACAGGCTTATTTGAGTTTATCAACAAGGCTAGGCAAGGATATTACACACAAAAAATGTTGCTTTTATACTAACTGAATGCTTAACCCTAGAGTGCTCCAAAGCCTTCAGTTAACCTCCCTCTGAGTGTGCATTTTATATTTGAAATATTCACCACTATCTCACTGCTTTGGAGAAACATTGTTTGTTTTAAAGACTTTCCCAACAACCATGTTACAGGTACACACCTTGAGACAGACTCCAACCACAATTAAGCAATCTTTCCAAGACTGGTGGGACCTCAGACTTTGCCAGACACCAGGCAACACCACGATTCTTCCCATTACAAATCTACTTCAGATTTCTGTGTTTCCAGCTATTAATCTGCCTTGTGTGCAGAGTTCTATAAAACACTGCTGCTATTAAATGATCAACTCTGTTGGCAAGAAGGCAGCTGCTGTTAGAGCTGCTCATTTTCCCCTACAGCCCCTCCTGTTGTAACGTTACCTGACTGATGTTAATGAGCCCATCCCTGAACACCCAGGGGTGAAGCAGCTGCAGGTGGGGTACACTGAGGTCTGCACCACACTTAACCTCCAGCGAGCCATTGATGTAAATTGCCTTTTGAAGCCCCTGCAATTTTAGCTCACTTCAAATCAATAGAATTCTTCCCAGTATTTTCACTGGGACCTGTATCAATAGTGTAGCATTTCACCAGTCCTAAAGTAATTTTAATCTAGAAATTGTTTCCCCAAAGCTTGATAATGAGTTAAGGTACAAGCAGATTTTTTTTTTTGAAACCTGATAAAAAATAGCTCAGAGGCAGGTAGCTCTAAAATTAATTGTTGTGCTTCACTGAGGCTGTCACAAACCCCAGAAATCTTGTTCTCCTTCCTGTACTGCACACACAGTGGATTTCAAAGCAATCTATATTTATTTAGTTGCTCTTTTTCTGTAAGAAAACCAACAAATTATTATAATGCACATTTAATACCTTATTAAATTAGATGTCACCTGCTCTTTGAGTGAGAGGTAAAAATCGAGTTCTGTGTAGTCAGAGGCACAAACTTAATCAAGTATTAATGGCTGAATTACTTTCAACAATAAGATACTAAGTCCAAGCAAAATGTCCAAGGTCACTCCACTCCAGATGGCACTAATATATTTACAGGTCTGATGCCTCCTGGCATTTTCAATTTCTTATGTTTTTGGAACGAATCACATTGAGGAGCTGGCAACTGCAATTTGCCCACAAAATTAAATTTAAAGGATTATAACTCCAGTTTTAAGCAGTGATTTGACTGAATTGATGTGAAGCCACTACTCCCAGCTCTTGATTTCCACTGAATGATGACCACAGCATATCACAAATTCAATCAGGACAAAACAGAGTGGTTATCATAGAGAGGTTTTTTCATGTTCACAGCCACTGAATTAAGCCTCAGCTATCAGAGCCAGCAATCAGGAATATAACAAAAGGATCCACACCAAACAATGGGGGCCTGAAGCAGTCTGCTTTCCTTCTCAGCAGGGGAATTTTCAGTGACAGGGTTTTCACAAGGGCAGTGATGCTCCAGCAGTGAACATGCCCACAGAATTCCAGGTGCTCCTGGAGGAACATGGAAATACAAATGTTCCTGGCTGTTTGCTCCCAGGGTTTTGACTCGTGCACAGGCAAACCTATTCTTCCCTCACTGCTGTGCCAGAATCTTAAGGATCCTCTGCCAATCCAACCAAAAATTGGCTTCAGAGGCAGTCAGGGATCCCAGTGCCCAGTGGGCATCCTGCCCCACACGCCAGCCACGGGAACACTGTCCTGGGAGGGGACAGCCTGTGCTGCTCAGGGCACAGGGTTTGTGCTGCACACACAGCTCTGTCCCGGGGGACAGGACACCCTACCAGCAGCTGGCAGGAAGGGGAAGAAAAGTCCAGCTGATTAGCCAACACAAAAAAGCAAGGACTTCCAACTCTGAAACTAAACAATGCCCAGAACTGAGTGTTGGAAACCACATCCCTGAGCTTTGTTATTCAAGCTGAGCACTGCAGCCTGATTTTTATATAGATATGTTACAGGTTGTGTTCACATATATATTTCATTATATGCTACTGTCACATTTCAGGTAGCAAAAATACTGGTTTTTACTTATTCCTAGGGTTTCTTAGGCAGAAAATCCTGCCGTTTCCCTCTATTTCAGCACTTTGGGTCTGAGGTTTGTGGTCTGAGTTGTTTGCACAGGCAGCAAGCAGAGGCAGGCAGTGACAGACTGTCAGCACAGCTTCAGAAATCAAAGATGCAAAGGAAGAACTTTGCTCTGTGCTGTTACATCCTGTCCCAACAGAGCTCCAGAGTCTCCTGGCGATGTCAACAGAGGAGTCCTGTGCTTTGGGAAACGTTCCAAAGCTGCTGAACCTCACTGGGGAATCAAGGCAGCTCATTCCTTCCAGGCAAATTTCCTTTGCCCACCAGCATCTCTCAGGGCAGCTACTGCAGCTGCTGGGTTCAAATGACACCCAGTTCTTCCAAAAGATTTACCAGCAAACAAGTAAAATGCAGTTTCAAACTGCCTCTACTTCCAGGTTACTCTGTATGGGCTTTGTATTAAAACATGGACATTTAATAGTCTCCTTCCTACCCATCCTTCTTTCCAGTGCCCATAGAATACCCATATATTGCCATATTTGCCTTTTTTCCACATCACTGTGGCTCCTCCCTCTCTGCCTTATGTTTCTGACCTCCATCAGTTGCAATTTAATGCTTTTATTACTGCAATAACCAAGCTGTGTCCAAAGTTAGTTTTCCCTTTAAATTTTTATTTTGATGAAACCTTTAACTATTACAGTATGATATTGATGATCCCAATATTCCAACCCTCATAAATAAGTTAACAAGAGTGTTCTATTTATACTTCTATGTATGTATACCAAAATATAGAGAGTTAAAAACAGAAATTACTGTTAAAGTTTTCTGTCACATTAAATATACAGTGGCTCCTGGGCATCTCCAGACCAACTAAAAAAATTTGAAAGGGAAACTAAAGGAAAAAAGAGAAGAAAAAAAGAAAAAAGTCTTTTAAAAATACATGTGTTTAAGGTACTGGTGAAATCAGGATCCACAAAATACCTGGATAGAGCTGGTGCCAAGAGAATGGAGCCATCAAGCTCTTTGCATTTGAATTCCTTAGACAATAAGTGCTCACACTCTGAGGAGAAAAATGCCAGCATTTTTTCAGTTGGGATTAAGTTTTGGACAGAAAATGAACAAGAGAATGATTCCTAAATTATTGAAGTGAGTGATAATTCCCATGGTGACAGAGACCAAGCCCCAGCAGTGATGTGTCCCTGCCTCCTCCCCAGGCAGGACAAGGAGAGCCCAGATCAGAAACCTGCCAAAAACCCTCGCTCAGAGCATTCTCCACAAGAAATGGCTTCAGCTGTCAGGAGCTCTCTGAGCTCACCAGGGAGGGGCAGGACTGCACAAGAGCCAAAATCGACCATTTTCACCTCAGAACCCAACCCAGGCAGGGCCTGGAACCCCCAGGACACGGGACTGGGGGAACACACGGGAGGTGGCACCGGCGTGGCCATGGAGTGACCACTGCCCTGGACACAGGGTGATCACTGCCCTGGGCACAGGGTCACCACTGCCCTGGGCACAGGGTCACCACTGCCCTGGGCACAGAGTGACCACTGCCCTGGGCACAGGGTCACCACTGCCCTGGACACAGGGTGACCACTGTCCTGGCTGAAGTGTGACCACTGCTGTGGCTAAAGCATGACCACTGCTCTGGCCACAGTGTGACAACTGTCCTGACCACACTGTGATCATTGCCCTGACCACTGTGTGCCCACTGCTCCAGCCACAGGGTGACCACTGTCCTGGCCACTGTGTGCCCACTGCCCTGGCCACAGCAAGCCCTTCCCCAGCTGCATGGTCAGCAGGATCCTCTGCACTGTGAATATTTTGCTCTCTGATGTTTTTTCATTGCCTGTGGCGAGAGCAACAGGCACATCAAAGCAAGCAACATCTCTCAGAGCAGAGTTATAAAACAAACAATTCAGAAATGGTTGTGCTCGGAGATTAAAACCATCCTGGATGACAAATTAACTCCTCAAAGTGAGAAAGTGACATGTTTGCATGGTTTCTTTGTAGTGAAGATCAGGAGGCACAAACCTGACAAGACTCAGGCATTGGCAGCACGTACGTCAGCCTCTGATATGTCTTGGCCCATTTGTATAAATGGCTGTCACAGAAATCCTCTGTTCCACAATGCAGAAAGCCAAAATTCAATGATCTTCCACTCAAAGACTGCAGCACCCCTAATTCCCACCTTCAGCTTAAAAGGGAAATAAAAAATAATCATAATAGCTGCAGATTATAATGCCTCAAACGCAGCACCCTTTTAGGAATTCAAATGCTTTCTTCAAGGAGGTGTAATATTGAGCTTCAGTTTTCCCTGCATTAAAAATAAAAAGCTTCACTGCCCCAGGGTGAGTGGATAGAGGGATTTTACTGAGATTTGAGGGCTCCACCTACCTCACACTGCTGCAGCTGGATTCACATAGGGGTGCATGGAACAGACTTAATGATCTCCAGACACAAAAAGCTGAGGAATAACCCAAAAAGAGGAGGCTGGGAATGTTTCTTCCCAAGCTGGGGTGGGGCAGACGTTTAAATAGGGAAATATTCTTCACCAGCTTAATGAGTGATGGCACATCTCTGTTCAGACCTGTGTTTAATTCATGAACTTCCAGTGGCACAGTGGAGATGTCCAGGTCAGCTTTGGGAGCTGCTTCCAAAGCCTTTGCAACATGAAGGGTCTGTGAACCATTCCCACCCCAGTACCTGAGCAGTCACACCCAGAAAATCTCAGAGCCACATTTTACATTTGCAGGGGAAACGTTTGTGTCCATCTGCACAAAATTAAGCAACGTAGTTCAGAGCCAGGGATGAAGGTCAGAAAAAACTCTAAATAATGTATATTAAAATGAGCAATAAATATGGAGAGATTGCAGAGTCTTTGACTAGAACAGAGAAAGTGGCAGCAAAGAAGTATTCCTGTAAAATATTCCCTCAGTGCTGCATCCTCATACCAAGGCTCCTTTGTCTTGCAGGTGCTTGTGGAGTCTCCTGTTCTTCCTGGTCAAATGTAAGGAAGCAGCTGGGAGGAGACCTGGAAAACTTGGAATTACAAGGGCAGTAAGCAAATCTGCATCTCCTTGGCAGCACATTTCCCATCTTTCCCAGCACCTGGCAGTGACAGTCTCCCCCACAAGAATCACCCATGATATTTCACCTTCACTGTGCAAGTTATGGAGAATTCAAGGGTGGGTCCTTAATCATGAGCAGCTGCATCTGCTAATTCTCCATCCTTCCCAGCTTTCCCAAGGGACTGACATCTATTGCACCCCAAATTGTGCAGTTTGCATTTTGTTCAGTGCAGGTGAGTTTCAATAAGTATTGTAGCTAAAAGTACAACCAGGGCTGAAGATTCCAGAGTAAGGGCTCTAAAAATCTCACCAGGGAATGCCCTGCATAGAGCTATTAAACCTCACAGCCCCTCCACACTGTGATTGCAGAAAATAGCAGAAATTAATTGCATGTGTTTCTGCCTGATAGGGTTTACAGGCCCTTTCCAGCAGTTCCCAACATCTCTGGATCTCATCCTGTGTTGTAAGAACCAGCAAGAGCCATTTAGGGTTTTCCAGGCCTTGTTCTGTTTCTGGATCGCTGGCCAGGCAGCAGCAAACTGATCCTGGGCACGCTGCCCTGTGCCAGCCCCACAAAACAGATCCTGGGCACGCTGCCCTGTGCCAGCCCCACAAAACTGATCCTGGGCACGCTGCCCTGTGCCAGCCCCACAAAACAGATCCTGGGCACGCTGCCCTGGGCCAGCCCCACAAAACAGATCCTGGGCACGCTGCCCTGTGCCAGCCCCACAAAACAGATCCTCCCCACACTGCCCTGTGGACAGATCCTGGCCTGTGGAAATGCCTCCAGCTGAGATAAATGGTGGCTTGGCCTCAGTAGCACATACAGGAGGCATCAACCTGAGACCATGGTGATGCCCAAGGAGCTGGAACAGAGGCTAGATGGAGTTAAGAGGAGTAAAGTGGATATTTATTGAAGTGCCTTCAAAGGCCACACCCAGTCGTGGTTCTGCCTGGATCTCCAAGATGGAAGCAAAAGAGGCCTTGGTCATGAGATCTCACATTTTTATAAGTTTTAGTCCATTTGTATATAGGAGTTAACTGCCCAATTAATAGCTTCAAATGATGAAGTTTCATCCTCCTTGCTTGTTTGCCTGCCCTCCTCTTTTCACATTGTTTATGCTTTGGGCCTGAAGTTTGAAGAGATTGTCCTTGAGTCTCTAGCTAGAATTGGATTGTTTTGTCTTCACCACCCTATGAAAAGATCCTAGTATTAGTTAATGTAAAGCTAAAAACTGCACATCAAAACAGAACAGAAAAACTTAAAACGAGAGGTATCAGTGGGAAAGAGGACACTGAAAAAGTGGCATCTAGTCAGGCCATGGTGAGAAGGGTATGGTCATGGGAGCCAGTATGTTAATGGGACTGTCCTGCGTTTGCTCAGGTTTCTGGTTCTTGTTCTCAGCTGGTTCAGAACCCGACACAAATAAGGTTGTGTTCAAATTCGTGTTCATGATTGGACCCCTGCCCTCAGAATACCCCAGTACCTTGTTATGTTCACCACAACCCCATCTTTGGACCTTGCCCCTGTACTCTGCAGTTTCTAAGTTTGTTATTTTGGTTATTTAAATTTTTATTTTCCAGGTAGAGCCATCGTTCCCATCCCTCATTTCACAGCTCCTTCCAGCCCAGCTGAATAAAGGGATCACAGCGGGCTCCAAACTGTGATCCGGGCCACGCTGCCCTATCCCAGCCCCACAGAACAGACCCTGCCCACGCTGCCCTATCTCAGCCCCACAGAACAGACCCTGCCCACGCTGCCCTATCCCACCCCACAGGACAGACCCTCCCCACACTGCCCTATCCCTGCCCCACAGGACAGACCCTCCCCACGCTGCCCTGCCCCAGCCCCACAGGACAGACCCTCCCCACGCTGCCCTGCCCCAGCCCCACAGGACAGACCCTCCCCACGCTGCCCTGCCCCAGCCCCACAGGACAGACCCTCCCCACGCTGCCCTGCCCCAGCCCCACAGGACAGACCCTCCCCACGCTGCCCTGCCCCAGCCCCACAGGACAGACCCTCCCCACGCTGCCCTGCCCCAGCCCCACAGGACAGACCCTCCCCACGCTGCCCTGCCCCAGCCCCACAGGACAGACCCTCCCCACGCTGCCCTATCCCAGCCCCACAGCACAGACCCTCCCCACGCTGCCCTGCCCAGCCCCACAGGACAGACCCTCCCCACACTGCCCTGCCCCAGCCACACAGGACAGACCCTCCCCACACTGCCCTATCCCTGCCCCACAGCACAGACCCTCCCCACGCTGCCCTATCCCTGCCCCACAGGACAGACCCTGCCCACGCTGCCCAGCCCCACAGCACAGATCCCCCCACGCTGCCCTATCCCAGCCCCACAGAACACGGTCACTGCCTGTGGCACAGCTGTGATGAAATGAGCTGTGAATCAGGTTGTGATGTTGGGATGGGAATGCAGGAAGTCAATCACTGCCAGCCATCCCTGGAGAATCCCAAATTAATCACTGCATCACTGTGCATTGGTGACAGCTACTATTCATAGGGGGAAAAAATACTTTAAACTACTTCATGCACTTAAAATTCAGCCTATAATGCATTTTGTCCTGTTACCTTTAAGCGAGTGAGCCAGAAAAAATAAGTTAATATGATGTGATATTTCTCAATACACTAGTAACACTGTAAAACAAAATAAAGCTTGTTCCAAAGAGTTCAACATTGTTGATTTTTTTTCTTTTAAAAAAGGATCTAAAGGTGCAAATTCACACACTAGTAATGAAACTTTCAGCATTCAGGTATGCAAGAGACAAATGCTTTGCCATGAGGCATGAATAGCCACATCAAATTTTTAAGCATTCAGGAGGTTTTTATTAGATGATAACATAATACTAATAGTTATTTCTACATGTTCAGGTATATGTAATCGTGTATATATAAGCAAAAAATGGAAGTATAGAAATACATGATTTTTTTTTGAGATGATGCTACCGAATTGATTTGAGAATTAATTCCCCAGAAATCAGTTGGTATTGTGACTCAGTGAGTTTCTTTGAATAAAGTAACCTTTAAGTTTAAAAAAATATGCTTTATCTCCACCTCCACCACCACGTGACCCAACATGGAACAGAGGAGAATCTTTTTGTAAGAGGCCAGAGTTGTTTCTGCCTCAGAGGATTTGCCCAGAGCTGAGACCTTGTATCCCACAGAAAACCTCTGATTCCTGCAAACCACGAAGCTGGTTTCTTTACCAGTCACTAAATTCAGCTCTTTACTTTGAAATTAATAACTCCACATTCTTCAGCTTTTGAGTGGCTCTGTTTGTGAATTGCTGATATCCTTGGTGCCCATTCTTTGGCAAGTGACAACCAGTTATTAAAGCACTTACAAATGCTCCATTTCCCAGCTTTTTTTTTTGAGGCCACAAAAAGCTATACAACAATGACAAAGCATTGTTAGGATTCTTAATAACCAGGGTTTGCATGAATGCTTATTTTTCCTCAAGGAAACAAGGAGGAAATCATAGACTATTATCTTAATTGTAAAAATACAATAGAACAATCTCTCTCTTGGGTTGGGGTCTCTGGGGCTGGACTATTTTCTTTCTTACAGATGACTCAGAATAATCTGTTTTATTCAGAGTTACAGAAATTACTTAAAATACCTATCTCACCAGAATATCTGTCCTTCACCCTACCTGGAAACATTCCCTTTAAGGTGAAAGTTAAACTCCAGTGTCCTTCCCAGTCAGTGTCCAAGGACACCCATGCACTGCAGGGCTCTGTACAGCCTCCAACCCCAGATCTGTCAGAAGCACAGGAGACAAGATGGGCCCTTCCCAAGTCACCTGGAGAACTGCTCTGGGTGCAGCTGGGAGAGAGTCATTGAGCAAAACAGCTTGAAAAAGATACTCAGGATTTGCAGCATCATTTAGGGTTTCCTGCAGATCCCTCCACTACTGCTGGTTCAGCTCATCATTTGCCCCACTTTATGCATGATGTTTAAAGAGGACAATTTTTGGCTGTGGAGGAATCATAGTTCCCTTCTTTTAACCTTCCCTCACACAATTCTCACTGTGTGTCTCTGGAAGGCAGAATGGCTCCATGTGCAGTTTTAGGAGGAGGAGCTGCAATGGTTTCCAGAGCTCTCTTTGCACACTGGGATGGATAAGCTGGAATAAATGATGCATTTTTAGTGGGTTATTGAAACTCTTTTACTGTGTATTTTAACTGTTGCCTCCATGTACCAATGACCTGACAGTCAAGTTTCCCCAAAATGCTCCTGGGATGCATTTCAGCTTTATTTTTACAGCAGCCTCCAGGTTAAAGCGCCTTGGGGCATGCTACAATATTAAATGAAATAACATGTCAAAGCATATAAAGTATGGTCAAAGTACCATCTAAGATAGAACATCAGGCTGCTGTCTAATTCCAAAAAGCTGCCAGTTATTCATTGTATCTTAACAATAAGGGTAATGAATTCCTCTGATAAAAACATGAAATTTAATATGGCTGGGAGTCAGCAGAGGTCATCTAACTTGTATTTTCAAGGGTTTTTCTGAGTGCAGAGGAATGGGTGTCAGTGAAAAGCACAGAAACACAGCAATGAGTGGCCTTGAGAGAGTTCATGAGAAATTGCAGGAGCAGATCTCAGGAACGGTTTTGCTCCCCACAACAAAAACTATTGCAGTTTTAAACCCACCTTGGCCAGCTGAATCAGCAAACTCTACGGATTATACAGCTCTTGGTTAAGAACAGTGTTGTTCATGTCTTTTGGATAACTTCTTTCAGCACCACGTCCAGCCCTCTCCAGGCGCCCGTGCTACCCCAGGGCTGTGCTGCTGCGGCTGCCTTGCACTGCTCACCCTGCAGGAGATTTCTGTGCCTCAGAAACAACCAACCAGCCAAAGCACACACACTCACAAGCCTCACAACATCATCCTTCCCACAACTAGCTGACATTTCTCCAGGAGTGACAAAGGGAGCATCCATAGAAAAGATCCTGACTATATGTATATATATATATTTATATACTACAGCTGGAAATAATCTGCAATGTAATCCATACTGTTAAACCCAGAGGAGTTCTGGCTTCTAAGACATTTTGATCTGAATCCAGAGAATTAACAGAGCCCATAATCAGCTTTGTGCCTGGCAGCAGTGCAAGCTGCCCACGTGTGATCTCGTTGTGCTTTGCTGTGCCAGGGTGCCAGGCAGGGCTTCCCTGCACCCAGCCCCTGCTGGGAGAGCTCTGCATCACAGCCCGTCCCCTCCTCAGGCCTGCAATCCTCAGGGACCCATGGCTGAAAAATTAGGGGTCGGTTCTGGCACTAGAAATGCCTTTTTACCACCGAGACCAACATAAATAAAAACTGACATTTTATTTTGTGGACAACTCATCACTTGTGTTCAGCTGAAGGCATGCAGGAAAAGATGAATAGCAAAGCTGCCCAGCTGGATTATTTTGGATGTTTGCTGTGCTTCCTGAATGGGAACTCCTGGGGATCTGCAAACACTTGCCCATAAATGAGTAACCTATTAATAAATTGACTCCAGCCATAGAGAATTAGAACTGCACAGAACACAGGCTGCAAAACCCCTCCCCACAGCACCTGCACCTGCAAGAGCCCTGGCTTCTCACACCACACATCCCTCCTGAGCTCCCCAGCACTGAAACTTCACCTGCGACAGCAGGGTCCTGGTGGGAGGCTGTGAGCCAGCTGTCACAGAAAGAGGAATCATAATGAAATCCCCCCTAGTGTCAAGCTCTCTAGATTCTTCCATGCTCTTATGGGAAGATGTTTTAAGGTGAATGGTGTTCTTTTAGGTTTGTTATCAGGCCCCCTGCATCCTCTGAGTCCCTACACAAATCAGCTGCACTCTTTTCATGGACCTGCCACCTGCTGACTCTGTGCTGGACCATAAAGTTCACCAGATTTTGTAATTTATGTAGCCAATAAACTGTAGTAGGCACAGGAACCTATTAATAGAGAGAAAAATAAATAAAGGAAATTATGTAAAGCGACCTTTCTCAGTGTGAACTCGCCCACATTCAAAGCAACAGAAAAATGTTAACGTGCCCAGGAACACCCAGATCCTCCCAAAACAGCTGAAATTTAAAAACTCCTTAAAAGAAAGCAGCACACACCACACATGGGCCTAAAAGATATTTTTAGGCTCTTGAAAAAGTCAAGTCTAACTCTACAGGGAAAGGATTCCCCACAACGATTCAGATCTCTGACAGACTCTCCCTGCTTTCCACAGCACATGGATGATGCCATTGGACTGGCAGATGTGCATATCAAAAAAGAACACTTTAAAGGGATTAACTACTGATTCTGGACATCATAAGTACTCTTCCAGAAGCACAGGACCCAAAGTAAGTCCTTTCTGCAGTTAAAAATGGGTGTAAAACTTTTGATTTAAAGTAACAACAAAGCAGTGGGTTTGCTTTAGTGGGGGAACTTGTTTTAAACAACATTCTGAGAACTATACCCAGGCTCTTGTCATTCCAGCATTATGGACACCAGTTCCTCTGCTGCTCCCAGTGGAAACCCCCAGCTGGTTTTATGATGCTGCCCATGGCTCCAGCTCAGCTCTGGTGGGGGAAGGTGTTGTGCTGATCACTTCAATCCAAATGTTGTGTGTCAGGTCACCACAGTTCATTGCAAATGCTATTGAATTACACCAGAATTTCATTCCTAACCAGAAAATAATTACAAATCCTAGGGTTGCCATGCAGCAGAATTTATGAGAATAAATGTCTTTAGTATAAGCCCCACTCAATATATCCTATTATATCTTGTGTAAGACATAATGTTATTAGGTACTAAAGATTTGTGCTGTCAACTCTCAGACACATGCACAAAACACATCTAAAATTTTTAATCAGCAGAAATGATGAAATTACATTCATCTTGCACACATACAGCAGGAGTTAAAGCAGCACTTTGGTACATTTTTAAACTCATTTTAATCCCACACTCAGTACAACAGCAGCACAGTGGAAAGCTGCAATACAAAACTCTAAAAGTACAAATGTCACTCCTTCAGAGCAAAACATGGGAAATTAACAGAGATAATCCTTCAGTGTCAAAGACTTTTGTTTCTCATTTTACTTTTGCAGGTGCTGTCAACAAAACAGACAATATAGTATTTAGGCTTCACTAGGACTAAAAGTGACACAAACTCTACAGCAATTGCCTGCTGCACTCACTTTCTAACCACTTGTACTTTCCTCCATACTCTGATTTAGAGCTGCTGTAAAGCCTGTCAGGTTTGTTGGGAAAGGCCATGAAGCTGCAATGTCAGCAGCTTACATCATGAAATGGGATGCAGTTTCACTGAGAGCCCCTTTTCCTCTCAGCCTGGGCTCTTTTTCTCTTCCATTTCGGTGCTTCTTTCTCTTTCCTCTTTGTTTTCACTTCCCAGGGAAAGCAGGAGAGAATTCGGAATGGTGCTTTCTTAAAGACATACACATATATACATACACACACATATATATTCCTTTTTTTGAAAACTAAGAGATTTTCTGACATAACCTTTCCCTGCTCTGTTCATGGAAGGACATCACACATCCAATTGTTCTATTCACTGCAATGCTGTGGGGGCAAAAAGGCACTGAAAAAGGGAAACTGCTCCTAGGGATGAAGCAGTGCCACAGTAATTCTCTGGATTCCAAAGCAGTTCTTGCAGTGGATATGCATATGCCATCACTGTATACACAAATTACCCATGCAAATGGGCTGTGATTATTTCCATGCACAATTATCCCGTCTGCACCTGCAAGCACAACATTTGCATACAGGAATTGAGCTGGTGTGGTGCTGTTTGTTTGGGTTCTGACACATTGTCTGTGTCTGTCATTTCCAGTGCAGCCCCACATCTGGATTAATGCCAGCACAGTGCCATGTGTCACCTCCTCAGCAGCCTTCATGCCGAGGGAACTGGAAGGACAAGTGAGAAGCTGAGTGAGAGCAGCCACACCAACCCCTCAGGGGCAAAGAGCATTCCAGACGTGGGTGAGGTGGAGCACATCCAATGTCTCTGCTGGTCACTGCAGCTCCTTGGCAGGGCCTGGAGCAGTGACCAACAGCTCACTTCACACACCCACCCAGCCCTGCCCTACTGCAGGGAGCCTCTCCACTCCTTTCAGGCCTCTCTCATACAACTTTTCTTTTAAAATACCTTCATTTTTCAAAAACTATTCATCTTTGCTCATCTCACTGTTATTACATTTAGATATGCAATATTAGAACGTGGATTTACCCTGATTATTTGTCAATTAATTCTAACAGCCTACACATAGTGTTAAAGTAAACAATTGTAGCCTTTTTAGTACAAATAACCAACTCAACCAATTGCTTGTAACAGAAATACTCATTTGCTGAAACCAGACTCCTGTAGTCATTAGTTTATTATGAAAGACTTTATTTCATACTTGCAATGGTGCTCATGGAATTGAACAAAAACCCCTATAGTACAATAAACAGATTGTAAAACATTGCATCAGAGCCTGGATCTTCAGTTCATTAGACATAAAAATTCAGTCCCATTATCTCTCTCCTTGAAGATGCTCTCTCTTTTACACTAACCATGTTCAGCAGCAGTTTGCTCCAGCTGACCTTAATTCAATACATTTTTCACAGAAGGATTGCTTCAGGGTTCAGACATTTCTGTTGCTAACCACTGCACATGTTCTAGCACTTGGCCCTGAAGTTCTCACATCTTTCTGGAAACATTTGCTGTGCAACACCACCATGGGAGTTTTCATTTTTTAAAACATATGAGATAATTGATTTGTAATTATCAACAGGGAGAAATACCATCACTGGTGTTTGCTAACCTAATTGTAAAATTTATTGTTCCTTTCAAGTCTTAATGTACTGCCTCAAGTGTTCACCACTTAGGCACCAACAGGCTGCAGCAAATGGAGTGGCAGCAGGAAGTCAGGGATGGAATTACCCACTTCTCGCATGATAAACGAGGTTCTTTCCTGACTGCTCAGCCCATTCCTGGCATTTCCCGAGCATTTCCCCCCTGGGATGCAGCCCAGGTGTCCAGGATCGTGCTCTGGGCTGTGGTCTGCCTTGCTGGGGATAGGGAGCTGAGTTCAGGGGGGCTTTGGGGAATGAGCCCAAAAACGGCACCAGGCAGCACCTGGGGGACAACCACACAATGAGAGCACCCAAACACACACTGAGAGCACCCAAACACACACAGAGAGCACCCAAAAACACACTGAGAGCACCCAAAAACACACAGAGCACCCAAAGACACACTGAGAGCACCCAAAAAAACACACAGAGAGCACCCAAAAACACACTGAGAGCACCCAAAAACACACTGAGAGCACCCAAACACACACTGAGAGCACACAAAAACACACACAGAGAGCACCCAAAAACACACAGAAAGCACCCAAACACACAGAGAGCACCCAAAAACACACTGAGAGCACCCAAACACACACTGAGAGCACCCAAACACACACTGAGAGCACCCAGACAAACACTGAGAGCACCCAAACACACACTGAGAGCACCCAAACACACACAGAAAGCACGCAAAAACACACACTGAGATCACCCAAACACTGAGATGAGAGCACCCAAAAACACACTGAGAGCACCCAAAAACACACAGAGAGCACCCAAACACACACAGAGCACCCAAAAACACACTGAGAGCACCCAAAAACACACAGAGAGCACCCAAACACACACAGAGCACCCAAAAACACACTGAGAGCACCCAAAAACACACACAGAGAGCACCCAAAAACACACTGAGAGCACCCAAAAACACACTGAGAGCACCCAAAAACACACACTGAGAGCACCGAAAAACACACTGAGAGCACCCAAACACTGAGAGCACCCAAACACACAGAGAGCACCCAAAAACACACTGAGAGCACCCAAAAGCACACTGAGAGCACCCAAACACACAGAGAGCACCCAAACACACACTGGGAGCACCCAAAAACACACTGAGAGCACCCAAAAGCACACTGAGAGCACCCAAACACACAGAGAGCACCCAAACACACACTGGGAGCACCCAAAAACACACTGAGAGCACCCAAAAGCACACTGAGAGCACCCAAACACACAGAGAGCACCCAAACACACACTGGGAGCACCCAAAAACACACTGAGAGCACCCATAACCACCCTGACAGCCCCCACACCCTCTGGCACCCCTCCTGCAGGAGGTTCCCTGCTGAACCCACCCCCAGCTCGTCCCCTGAGCTGTTCTCTCCAGCTGCACCCTCCTGCTCTGCTGAGAGCTCTGTGCTTCCCAACCCCAGCTAACCCCTGAGTTTCACAGGTGACACCCCCAGCATCACACCTCAGTCAAACCCCACCTGACTGTCACTAGCAGGGAGCAGAGTGGAAAAGAGCAGCACTCACCTGCCCAAGGGAGGCACCCAGAGCACACCCTGGGCTGCACAAACTCACATCTGTGTGCACACCTCAGTGCTCTGGGCAGCAGCTCCCCAGGACAGGGCTCCTGTCCATGCTGGCCCTGTTTGTTCAGGCAAAATCTGTCACCAAACGTACAAAAAATGTCCACTCTATTTGTAATTTCTAGAGTTTTTACTCAATATCTCCATCCTCTCCCCTTCCAGCCTCTATTTTTTGTATCAGCTAACATGTTTAATGGCTTCTTCTTTCTATTTTAGGTGTGAAGAAAGGTCTCCCAGAGGATCGATTATGAGATTTTGTTTAATTTTTTTAGCCTTTTAAGAAGACTTGAGCTAGAAGTCTTAGGCAAAATAAACTGTTTGAACTTGATATTTATTAAAATTTGGAGAAAAATGCAAGTCCTGGGGTTGAGCGCCCAGAACTGCTTGTGTGTGTGTGTTCAGTATGAATTATTTTGGTGCAGCCTTAAAAAACAATCATGTTTTTTTCACAAAGTTTGCAATTCACTTGAAATATGATATGGCAGATTTCAGGCCATTTTCATAAAGCATTTGTTCAATCCTAAGATCCATCTGTCTGGATTCATCCCCAAAGAGAATTTTCTTATATTTGCATGGATTATCAAAATAGTATTTTATGAAGAGACAGTTTTGTTTTAAAATCAAGTCCTCACAACTTCCTAAAATAAATACAGCTACATGTTTTATAGACATTAGACCTTTATTAAACATGAATAAACTAGATTCTTGTGTAGGAAATTAAAATTTAAGAAAAGCTAAATTAAATTAATAAATTATTCTGATGGGGCAATTTGATATTAATAGTTATTTTGTTGATATAAATGGTGTCCTGGTCACTCTGGGGCTGCCATCACTTACTCTCAGTGTCACCAGTACCTCACTAAACTGAGTGCAGCACCAAACTCCAAGGATGGAGTGAATGTAGAATTGTCCCTGCACTGCATTTCTGAGCCCAGAGGAGGCTGAGGCTGCCCCAGGGCAGGTCACAACAGACAGGGAAGGTCCCCACAGCCACACCACCCCAGGCTGGGGCCTTTTGTTGTTATCCCTGTCCAGAAAATCCCCTGGATGCTGAGCTCGTGGACATCAGCCAGGAGAGGGAGGCTGAGCACTGAGCCAAAACTCAGCAAAATCAGCAGCCCCTGGCAGGAGCTTCCCCCCCACAAGCACTGGGAGGTCTGGAGCTGTGAGAGCAGATTGCTCCAGAGCCCTTGGGAGCGCCCAGCCCAGCTCCAGCAGCTCCAGGGGGACCTGGCAAACCCAGCTGGCAGGGACATGGGAACCCCAGCACGGTCCCAGGGACTGAGAGGGGAGGAAAGGGAATGTCACCAGCAGTCTGGGCTCACACTGGGCTGAGGGGCTTTAAACACAAATGTGGGCACCCCAGAGGGTTCCATCAGCACACACAGGGTGGCTCTGAGGGTGAAATGCCCTGTGTGACAAGGTTTCACACCACTGTCACCCCTGTGCAGTGATAATCTTTGGGAACCACGGTGGTTTGGCTTTCCAAAAACCCACCAGGCAGCACCCAGCATGTGCCACCCCTCCCCACGTGGACCAGAACATGCTGGCCTTGGTGAAGAATAATGAACAGCCAGGCTTCAACTGGAAAAGGAATTCCACAGCACCTCATACCCATGGCCAAGCCTGCTTTCCTCTGCCTCATTCTGAGCAGTGGCCACACAGAGCTGAGCTCAGAGAGAGCTTCCCCAGCCTGGTACCCTGCAGTGAGAGGGTCCCCAGGCAAGGAAAACACAGATTCCAATGATTACTGCAATGGAAAAGCAGAACAGTTTCATCATTTAAAACACTTTGGTATGTGGCAGAAACAAAGAGACCTCACATAGAGATGTATGCAGAAATATTCTGAAAATACCAGTACACCTACACATCTACTGGGAAGTGATGCCTCTGCTGCTTGCTGACCTTACCACTTGGGCTTTTTCCTGCAATTGTGCTTTAAAGGCAAGTTCTTGGCTGAGCAAACCAAGCAGATGTTGGACTTGATTTCACCCTTTTTTCATTCTAAGAGAAGCAAAAACTACTTGCAATAATGTTATCTGTAAAGGGCAAAATATACATACAGGCTCTTTTTTTTCCACACACTATACCCTACTTAAGTAATGACAATGTATAACACTACAATTTAAGCAGGTTAAGCAATTTAAATTTTGTGGTTTGTCCCTGTCATTCTCCCCTGTTTGGGGAGCAGCACAGCCCAGTCTCTACAGGCTGCTTGAAAATTACACAACAAGCAGAGCAGCATGCTTTTCATCCACACATACAGTTTTAAATATGATCCCACCAAGCCATTAACGTCTGCATGACAAACTGGCAACTTTAGCTGCTGCCATTAATCCCACATCTAGCAGCAATTTCAGCCCCCACTCGGTACCACTTGGTGCTCTAAGTAATGATGCAGTTCAAAAGCAGACTGAAGGTTTAACCTGCACTGACCCACACACACATAAAAACTCTGGCTGCTCCATTACACTGCTTGGCTGGTGCACCACAGCTACAAAGCAAAGTACTTCAAAATGTCCCTGTCAGTCCTCAGGGGACTGAAGGAACACTTGAGAATTGTTCCCACTGGTTCCTCATAGCCATACAAATGAATATCATCGTAATCTGAACAGTTTTCGCAGCAACAATTTGAAAATATTCCTTTAATAGGTGTGTTTTACACAGGCCCTTTTATTCAGTCTCCTCTGCCCACTGAAGATAAACCTCACACAAATTTACCAACCTGCATTTGTGCTGTCCTGCAGAACCTCCAGGTTTGTCTTGCAAAAGAGTTTTTCTGCAGACAGGACAAACTAGAAAATGCCCAGTAAAGACAAGTAACAAATGATCAGTTAGAAAATCCAGATTTGAAAGGCAGAAAAATCATCAGTTAGCTCTCTCAGGTCCCAGGATTTCTCACTAGAAAGACACTGGAAAGACACCTACATGTGATGCAGAGGAACAGTAAATATTAACCCTTAGCATCTTCCTCATGGTTCCAGACAGGGACAGTATAGTTTCCTGCTGGGGAAAACCACATGGCTGAGAACCACAAAACACCCAACAACACCCAACAACCTCAGAAAGGTGACAGCCGACACAGCTCCAAAAATGCTGTATGCAAGGGGAAAATGGCACTCAGGGTTCCTGCAGGGAGCCATGTTCAGAGTGCAGCTGTGCAGCACAATCCAGGGACCATTTCTGTCATTGTCAGGCTCATGTGCCCCAGACCAGAGAGCCCAGCAGCCCCTCCACCACCACTGCCCTTTGGGAGCTGCATTTGAACTGCTCAGATCCACAGGGCACTCAACAGTGAGATCCAGGTGTGCCCCTGCCAGGAGCTCTTGGTCCTCCTTGATTCCCTGTCTCAAGAGCAGGAGGGGCTGAGTCCAGATGCCACCAGCTCTGTGCCTCTCAGAACAGCATGTCTGCACACGCAAAACATGTTTAGAGTTACAGGTGTTCCTCTGTTCCTGACACTTTCAAGTGGCAAAGTTCTGGGTGATCACAAAGGAAGACCACATCCCAGTGAAACCCAGCTGTCCCTGCATTCCCAGCCCCATCTGTGGCTCCATCTCTGCCCAGGACACTGCCAAGAGCAGCCCAAGAGCCCAGAGCTTGCTCTTTACACAGACAGGAGCAAGTCCTGCTCCGGGCAATCCTCTTCTGCCCTGCACTGGACCTTCACACATGAATGCTTAGCTGAACACATGCAAAAATATTCTAGAAAGGCTTTCAAAAGAAAGCTCTTATTAAAGATCCTAAACTGCACAGAGTGTGGAACAATAACACTCTGCCTGAAAATGTCATATCTTTGTCTGAACAGCCCAAAACCTTATGTGCTCTGAATAAAGATAGAGATGTAATTGCTTTTCTTGTTACGACTCACTTGTGCATCATAGATTTTTTAATATCCTGCAGAACACATGTATTGTGGGAAGGAAGCAGGTGACAGCAGTAAACATATGTAATGTTATTTTTCTTTATGATAGATATGAGTGGGGAAGTCTAAATGATGCCTTAGGTTTTTAATAATCAACTATGGAGTCTTAGGGGGAAAGTGTGCATTTTGCCAAGAGCAAAATCATTAGAACTTTAACTCCAGCCATTGTGGGAAATTTCACTCAGCTAATTGTAGCCATTAAGTGGCAGGTTATACAATGAAATTACTTCAGCCTTGTCTACGCTCAAAAACAGGTTGCTGTCAGCAAAGTAGCTTTTTCTGAGTGAATGGGGGTGAGAAATGCTCTGTGCTGTTGAAAGTTTGTTGGGCTGCATGTGACAGGAGCTGAGCTGATGCTTCGTGGATTTGGAAAAAGCATCCGTGGAGATGCAGCAGGGTTCTGAGAGGGCTGCAGCTGCCACACCTCTGTGTCCATAAACATACACATGGAAGGCCCTGTAAGCTGATTCCTAACATTTTGGTGAAGAGTTAAAGCCACACCGCCCTACCTGGGCATTCCAGGGCCTGATATAATAACAAACTGCAGGAAAAATACAAATTTACATTCTTGTAGCACAGAGGCTCTTACTGCACAGACTTTGTGGAGATGATTTCTGAAAGCCTAGTTCAGCTTCCCACTGTCTTCTGCACCTTCTCTAAACCCAAAAAGCCCTCACTGTAAAAAAGCAGCTGCCTGTTCCTGGCTCTCCAAGCCCCATAAACCAGGGTCTGTAAGAGGGAAGGGGTCAGAGATGGAGCCTCCAGAGGGAGACCAGAAGCCTGTGGGCTGAAACCTCAGACATGCTCAGCATGGAAGTGCTTGGGATTTCCCCAGCTCTGATCATGCTGCTCAACAGCTTCAATTGGGCCACCAGGCATCCCAGAAAAATGTGGAAATTCTCTGATCCACCTGAAAAAGGTTCCCACACCGAAGTCATCAAGGTGCACTTCCATGGTGGATTCCTTGGGTGCAGTTCTACAGAGCCACAGCACCAAAACCCAGAGGGAGAGGAGGAGCTGACAGAGCTCAAACCTGAAGCAACCACCAGACCCCTCCCAAAACCTGCCAACCTCACCCCAAAGATTCCCATTCCCAACACATGCACCCAACACCATCTCAAGGAAAAAAGAAACCCCTTGTGTTTCTTAAAGCAATGAAATAATCCAAGTCTTTCTAGGAAAAGCATACACAGCATATTAAGCTGTTAATAATTTAATTTAAACAGTTAATCAGTATTTTGCATTTGTAAATTATGACCTCAAAGTTTCTCATATTAGCCTAGAAAATCAGAAGGAAGAGGTGCACCTGTATTGCCAGGGTTTAACAAGTTTGCCCCAAAGCTGTGCCAGGCCAGGGAGTGGAATCAACCCATTAATTTATGTGATGATGCTTCTGGCTGTTGGAATTTCCCTCAGCTGCAAATAAATTCTAATGAAAAAGAAAGCTGAAGCAAATTCTTCTGAAAGCCCCAAAGCTCTAGGCTGTTACAAATGAAAAACAGTGCTGATGAATTCAGAGTATGATTCAATTCTAACCACATCCAGAGCACATGAAACAAAGTGGCATTAAGATATTGTCCTGGGACAGTGTGAATTCTGCCACATCCATGGAAAGTCAGGAGTATCATTCTGGGATGCAAGTCTGAGCATAGGGTTTTCTACAGAAGGACTCAAGTGAGGGCAAACCAAATTATTTTGTTCATCCAGTGTTGGTTTTCAATTATGTGAGGCCATTTTATATAGAATATATTTTGTGCTCCTAAATTCTTGTAGCTTATTCCCTATCAAAGTAGCTCACTGCAGTGATCCCAGTGATCCTGCTCCAGCCCTGCGGGGAGATGAATCCTGGGTGTTTCATTTGCTCAGACATATGACATTCACAGTCTGCTCCATTCCCATCTTTCCAAGTCAAGCCAGAGGCTCCCAAGGCTCTGGAAGATACTTGTAGGTGATATTCAAATTTTTTTCAACTGTACAATAATCCAGATAAAATCCACTGAAGTCCCTAACACTTCAGATGAAGTCCAATGAAATCCCTAATAAATTATTTCCTTTCTTCTTGTGCCAGATCTTGTGGAGCCTTCATTCCTTTAATGTTCTCAACCATTCAAACCCTGCACTTCAGCTGGATGCAGACAGCAAAGTCTGCTCTTGGGGAAAGGCCAGTCCGTGGCAACCCTGTCTTCAGCTTTAGACTTTTTTCCTACAAAACCAACTTCCTAAACTGAGCCTGCTCGTGAAAGCACCGGCACTGAGCCCTACACCCACTTGTGCCCACCCTGTCCTTCCTGCAGACCCACCCTGCCTCCAGAAATTAATAATTACAGGCAGTGCCAGGCACAGAACAACAAAATCCTTCCCTATCTCTACTAATTTTCAGCTTGGCCCCCCCTCAAAGTCGTGAGTCTCCCTTGCTTTGCAGTCTGCAGATGTTCCTTAGTCTCATGCCATTTTTCCACATTTACATATTCCAGTCTTCTACAGTGAGCATGGAGATTTTAAGAATTAAATATGCAGGTCCAACGAAGAACAATACAGCAGTAAAGATTTCATTTCATTCATACATTTGGAAAGTTAGTTTTAAAATATTTTTCTTCTCAAAATGAAGATTCTTTTGACAAAAGACATGTACTGAGGGCAGTGTTTCTTGGCCAGAGCAAAGGCACACGACTGGGTAAATGGTTACATCACTTGGGATAAAAAACCTACCTTTGCAGATAAACAAGACTTACAGCTCCTGTTTTGTTGCTGCATTTACTGAACTTCACCAAAAATTCTGCTCTTAATATCCCACGTTCTACCTCACCAACCATGGAACTTAAAATCATAAAAAGGGAAAACAGGTGGGGGGAGATGGGGATGGACAGGCACAAGACAAACGATCTTTAAATCATGGTACCCACAATGCAAATAGCAAACTCAAACCTCATTCTTTGCAACCAGAATGGCACGAAGCAGCAGTAGTTTAATGTTATTCTCAAAAATAAAGACAAAATCTTGAAATTTAACACAATTTAGTATAAGTCTGCCAAGCATCTTAAGAAAATCTAGTTGAGAAATTCGGTTTAAGTGCTAAGAACTTCCCCAGCAGTGCTAGAGGGAACTACAATCATTGTGATTTAATTCCCTTGAATTTCAGAAAACTAATAATGCTTCTAAATAATTAGAAACTCTTATTACATTAAAATGCATGATACATACTGATTAGATTATATTAAAATGAAAAGAATAATTTGAATTATTTACACAAAAAAAGCCCTCAAAGTGAGATAAATCTATGGACCATAAAGACAAAGAAAAGAATTCCTGAGACAGCAACAGCTCATTGCACAAGTAATTTTCATAAGTATTAGTGATGTCTGAATTGCACCAAATAAAGAACTTCCCCAAAATAAAACCCAAAACCATATGTACTTACTGACAGAAAGTCATTTTAATGCCTTGGCTATCTCAGTTCAAAACTAATTCTAAACTAGTAGATGCAAGCCAATGGTTTTTCATTAAATGCAAAATATTCAGTATATTACAAATTATCCAAGGCTATAATGTGAAATGCTTTTGTGACAGCAGCTTTATTTAATATTCATTGTCAGGTTCTCAGAGGATAGACTGAGAACTAATAAATTCAGAATATATTAGTATTATAACACGCTACACAATTTATACTTAGTGTTTTATAAAAGCCATAACACTCAGTAGAAGGCAGGTACACTGAATACAAAAGATTAGATATACAAAATAAATTAGGATATTAAACTAGAAATTAAAATATTCCTTCTGTACCCCCAGTTTAAATCTTTTTATTGAGCAGGTAAACTCAGGGCAACATTTCTGCTTTTTTGGTGCCTCTTGCCCTTCTCTGTGAGAGCCGAGGCAAAGCCTGGCTGGAATTTGCTGTGCTGTGGTGCCACTGAAGCCAAGGCCATTCCCAGCCCAAGGAATGCCCAGACCTGGAAGGAAATTGCCAGCTGCCTCTGCAGGTGTCTGTGTTTTAGATCATGTTGAACCTGTAATTGTTTATTTTGTGCTTTGCAGGGTCTGTGCTGTCTGCAGCCAATGATTTACAGAGCAAAGAACCCATCTGACCAAACGTGACTAAACATAATTCTGAGCAAAAATTTTGCATGGTCCCCTGGCTGTGTGTGAGCTGCTGGCAAGGACAGGTCAGACCCAGCCCAGGGAGGCACGGGCTGGCTCTGAGGTGACAAACACAGCCCCACCACCTGCCAGTCCTCTCTGTGACATCCCTGACTCCCTTCAGGAAGGGACCTGGAGCTGCTCTTGGAGGAGCTGGAGGTGAGAGCTGGATCTGCCCTGGGCTGAGCCCAGCGTCAAGGTGTCCCTGCCATGACAAAGGTGAAATGGGATGAGTTTTAAGGTCCCTTCCCTCCATGATTCTCTGATACTTCAGCTGAAAATGTCACTAAGTTCAGACACAAATATAACAGAAATCTGCTCCAGCATCCCTAGTACTCTAAAAAATACATATTAAACAGTAGTGGCAAGCTACTTTATTCTTTAAAAATAATTATATTACTATTTATCTAAAAAGTAAGCAGCAAGCCTGAATTCATTTACACTTGTGAAATACTCAGATATCTGTACGAAGTCAATGTACAAACAAATGATCAGTAGCAAATCGTGGATAAATTTCTATTATGCTTGTAGGAACATAATGTCTGTTTAATTAATTAATATTAATAATTTATTATTATCACTATATATTTAATGTCTTTGGCACTCCTGGAATCTACTTAGGTTAAAAACAAAAACAAGCAAAAAACATAAAATAAAAAAAATAAATTAAAAAAATAAAAAAACAAAGACCTCTTCCACCACCCCCAAAAAAGTAATTCTTGTCCCTTGCAAAATAAAATTTCTTTGTAACTGTGACAGCAGACTTACATCTTGTAGAACTGATGGCATTTCATTTGAGTCAGGGGCCATCTCTCCCTTCCTCAATTTTCCACATAACTGACGTCAAGCTGACTTACTTCCCCAGGGTGCAGATGGCTGGGACTGCTGGCAATGAAATGTGGAGCAAAAGGCTGGGAAGAAAACAGCCAAGATGGGTCTTGTACCAAACGCAAGAGGAAGAGGCCCCTGGAAGGGAGATGGGTCAGCCCACCACGGAGCAGCCCAGGTGTGACACGGCGGTGCCGGGCTGGGGGGTGACAGGCGGGCAGCCCTGGGTGCACAGAGGGTGACAGTGACACCAGAGGTGCCACCCCGAGGAGCTGCTGCCGCCAAAGCAGGGCTGAGCAGCTCTGAGAGCACGGCAGAGCCAGCCTGGCTCAGCGAGGTGACATCCTTTAAACCTGACACTTCCACTGCTGAGGAGCACAGGGAAGAAGGGGACATCTGCTGCCTCAGGAAAGGCTGGCTCCTGGCTCCTGCCCTCAGAGCGGCTCAAAGGCAGCCTCAGAAGCACTCGCTGACCACTCAGCAGCTTGCCAAGTCTCCTGCCACTTGTCCTCCTCAGCTCACACCTTCTCCTTTCTCTCTTCCTCAGTGCAGCACTGACCTTAGCCCCAAAAAAGAGGGGATGAAATCAGAATTTCCCTGTAAGTACTGCATTTCAAGAGGAGCCAGGCCATTCCCCAGAGCAGACAGACTGCCATTACAGGAAAGCTTGGATAGTTCTTCAACTTCAGGTCGAGTTTTCCTATGACAGACCTGAGGCTGAGAGCCTCTTTCACTGCACAAAATATATAGAATTGGCCATAAGTCTTTAAAGCCCTGATGTATTCCAGTCCATTAGTTTTTACAGTTCAATTTATGTTGTATTACGAGGAGATGTGCTGAACTGCCTGAAAGTACAGATTTGCCAAACTATCCAAAAATAATCTGGAAAGCAAGAAAGTCAGGATACCAGCCAAATCATAAGCAGCATGGCCATTTTGCTACCAGTTCAGCTGGTAATAAATTTTTTAAAGCACTGTTAAATGTATCTAGATGAATTTGACTTTAAATCACACTTTCTGCTGTACATTTAAAGAACTATTGATTCAAAATGAATCACAGACAACTGGGACAGGTTCATGTGCTGAGAGAGAACAACGCAGACATCTCCCTGTCCTTCAGCTTGGCACAGAACACAATTAACCAAGCTCCTACTCTGCCACACAGCAATTAAAATGATCACAGATTCTGGGTGAGCTCTGCAAGATGGAAGAGGGAGCTGGCAGAGACAGGAGCCTCAAGGAAGTGGAGCTGCTGAGAGAAGATGCAGCATAATTACCATCACAATGCGTCTTCGCACCTACAGGAGCGAAGCACTGTTAAATTAAGCTTATCTTCTGCAAGTTAAACACGTGTTGGGACTTTGTATTTGCTTACTCTAAAATTTACATGACAATTGAAGCATTACCCAAATGCAGAGTCATCCTAGAAGCAGCAGAGAGCCTGTTTGACGGCTTCCGTGGGAAGCCCTGGCATGGGAGGTGTGAATTATTTCTGCTTCTCTTCTGTGCACCACCTGATAGAGAACTGGAGGCTCCAGGGCCATCACTGTGCTGCTTTTCACTTCATGCAAATTCACTTCCCTGACTGACATCTGCCAGCTCTCCCAAATCCCTCTGGCAAACAGCGCAAGTTAAAAGCAGTACCAGGAGCATTCACCACTGCTGGGCTGACTAACAAAGCTCCTGCAGCCTTCAGCCAGCCAGGCTGTGACACAGGCCAGCAAAAACAGGCTGGGAGCAGCTTCCTGCTAAGTGGCCTCAGCAAATCACCAGGGCAGGGAACCCACAGGCAGAGGTGTGCTGGGAAACATGCTCTGGAAGGATATGGACTAAAAAACAACAGATTGTTATTTGAAGATGATTGTATCTTAAATACCTCCTCTTGGTCAGTATTATTTATGCCATTTAAGAAGTAGTTTCAGCAATCTTGCTGCCGTGAGATGCTCAAATTCATTCAAATTTAGGCTCTTCAGGTCAAGGAAATGGACTTTTAACAAGTGGCAAATTAAAATGTCAAGAGCAATCATACAGACACTTGTTTACAAGATTGTTATTGTTTTGTTTTACAGGTCCCAGGTTTGTCTTTCTCAGTAATTGCAGCATTAACATTTTCACCATAATAGAAAGGTACCAGATAACATCAACATGTTTTTGAGACCTTGACTTAAACTGCAAAATTCTTAAGTGTGGACAGAGTCCTTCACAGTTCTGAAAACCTTCACACTCAGTTATAATAGAGCAAAACTCTGTAAGCAAAGTGATAGGCACCTGCATTTTTAAAAAGTGTATTTAATTGTGTGTCCCAGAGGGAAGCAGGGGCACCACCTTCCAATCCTGCTGTCTGCAGCTGTCACCTTCCCTGGGCTCCTGAAGGGTGTGAAAAGCCTCTCCTGAGCTTATCCATTTCCCATGCAGAAATACCAAGTACCATAAGCACAAACCCCAATTCCCAAGCACAAGATGAAGGCAGATTTCACAGAATCCCAGAGCAAACGGGGCCTGTCCTGTGCCCAGTGGGATTCATGGGCTGTCACACCCTGTAGGGAATGTTCTGCCCATTGCTCGAGGTTTGAGGTGGCCTCCACGCCCTCTCACATGGTATGGGTGGAGGGGAGGAAGGAATTTCTCCATGGACTTCATCTGAAGTTTATCTGGATCAAAGGAAAGAATCCCATCTGGGTTACACACAGTACTGGATCCAGCTATTCATGTGCTCTTTGGTGCCAATTCCTAATTACTGGAATAGGATGAGAAATGATAATATCCTACTTCAGCAAGCACAAGTGTTTAACATAGCACCAGCTTTATGCTCCAGGAACAAAGGAACTACTCTGCCCTTTATCAGCTCACATTAAAGTGTTAATTCAAGTGACACCACAGCATCACTTCTCTGGGAGGGCTTCCAGGACTTAAACAGTTAACAGCCAGATTTGATTTTCCAATCCAATTGACAGATTTGATTTCCAATCCTTTCTAGACAGAGATAAAAGCACCAAAATGCTCTGTTTCAATGGGAGCTTTGCCTTGTGTCATTGCTGTTTGTAAGAAATTATTGTACTCCTACTTCAGGGGAGGTAAATCCAAGCAATTCACTTTGCACTTGGCTGTATTGGAGGAAATGTTTAAGGCACTACCTTAAAAACATACAAGTGAGCCTGAAACTTTCATTAGAATCTCATACAGGGTAATGCAGCCCTGGAAACAATCTGTTAGCTTTTGAATGGACAGGAAACGAGGCCCCACAACTCCACTGCTGCTGCTGCCTTGGCAGGGGTGAGGAGCTGTGATGGAGGTGGAGAACATCCAGTGCAGTTTCTGTCCCTCCCTGCTGCTTGAATCACGCTCAACATTCCCACAGAGAGGGCTGGTTTGTATTGCTGTATGCTCTATTTCAAGTCTATATATCCAAACCCTAAAAAGGATGAGGCAACCACTGAGACAACACAGAGAAACAGATTAAATATTTTCATCTAACTGAAGCCCATATTCTTGCCTGTATTCTGTTTCTTCAGAAAAGAAAGTACAAAAAAAAATGCTTTGTGGCCTTTGATGAACAGATTCTATTTATTATTCTATTAATTTTTTTTAAGTTTACTGTACACTGGTGCTTTGTATTTTACAGTACCCTGCCTAAGCAATCCATGACCAGGAGTTCTGATATTCCAGGCAATAGCTGTAACAGTGACTAGGAATACACTTAGGAACTTAAATTCTCAAATGATACCTTCAGAGATCTCTATGTTTCACTCAAGAATTTTAAAACATCAAAAATATTAATTATGTTTTGCAACATGTCTATTTAACTAAATCTGGAGGAGGCAAAAATTGAGATAGGGAGGTCAAACAAGTCCACAGGAAAGTAAAATTCAGGTCTCAAAGCCCTTGTATGAGTCACACAATCCCAAATATATTGTGGGACATTTAAAGGTATTACATTGAGTCCCGTCAAAGACAATTCAGGCACTTGTGAGAAACAACTACTCACTTTGAAAAATTAAAAAGGTTTATTAAACCTTAACAAAAATACAACAAAGGACTACACAAGGAAAAAGCTGCAGCAGTCACAACTGCCTCCATGGCTGCCCACCACGAGGCTGGTTCATCTTGAAGAAGGATGCTCAGCCTTTTATACCCCTTGGGTGCATCAGCCAACCTTGGTCCTTCCCGAAGTCTGTGAGTTAATGAAGAAGGATGCTCAGCCTTTTATACCCCTTGGGTTGCATCAGCCAACCTTGGTCCTTCCCAAAGTCTGTGAGTTAATTCTTCTTTGCCGTTTATTGGTGGAGATTGCTTTCATGTAGCTTGAGTGGAAGGTCAGGTGCTGTCATGCCGCGCTCCCTTAGCAACAAGCTCTTCCATTCCCAGCTGCCCCATGTAAGGGGCACATGTGCACACCTTCTTGTCTTAGATAACACAGACTGTCTGATGGTAACAATACAGAGCAGAGGGAAAAGGGAACTATGGGAGAACAGAGGACATCTAAACGACAATAATATAACTATACATCACTGAAGCTTTTCTTAATATTCACACAGTAGTTATCTTTTAATTGTGAGAGCCAATCATCGCATTATCCATCTATAACACAGACAGAATAAGCCACAAAACATTGTCCATGTCAGTTCTTTCTTAAAGCCTCTTTAATTTGCAGGTCAGTCATGTCATAAACTCCAATGGCTGCCTTAGTATCCATCAAGCCAGTGTGACAGCAGATCAGGATTTATTTTCTCACCAAATCTGAGATTATGTTCTAATTCCAGGTCCTAACATTTATCTCAGATTTGCTTGCCAAAAGTAGGTCCTGACCAGGCATTTAATATCCTCAGGATTGTATTATTGGGTTTGGAAGTTGCCACTGACTTCATTTAACAGAATTGGTGCCACAGTCCCTAATGAGAAGGGCAAATGAAGGCAGCTCTCACATTTTGCCCACACACCTTTCCATCCCCTGAGGCAAGCACACCTTCCTGGGGAGATGAAGCAAAAAAAGCTGATGGTGCAGAGGGGCCCAGGGCCTCACCCGCCTCTGAGGTCAGGGGGAGCTGAGACACCCAACACCTGGCAAGATGGAGCCCAAAAACATTATCAAACTGATACCTTGGGGTTTAAGTTGTTCTGTTCTGTTTTGGTGTGCAGATTTCAGCTTTTTATTAAGTAGGATCTTTTCACAGAGTGGTGAAGATAAAACAATCCTGTTCTAGCTTGAGACTTAAGGACAATCCCTTCAAACTTCAGGCCCAAAGCACAAACAACATGAAAAGAGGAGGGTGGGCATGAAAGCAAGGAGGATGAAACTTCATGATTTGAAACTATTAATTGGGCAGTTAACTCCTATATGCAAATGAACTACAACTTATAAAAATGTGAGATCTTGTGACCAAGGCCTCTCTTGCTTCCATCTTGGAGCCATCCAGGCAGAACCATGACTGGGTGTGGCGTTTGAAGGCTCTTCAATAAATACCCTCTTCTTTCCTCTTAACTCTGTCCAGCCTCTGTTCCAGCTCCTTAAGGCATCAAAGCCAAGATTTCAGGAATAAAACCCCAGTTCCATCTCTCAGATTTACTGAGGAATTGCATTGTATTAGTTAAACAGTGAGGAAGCTGGGGAGGCTGAGTTTCTGCTGTGGGAATGACATCCATTCAGAATATTTGGCAGGACGTAATCTGTGAATTTTATGCCGTTTACATCCATCCTCCCAGCAATGCCAACTGTCAGCTCTTGAACTGTTCAAGTTCTCCTCTTCCCCTCCTGTCTCTGCTGCACAGGATTGCAGGAGCTTCAGCAGGAGAAGGAAGCCTGTGCAGCCATTGTCTCTGCAGAGTTTTCCCCACAGCAGAAAATGTCCCTGGCATTGCTGCTGTCACCTCTCAGGAGCCACTGGTATCCCCAGTGCAGCTGTAGTTGCCAGGATTAGAGGGCTTGGACTCTGGCTTTCCTCTGTGCCTCATGAACCTCCACACCTCACAGGTGCCTCTCTCTGCTCTCACACAGTCAAGAGAACTGCTAAAAACCTGCTAAAAACAACTTTGTACCCAGGCAAAAAAGGGGCTACACATAATTCAATCAATCAAACTCCTTAAGGAGATTGGTACAACATCATTTGGCTTCATTTGCATTTTTTATCTATTTCCTGCTGCTCTGAGAAAAGCTGCTTCAGGTATACTTGGAGATAAAACTAAATTACAATCTTAAATACAATAAAAATCTGGAGAAAAGTTTCTGAGACAGTCCTGGGCTGCCTAGTGTCAGAATAACATCCCATATCAATCTGCAAATCATCGCTGGCATCACCAGGCTGAAAAAATATCTCATGGAATGGTAGCCCAGCCTCCCCTGGTGCTGACCCTGCAAAGGGCTGCTCCCACTCCAGGCACACAGTCAGGACCACCAGCTCTGACCCAAGAGGCCAGAGTTTCCCCTGCTATAAATCCAGATTTAAAAAGGTTAAAACCACACTTTCACTAATCTCAGAACTCAGTATTTCTGTTTGTAACAGCTAAAAGATAAACTAGAGATAGAAGTGCACGTGGGTTTAAAAATTCCACCAAAGTAAGTTTGTATTTCTTCCTTACCATTGCTATTCCTCAGGATAGTTAATAATTTACTTCTTTTGGGGTATTTCTAGTTCTTCACTTTAGTTCTTTCCTGTTTTCCACCTTTTCCTTCCTATCTCTATGTCATTTCTCTGGTTTCCCTTTTCCTCATTCCATAAGATGCTTTCCTTTTTTTGTCCTGCTCTTCCTAATTTTCTCTTCACATTCTTCTTAACTGATTTGTCTCTCCTCCTTCCTGCACCCACATATACTCAATTGCTCCTCCTTGTCCTTCATGGCCACAAATCAAACACACCAGAAATGTAGAAAGGGCATCAGACATTCTCAAACCATTCATGCAAACATCACATTTCCTGTTTTTTCTCCAAACTTCTCACTGTTTTCTTCTTTCTTTTCCTCAGCTAGGAATTCATCTCTTCCCTGTTATATTAATACCTTTATCCATTCAGATCAATTAATTTGTGCCAGCCCAAGGCTCTCAAACTATTCAGATCTGGAGAAAGGTGGGGTGGATTTGAAGAGGAAGGTTTGCTACTATGCCACTCACTGTCTGGATTCTGTTAAGTCTTCACCCAGTCTCACACAGAGAGACACCAAATAAAATGTAGGAAACTTGTTTCTGTTTCAGAATTTGCTCTCTTTCCAGGGAGGTGGCTCAGTCTAAACCCACTTCTTGTTACATAAAAGGCAAATATACAACTGAGTCCTTTTGCAGCCACTGAGCCCCGCTGATGCCATTGAAGAAAATAGGTATTTGTCCATTTATTGTTGAGTGTTATTTAAGCCAGACACTGAAATACTGGCTGGAAACTGTCCAGTTGCTTAAAGACAGGCATTAATTGAATTCTTGTTCTTCTAATGTGGGAGATAAAATGGGTGCTACTGGCCATACAGGAAAGGAAGAATAAAACAGCTTTCTCTGGAGCTCAAAATATCTGGAAGGCTCTGGTAAGCACTGAAATGAAGATGTCTGTAATTTGCCCTTCTCATTAGGGACTGTAGCATCAGTCCTGGTAAAGTGAAGTCAGTGGCAACTTCCAAAGCCAATAATCACAACCTTGTGATTCTCTTTGAATAGTAAATGCCAGATCAAGACTACTTTCAGCAGTTCTCACAATGGTTGTTACAGTGAAAGAAAAGATACAGGGATTTATATTGGAGGAATTTTTGTGTTGACCTTGTATCTAAAAATTGCCCTGTATGAAAGAGGGTTTCATAGATTGCATTGAAAAAAGGGTAAAAATATCCCAGGCTCGCTTTTAAAATATTCAATACTGACAGTATTTTTGCTTACACATGGGATTCCTGTTACAGTTAATTCTGAGCCAAGGACATGAAGGGCAGGAGGATGTGGGCACTGGAGCTCTTGGCTGCGATGGCTCCTGGGGACACAATTCCTGCTGGGATCCCCTCCTGGGCAGCGAGCACAGCCACGGCAAGGCAGGAGCCCGGGGGAAAGAGAATGGGACAGAAAAAAGAAAAAAACTTCTTGGGTAGGCTGGGTGGCTGGGTCAGAAGCTCTTCCAGGAGCAGATCAGAGGAGCCTCTCACTGTCACTGTCACCATCCCCAGCCCCACACTCGGCTGCTCCCACTGCTCCAACACCCCACACAGCTCAGCCCTGGAGCTCACAGCTCCCCCCAAGATCCTTTGTGCCAGAAGCAACAAGTGTCTCACAGAGAGATTTTTTTTTCTTTTTTTTCTGTTCATTTGCTGCTCAGAAAATTGAGACACATTCCAGGCTTGTTTTACTGTTCCTGCAATGACAAATTACACGTTAATGTCTGGAAGGCTACATTTTGTACAGTTCTGTTTCACACAGACAACCTGTTTGAAAAGCTGTCAAAATGCATCAATAACTTACCATTATCTCCCCTGCAGGAAGTATCAAGGTACTTGGAGAAGTCAGCATCTTAATATACGATAACTTTCAGGTGAGTTAAAGGGAAAAAAGTGGCTATTAAGACACCATATTTATAGCATAAACCCTTAATGATTCAGCAGAAAGCTTCAGCACAAAGCAGAATTTAACCTGCAGCTTTTTGCACATCACTTAAAAATTCATCTAGCTCAATTTCACTAACTAACCAACTTTTATCATCAATTCTGGCAAATTCACCTCCCCCAAACAAGAGAACTCCAATCTGGGCACATCCTGACTTGTATTTAAGGGAGCATCTCAAACAAGGATGTACTCTGGGAGTCAATAAAACCATTGTATTAATCCAGTTTCACAGATGCAGACAAATAATTACTCCACGGAAAAATGCTTTTCCAACCTAATGGTAAACTAAATAAGCCTCAATCTCAATTGCCCATGATCAAAAATGTTTAGCCCCAGCAGCTAATTAGCAATATTTACTTGCCACATCACAAGAGCATATAATGAAGTGGCTAAAACTGATTAGATGGGCTTTTTTTAAAGTCAAAGTCAACAAGTATCAGAGTAATCTCCATATTTTCATTACTTTGACCATAAAAAGATGTGCATGTGAAGTAGTCAATGACATTTCTTAATGACTGTCCCACAAATATTCTGACTGTGTCTGGATAGGTGGAAGCCCCTGAACTTCAGTGCTGTCATGGATTAACTCATGTGCCTTGCAGCACTATCACCACCACCACTGGGGGATTTCCCAAGCACAAACTGCAGTAATTTTTGGAAAGAATGTATAAGGTAGAAATCAGTGGGTTTTGCCATGATTAAGCCTTCCAGATTTTACTGTCGGAGTGTTTTCCATCAGCCCCTCCAAAATGCATTTGCACTCTTCCATGATGAGTTTGTGTTCCCTCAGAAAGTAAAGAAATGGCACCACTCAAAATGGTTTGTTCAGGCAATTTTGTATATTCATCACAGAAGTTTCCTGTTACTGCAAGTTGGTAGCACTGGAACAATGAAGCTCCAGAGAACTTGTCTAAAGCAAACTGATTCTGGGTTTTTTAAGTAAGATTTTCCTAATCCAAGTGACTGAAGACTCTAAAGTGCATCAAGGAATTCTCTCTTTTTCTTTTATTCCCATTATATTAATGTTTTAAACAATGATTTCTATTTTGCCCTAATTTATCCCTGTGATATAGAACCAGAATCCTCAATTACAGTCTGAAAATGAAAGGAAAAGGAAGATACTGCTGCTGGTTTGACCATTTTCATACAGAAGAGTAAGTCTCAAAACCAGTTGAAAATATTCTGTTTTGTATTACAGACCATTACAGATTTCCTGCAAGGATGCAGTGCCTCTGTTCACATTAACTGTTTAATATTCTGCTGGGAATACTTCACAGTGCTATCCAGACAGGGAGAACTGCATTTCAGCAGGCTCCAGTACCAAGCAGTCATTTCTCTGCTCTGGTGCCATGTGCACACCGTGGCACAGGGGCTCCACCAGGGCTTTCATTCAGGGTCTGAGGCAGCCTTCACAGAGCTCTCTGCTGACACCTGTTTAGTGTTTCCTCCCTTTGTAGGGCAGGAGGGAGATGGCAGATTAGCAACATTAGGAAGAAGCCTGGGACATCTCTTTGGAAGGCAGAATATTTCAGCTACAGAGAGGGCTCACTTTGATTCTTTTGTAAAAGACATCAGTCATCAGGCAGCAGAGTTTGGTAAATGTATGACTCTGCAAGATTTCATTACCACCAAAAATTCCAGTCCCCTCAGCTGATGAATCATGCCTAGCAATTTATAGATGCATGTAGAGGAATTTGCTGCTCCCATTTTTTATGCCAAATGTAGTTTGTCTCTCCTCAAGCAGCAGCTGAACTGCCCATCCAATATCTCTCACCAGGCAGGTCTTTTATTATGCAGAGCATTCCTCTGGGACAGGATGCTCCTTGTAAGCCTGAAAGAAACAAATGTTGAATAGATTATATTATGGGCTGAGTTTTGATGCTACTTCAGATGAGCTGATAACCCTGAAAGAATATATTTGCTGGATTAATTTCCTGTAATGTTTGTGGGCTGCTCTTGACTGTAATATCCCTGGTGTAATACACCTGGACATGACATTGTCACCACGAGCTGCTGTGGGACTCCAGACATCCCTGCCCCTCTGGGTGTGACTGGGAATGCAAACACTCCTGCTTTTATTTCAATGCATCTTTTAACAAACACTTAAATGCAGAAATTCAGCATTACCTAGAGATGCATCATGCTGTCTTCTTCTATTCAGCTGAGCAAAAGGCTCCTTCCATTGCAAGGATTTAAGCCAGGAAAGCATCATTCTTCATTAAATTAGAAGTCCTGGGTTATATAGTCACTGTGTGACCTTGCAAACACACATTTTGCACTAGCCAGTCACACCCCAAAGTTTTGCCCCTGTGATGGATGGCACAGTTGATTCATAACCTGAGCCAGCTCATTAAACCAGCCCAAAGCTAAACATTTGCAACAGCCCAATCAAACAGCCATAAATTCCACCTGCCCTTAATTGTGGGTATAAATCTGGAGTATCAGGCTCTGGAGACAGCTCAGAGGAAACTCCAGTGGAAACAGCCCAGAGTAAGACTGGCAATTCCCACTCTCACAGAACCCCTGATCCCACCTGGAAACACAACAATTCTGCCCTGAACATTTTATTTGTTTACTCTGTTTAGACTGCATCATAACTGCTTATGTTCAGTGTCAACATGGCTTTATTAAATATCTGGTTTGTGCTCTCAGGTTTATTTGTTTTATGGTTTTGTTTTCATCTTTTATTTTTCAGGGACACTGGTGCAGGGTTTTAGAGAACTGAGCAGGCTGGTCTCAGTAACTATGCTCACTGTTCTTTACCCTTTATTTTTTCTCCCACCAAAACTCAAAAACATTTTCTTTTTTAAACACAAATTTAAAAGCAAGAGAAATAAGTATGTATGAAGTTAAAATACATTACTATTTTTTTAAGCAAGGATTTATAAAATTCTTCCAGCAGCTATTAACTGTATATGTCAAGTGATTTGTTTTAACTGTTGGTATGTATAGAGACAGAGTTTAATTGATATCTGAATGATAAGAATCAATACATTTTTAGGATTCAAAGCACAAAAGCAAATGAGGTGTTTATACTGGCTTGTGGAAGGTTGCAGCTATGACACAGCAAACACTGGAAGTGAATATGGATGAAGTAAAGAAAATTCCTTGGATTCACACCCAATTCACCTCAGCTTTGTGAGGCACTCAGGGATTGATCTCCAGCTCTACATTAAGGACTCCACCAGCCCTCCCTGAAGGCACCAGAACCTTCCATGAGGAGCAGGGAGCACTCCAAGGGCTGCAGGAGCATCTTTGCTCCAGAACATCGGGAATTCAGCGCTGAGGCCATGGGGGTGAGAAATGCACTTTGCCAGTGCCAGGGACAGCTCAGGTGCCCTGCTTGCACCAGGGACTGGCCTTGCTCCAGACACCTTGGGAGAGTAACCAGAGGACAGCCAAAGGACTGCTGCTGTTCATCCCTTTCTTCCCAAAAATAGGAGGGGAAAAATACTGACCCAGCAGTCAAAATCTACAAATCATCTTAACTCTAACAGAGTTTAAAGAAGAGTTTGGCTATTGAAAGAGCACTAGGAAAAAAAAAAAAACCAGATATGAAGAAGAAAACAAATTAAGTCAAAAATAAATACTATTCAATTAATAACCCTGAGTAAAAATGAACTAACAGCTCTGCTGCTGTTATTAATAGGATGGAGCAATGAGTAATGTTCTCAAAAGATGAGAGGCTCTCAGGTCTGTAAGCTAATGGCACTAGTGGGTATTTCAATGTTGAACAACCATAACTTCCCAGAGCCATGGAAAAAAGCAGCAAGAGCAGTGTTTAAGTTCTGAAATAAAGCTTTTAAGAGATCCTACTCCCTGATACACATTTCTGATGGGGAACAAGAAAAAATAAATTAAAAAAACAGAGGGGAAAAAAATAAACCAGCTAAAAGGCATCCATAGTTGACAGCAAGAAGAAACTAAACAGAACAAACTTACTCACAGCACTCTGATGTTCTTGCAGTAAAAGGATGAGTCCTATTAAACCAGAACATCAGCATCAAAGGCAGTGAGCAGAGGTTGTAAGAGGAGCAGAGGAGAAAGCAATGTATCTCCAAAGGATTCCTGCCAAGGAGGTGCCAGCTATTCCAGGCACTCCCTGTCCCAAGGTTGAATAAAATACCTGGAAATTATTGTTTTGCAGAGTGATGAGGTAATTAGGTGATTCTGTCATAACTATGCTGCTTCTTACAACACTAAAAATTAGAACTATCCCAATCCTGCAAGTAAGGAGTCAGGCAGAAAGACAGAAGTTCATGGGGAGATGGAGTACTGGCATTTTCATTCAGAGCTCATAAAACCTTCTTGCCTTCCTCTCAGTTCCTGTTTTCTCTCTTAGATAAACAAGGTAACATTCTGGAGTTCCTGCCTCATCCTGTATTCCTCATGCAGCCAAGGAGCTGCTGGAAATCTCTGACCCCTGTGGGCAAACACTCAACCACAGAGCCAAGGGCAGAGCTGTAGCTGCCTGACAGTCAGACCTGCAACACCAAACAGATCTCAGCCAGGGACTGGAAAGGGAAAAAAATACCCAAACAAACAACAAAATCACAACAATTTCAGCTTGTGGTCAAAATGAGCAATAAAATTGATGGGTTAAATTAAAAAAAAATAAATTTCATCACCACACTTGTGTCTTTAACATGTTACTTTCCATACAGTGCACACACAGCCATGAACAACTCGCTGGCTAATTAAGATGTTGTGTTTCCTCTGTCTGACTAACGAGGACCTGACCTGCACAGATTTCAGAGGTGTGCACTGGAGGGATACCCCAGCTCACTCCCACACCTGCAACTCAAACTGTGCTGGCTTGGAGTGGCACAGTGGTGAAAGGCAGAATTCCCATGTCCAGCCCTTGGAGCCAGGACAGCCAGGACAGCCAGGGAGAGGCAAGCAGAAGCCACTTCCTACTTTTACAAAGCACTGTCACCTTGAGGAGTGACAACATCCTCTAAAATACAGCAGAATAGTGAGAGGAACTAACATCAATCTGACTTAAAACATCAAATACTGCTTTAAAACATCAATCCCAGAACAACTGCAGTAGCTAAGACACTGCCTCAGTTCCAACAACCATCACCAAAACGCCCACCCTGTTTCACTTGCTCCCCTGGGGTGAGGAATGAGGAATGAAGCCGTGAGAAAAGGCCTGGTTTGAGCATCCAGAGCATCCCCAGGCTGAGCAGCCCAGTCCTACTCTGCTCAGCTGTCCCCAGGAGCACCAGGCTGAGCATGGAGATCACCTTCCCAGGGACAGAAAACTCTGCCTCATTGCTGCATGTCCCTCTGCACAGACTGAAGGTCCTCCTTGCCCTGACACCAGCTCCCTGGACATCTCCTTGGCTGTACAAGGAGATTTGCAGTACAAACCCACAGTCATTAATATCATAGGGTCTGACTTTAGCACCTTGCCTTTGGCTGGCCACATCAGTACCTGCAGAACTTGTATACCCAGGTAAAAGGACCATAAAATATCCTGCTGCCATAAGTGCCTGTTGTACCCAGGGATCCCTAGCATGGATACTTTTCAGTCTGCAATGTACTATGGTTTTCAGAATTAGAATGTTTGTAGTATGGACCAAACTCTAAGAGGGCCCCAGTATGCACAAGCCACTGTTTTAACAGCTGCAGCCAGATAATCAAAAATAACTGGGAAAACAGACATGCAAAATGAACAGGCCTCTGGATACTGTGAAAGCAATCCATAGGCTTTGCAAGGAATTTTCCTTGGGCTTATCCCAAGTAGAGGTCTCATCATCACTGCCCTGGTGCTGGATAGCAGTCCCCATTTTTGTGTGAGGTGGTTTCAGCCCCTGCAGCAGCATCCTTATCTCACAGGGCTCAGGCTGCCCTTCCTTGCTGACTGTGAGAGCACACCCATTCCCCAGGGTGCTCCTGTTTCTCCCTGGGGCTGCTGTCCTGGACCCTCCTGCACCCTGAACACTGCTCAGCCTCTGCTAATGGCCACAAAGAACAACTGAGTGGCACCATCCAGTGCACTCAACACTGAGCAGAAAAACCCCAAGGAAAGGGAGCAGATCCATAAAACAAAGAAAGGGCTCCAGGTCAAGGCCCTGCTATGGGCTCCAGACACCACCAGGCAGAACTGGCCTCCCTTCTCCAGGAAATATCCTTTTCCCTCACACAGGTTGCCTTTGAGATCTCAAAAGCAACACAGAGAACAGAATAGGAACAACCCTTGGGCCTGAAGAGAGAGAGAGAAGGGGTCAGAATACCCAGGAACAGCAAAGCAAGAGCAGTTACTTTCTCCTGAGCTCGATATGTTTTTGATATTTTGCTTTTGATAGGTTTTGCATATCCCCTCCACTGGGCAGAGTGAAGTGATGAACTGCATTGAAACCCAAAACCATTTTCCTCCCTGATGCAGAGCCCTTTGCCTTGGAATTCACCACCACCACTTCCTCTGATTTGGAAATGCAATCCCATCCAGGCAGTACAAGGAGGTGTTTTTGTCTGTATTCACACCAATGCTGTCCATTCCACACCATTTCACAGCTGCAGTCAGCACAGGCAGCATTGAACAACACAAGGAACAGAGAACAGGCTGCTAAGGCAGCTTTGAAAACCAACTTTCCTCTTTTCTGCTCCAGTGGAACAGTCTGGGAAATCTGTCTACACAAAACCTGATGGCCCCACTCCAAAAAACCATGGAAGAGCTGAAGAGATCACCCACATCCAGAGCAGGGACAAGGCAAGGTCAGGATCTATTGATGGCTCCTGTTCAAAGAGATGCTCACATAAGGCAGCTCTCTTAAATTAGAGAGTCTGAAGGAGCCTGGGGCCCTCAGTCACCTTCAAATGCATTCCCTAACCGGGGAGTGGTAAATCTCAGGGTCCTGGGGATGGCAAGTATGAATGATTGCTCATAAGCTCTTCGGGTGTTTGAACAGGTACTTAAGCACTGAATTGTGGTTTGAGTTATATCTGGGCACTTCAGCTCTCATGTCCATGGGCTGCTGCCATGGCCAGAAGGTGTCATGTTTATTGAGCACACGCAGTCAGCCCAAAATGCCCTGGATATGTCACTGCCAATTCATCTTCCCATGTGGTCTAATGTTGTATTGCATCTTATTTAAATGGCATGCTCTGTCTCACCCGTCCAAAATGTATGATATATCCCAGGCCTGTGGTCCTGCCCTGAGCCATCCTGTATCTGTAATACCATCATTGGCACGAGTCTGATTCCGTGCCCACTTCAATCTCCCTCTTAAACTGTTCGAGACCAGTCTCTCTCTTAGCCCTTCCCCTCCCTTAGCCCTTCCCCTCCCCTCTTGGCCCTTCCCCCCCCCAGGCTCTCCCCCCCCCCCCCCTTCCCCCTCCCCCTTTCCCCCCAGTAAACCTGCTGTTCCCAGGGATGGGACCCCCAATAAACCCCCATTGAATCAGCACCCTCAGAATCTATGTCGAGTCTCCTTGCCTGCCTGCGGCTGCCGGGGAACACTCAGCTTAGGGGGCCCTCCGGGGACACCCCGGGGTGCTCCCCCTTCAAATACCAACCGCATCAGTCTAAGCCCAAGCCTTGAGAGACCCAGATTTGGTCCAGCCAGACACAATTTGGTCACCAAAAGTCCCAGATTGTACATGATGGATCTCAGATCTCTCCAGACCAGGACTCCAAGCAGTGAAAAAGAAAGGTGAAATTGAGCCAGAGGGCAGCCCTGGGGTCAAGCCCAGCAGAACCACCACAAATAAAGCTGTAGCCAACTCAGGCCAAGGGGTGATTGAAAATGAGGATCAGGATTTGGCGACCTGGATCCAGCACAGAAAGGACAGTTTAGCTGCAAAAGCTCTGCTGGTGCTGTGTAACAAACCTGCCACCTGCAAGGCTGAGTGTCTGTATGAGAACACACACCAGAGGGCAATGGCAGGGCCTGGCCTCTCTAACATGCTTTACTGTAGATTGTTGCTGTCTGGTTCAGCTCTTCCCCCCTTTTGAAGCCATAAAAATCCTCCCCTGACTCTCTTTTTATTCTGCTTCTTCCTCCCACAAACATGTGTCACAGATTCTTTCCAGCTGTTACCCATTTTTTTCTGGAAAGATCAGGAGGTCCATCCACAAACTCATCCCCTGGAAAGAGAAACTTGCTTTTCTATTTTCTTGCACTGAACATATTTTTCCACTTTGTCTGGAAGGCAGTCATACAAGTGCAGAATATTCCCAGATGCACCTGCAATCAATGGGGTAGCAGCAAGGTCTCCCTCAGCAGATTTCCATGCCAGCAGTACTGAACATGCACTGTACCTGCCTGGCCTGCTAATAACCCTGCACTCCATGCTCTCCTCGGTTTGTGCTGAGTTTTGCTGCTGTTTTCCCTAGTGCTGAGCTGATTTCCCCTGTGGATTTTGGGGACATCACTGAACTGCAGCAGCACCTGCCTGCCAGGCTCAGGACCCTGCAGGTCTCACACGCAAACCCATTGATTTGGAGCTCCAGATCAATGGCTGAGAGCAGCTTTTGTGTAAAACCAATATGGATTCTTTCTTGCAATGGATTTTCCCACCAGTTTGTGCCTGGCTGCTGAGTAAAACACAGCAAGGTTTCTCCTCCCTGCCATGGTGTGCAGATTGATCTGTCCCAGGGTAAAAGGTACCAGGTGCTGCAATGGAGGCTACAGACTTTGTGTCATTTTGCGGTTTTAAGGGTTGGGTTTTTTTAGACCTGTCTTAAAAGAAATAGGGATCTTTTCCTATACCCTTAGTGAATATAAAAGAAAAGGAAGAGGTCAAAGAGCCAAACAGTTTAGAAGGAATCTGCAGGAGTGTACGTGACCCAGACTCAGCAAGTCCAGAGAAGAGTAATTTCAGCCCTATCACTTTTACACTTGCTTAAAATTGTAAACACATTGCTTAAATTTGCTGAACTCAATATTTTTCCTTTCTGTTCCTGAAATGAGAAAAATACAGGTGTTAGCAAAGACAACCTGAGGCACAGAATCGACTGCATACAAAACTACTCTACTTGGAAGTGTTTTAATCAAGACTTTCTCCTTTAAGACTACTAAGTCAGACAGAGAGTGACCCAAAATCAGGACACAGTTTAATTGCCTGGCCCAGGGTCAGCTGACCTTTCCTCAGCCCATTACTTTGCCAGAAAACAGTTTTTTGGCATCAAAAAAGACTGAACTGTGTTTAGTCACTTTTCATTTTCTCACTTGAACACTGTATTTGGCCATTGAAGGACAGAACAACACACAGACCTGGTGCCACAAAATTCCCCAGGGTATTCCCTCTCCTCAAGTGGAGAATTGCAGTGAATAGCAACGAGGTTCTTAGAGAAAAAATCCTCCCTTCCTGTAAAATACACAAAATAAGAAAACACCATGGTTTTTTTCTCCTCTGAAAATTATTTATAAGAGTAGATTTACAAGAACAAACCCAGGTTTGCTCTAGAATGGAATATTTCAAGCCATGTTGAAGGTACTATTCACTATAACTTAGCAATTTTAGTGCGTTCAACACTCTCTTTGAAACGAAAATAAAGAAAAAGCATATGAAATATGCTTAGAAGTACTTGTATTTCCCTTATTAACAGCATATTTTCCATGCTTTATTTATCCTTTCTGCTGGCATATCTGCTGCAGACTTTGAATCAAAGTAAAGCTATACTCTTTTTATTGCCAATTCTGACTGGATCCCTGATAATAAACCATTAAAATGACAAGCAAGTGTATAAAACAAATGGAATCACTGATGCCTATCTATCACAGTTCTTGACTATAATAAGCACATCTCTCCCTTCTCTCTCTTGTCATACATCTGAAGAGGACTTTTTATCTTTTTAACACAAGTCATAATTCAAAATTATCCTGCTTAGGCATCAAATCACATCTACAGCTCTTTTTGGAATTTTATACTTCATTTTGCACAAAATTAGGTGAAGGCAGAACTGGTGCTCCTTTGGGTAAATGCTCATTCCATTTCTCTGTTCCTGGACTACTTTAAGTTGCTCTAAGCTTAATGAAATTTAACACTGAAATATTTCCTGTAAGAAATTAAATGTCCAGCAAAACTGTCAGTTTTCAATATGAATTATTGGTCAGCTCTAGGGGAGGCTTCTGCGTGGATCTGAGTTCCCTAGTCTGCACAGCTTTATCTCAGACCTGTCACCTATCCAGCTACCACAACCAGGTTTGCTTCTTCCAAATTTTGATCGCATTATTGAGGCGATCAATTTCACATGAAAATCTCTTGCATCAAGCCAAGAGAAACATTCAGTTCATTTTATTGAGCATTGCCAGTCGAGCTGACAGCATCAGCTCTGTAGAACTTGACCTCAACACCTCCCAAGCATCCTCCAGCGTTCCAGTCTCTTCATCTTTTACTGTCAGAGAGACTGGAACCCAAAACCAGGAAAATGCAAACCTTGAGCCCACCCAGGAGGCAGCAATCTCCACTTTTTGAGAGCAGCCCTTGGGAATCATCCCTAACATGGCACTTCTCTTCAATCCCATGGAAAACGAGGGCTTTCCACAGAATGACACCCACTGCTGATCTCAGGGGATTGCTCTGGTCCAGGCCAGGGCACTGCAGGCATCTCAGCAAGCTGAGCCTTTGTGGGCTGCTCTTAGAAACACCCTATGGGGCTCATTCCAGCTGTGGAAGAAACAGATTTTACTTTTTAAAATAACAGAAAAAAAACCCCTACAAACAAATTCACTATCTAAATTAGAACCTAAGTCAATTTGCTTTGAAAGTTCTTAAAGTGTCAACCCTTGTACTGCCCAAGGAGTTTGGACTGAACTCATCTCAAGTAGCTTTTCTTCAGCTGGGAGGTCTCAAACCTGGAGCAGTGAAGAGTATGGGATATGCACAACCATTTTAGAATTTGCAACCCTGGCATTCATGTGTTGCCTTTGTTTCTCTTAGAGAAAAATCCCAGAAGTTAAACAAGATTGCTGATTTCTGAAATTTCTCTGCAAAGAGAAATATTTGTAGAACCTTCTAGTAATAATCTAGAGCTTGTAGAGTTTTATTTTAAATCTGCTATCCCTTCCAATCCTCACTTACAGTCCTGTGGACATTCCTCCTTTCTGCTGGTCATTTAGCAACTATCATATTTGTATTTCTTAACAAAACAAACCAAGCCGCTGTCAAGCTGAGCTCAGACAGTCTCAGCCCAAGGCTCTGCAGCAGCCCGACCTGGGGCTGCTCCCCCTTGGCACTTTCTGCTCCTATTGCTCCTCCAAAGACACAGAACTTGGTGACAACTGCACCAAAGCTGCCCCAGCAGCCCCTTCCCACACCCCAAACTCCAGTCAGGCCTTGGGAGGCAGCGGCAGCCCCAACTGTGGCACTGGCTGGGGATTCCCAGATGACCATTCTGATTTTCAAACATTAGTTTTGATTTTAGCTATATGAATCCCCAAACCCTGGAACATGTGTAATTACACAGAGGCAGAATCAGGAAACATTTCAGCAGCTCAAATGCACCTACAAAATGGCTTTGTCTTCACCTCATCACATTTCAGTGGGCACTGGACAAGTCCAAAAGCTCTGCTGGATAAAAGGCCAATGACTCCAGCTGTGAACCTCTGGAATAGACTGACCAGTCTGAAAACATGACAAGAAATGTTAACTATCTATGCTTAAAATAAAAATTATAAAAAGGATTTGATGCCAAAAACCTACTGCATATAAAAAGTGAATTAAAACATGCTGTTCAGAGTTCTACAAGACATCTTAATTTATTACACCTACCAAATAAAATCTGTTTGAGCCTGTTCCTGATGTCCCTAAATCCAAAGGAAAGACACCCTCCAACCCTTCTGGCTTAACATTATAGAGAAATTAGGTCATACCTGTTCTTGGCCCTTGAAAATATAGATTATCTTCCACTTAACAAGCTGTGAGCTAAAGTTCACCTTCCTGTGGAAAAGTCCTGTCAGCATTACCAAAACTTATTTCAGAGAACAATCCTATGTTATAAAACAAAAACAGCTCATCATTCTTTAAAATGCTAAATTTAGAGACATACATCCACTTTCCAGCTGCCAACAAGTCAGGGACACCATGAAGGTACATTCAGGGTTAAATGAAGACCTTGAAGATGGTGGAGACAACAGCCTGATAACTGCATTTGAAGTGCTATGTTTTTTAACCGTAAATTTTAAATTCCCTAAAATGGAGGTGTCCTTTGCCTCAGTTGCTCTTTTACTTTGTGAACTTTTGGAGCTCACATCCTCCAGCTCTTCTCCACTGCCACAGAAACAAACACGAGAAAATCTGAAATGTAAGACAAGCTCAGAGTGCAGAGCACTGCAGCAGATGGTTACAAAGAGACAGCAAAGCTTACATGAAAAGGAATTTAGAAGCAGAGAAAAAAGGTTCACTGCTGCTTCCATTCAAGGGGAAATGAGGGTTCCCCCCTCTCTTGAACATGCTGAGATCAATGTTCAGTTTGTTGGGACTCACAGAAGCGCTCAAAGGTGGCCTTGCTGCCTCTGTCGTGGAACCAATTTACCATGAATATCACTCAAAGCTGCTTCCAGGCTTTGTCATTTCGTAACTCAAGGTACAATTTAAGGGGAGTCCCAAATTAATGTGAGCATGACCTTTAAAATCAGCTTTATGGTTTCCAAAAGAACTGGTTTGTGAAATGCCGGGGGGAGGCAGGGGAGCACACGAGCAGTGCCACTGGTGGAGTTTATTTTGTCAGAATAATATAGAATGTAGCTGTGATTAGATTGCTGCTGCCTACACAAGCATGATAGCACCTGAGAATTCTCTCCATGAAGGCCATTTTGTTTTCTTGTATATTTTATCACTTTCAGAGATCTCAGACTGGTTTTCATCAGGAAAAAAGCTGCTCTCCTTAAGCTGCCTTTGAAATGCACGCATGGGAAATTATTCCCATTTCAGACCTACTGACCCAAACAAGCTCACCAACAGCAAGCCCCATGTCCTGTGTGTCCTAACCTCCTCTCAATATCCTTGAAGCTGCTTCCCAAGTCCCCCATTTGGCTGGCTGATAACTCATCCACCCACTGCCTCCCAAAGGAAGCAAGGATTGAGTTCTGCTGGATTTTCCCCCTGGAGCAGCTTTAATGTAGGTCTTTCACCTCGAGCTGAAGATTTTCACCAAACTTGGGGGAACTCTGTATTTCTGAAGGCTCTAAATTACTTCAGCTTCAGTGGAAATTGGCCCTGGCTTGGAGCAATTAGCAGGGGGCTGATGAAGATGCACAAGCAGTCACACAGGTCTGCTGGCCACAGGTGTGCTGAGTGTGAAACACCTCAAATACTCAGTGCAGGTTTGGTCACTGCAATATAAGATACTGAGCCATCAGAATTTCCAAAAGAGGCCATGAGGGTGGTGAAGGGGCTGGAGGGATCAGCCAGGGAGAGGCTTAGGGCACTGGGCTGGTTCAGCTGCAGCAGAGGAGCTGAGGGCAGAACTCCCCAGGACTGCAGGGGCAGCTCTGAGCTCTGCTCTGGGCCAGGGACAGCACCCAGGAGTGGCTGGAGCTGGGCCAGGGCAGGCTCAGGCTGCAGAGCAGGGAAAGGTTCTGCTTCCCCCAGAGGTGCTGGCACTGCCCAGGCTCCCCAGGGAATGGGCGCAGCCCTGAGGCTGCGGAGCCCCAGGAGCCTTTGGACACCAGGGATAGACAGGGGGGATTGTTGGGGGGTCTGGGCAGGGCCAGGGGCTGGATCCATGATCCTGGGGGGTTCCTTCCCACTCAGCTTATTCTGTGGTTCTGTGGTGTTACATAAAATTAAAACCAAGAAAACCACACACCCCCAAAAGGAAAAAAAAAAAAAAACAACTACAAACTCAGCTTCAAAAACCTACAGCCTGCTGGGTCTCAATCTGAATGTGAAGGATGTCTCTGACTCCATTACACAGGGGATTTGAAACCCACACAAGTGATTTAGGAGCCTTTTGTTGAGTGTGACAGGGCTGCGCCTGCAGGCAAGGACAAGCCCAGTCTTCCAGTGGAGGAAGCTCAGGAGATATTTGGATCTGGAGGGAAAGAAATCATCACTAAGAACAGGGAAAGGATGACAGAAACTGGAAGTTACAGATATATGGATAGAAAAAATGGCTTTGTCCTACCTAAATTTAAGTCTGAAACCATATTTGAGCTTTTACTTTTTATTTATTTCAACATTCTACTTATGAATGCAGTAATATAAAAGCAATTCAGCCTTAATTATAGTGGTTTAGCTGAGTTGCTGTAATTTTCCTGTCCCTTAATTCTCCCCATGTTTATAACTATTAAAGAGCTTAGGCTCTGGTAAATTTTTTATTCTTCATAATTGCCAAGCCTGAGCAGAGCAATAAGAGCTCCATGCTTAGCATTTCCTCATGTAATCCAAAGTCACACTGTGCCAAATATAAGGCACTTGAAGTAAGTCCCTGTAGGTAGCAATGTATCTGCTTTAACTCATGGCACACGAGGTGTCTGATGTGGATTTTGGAGTCACCCACACACCTATTCATCCCCAGCCCACCCACAGCCAGGCACCCCCGTAACGCTGCTGCTATGGCTCAAACAGCTCCTATTTTTATCCTCTTGTTGCTCCTTTGTTCAGCAGTCACAACTCACTTTTTCTACACTTTACTGGAGCAATTCACACTGGGAACCCAGGCCTAAGGAACTCCTGAATGCCCCCATGCCCCTGGAGCAGAGTGCCCCAGACCTGTGAGAGGGAAAGGTGGCAGTGCCGGGGATGGGGAGAGGATCTGATCCTTCACTCAGCAGCTTTCTCCTCCCAGAAAAAGGGTGATCTTTCACCACACTCTCACTCTCCTGTAAGGAAAATTCTTGTTTTCTCACAGGAAAACAAGCCACCCTTTCAGCAGTAAAACATCCTAATTGTGGTAGCAACAACCTGCAGATTTTACTTTAAACAGACAAACAATTGAAAAAATGCATTTTTTTAAGGTGGGGAAAACCTTAAGCAACACACAAGAATACGGGAGGGACTCAGGAAATTCTTTCAAGATGTTGCAAGCTCCCAAATTAAAGGAAAATAAAAAGTCCCTAGCTGCACTTGAAAGACAGCTATTTCCTCAAAATTCCCGTTTGATCACATAAAATGTGGCCACTGGTGATACAAACAAACGTTCCTACAAAACCAGCTCAAGGTTTTGTGAGCAGCTCAGCTCCCCCAGAGCATGAGGGAAGGCAGGTCCACGTGCAGCCCTGTGGGATCACTGGAGCCCTCTGAGAATCCACCATCCAAATGGCTGCATCCCGCAGGAACAGCCCCTGACCATTTTAATTTCCCTCCTTTCCTGTCTAACTTTAATTTTCAAAGGTTTTGCCCAGGGCCCTTTGCTTAACTCTATTGTTTTGCATGACCAGAGCTGTCCTCTTTCAGAGGAGACTCCTCACTGTCTGCTCTGAGCCTGCCCAAGCTGCTTTTCCCTGCAAGATCCTCATCCGATGTCCCCAGAACAAACGCTCAATACACAGGCTGCCTAGGAAGCCAGATTCCAAGGCCAGTAACCAAAGGCTTCCTCAGAAGGGCCCAAATTCCCAGCCAACAGCTTGTCACAGCTTCAGTTTACAGAGGTTATAATTGTTTTGGGCGGTGCATTACACACAAATCAAAATGATAACAATTCTCAAAAAATTGCAGCGGGTTGTGCGCAAAGATTAAACAGCTTGGTCCAACTCTCGCTGGGAAACGGGAGACTTAGCACACATGGAATTAACATTTTTAATATTGTGAAGGGGAATTAATCAGCTGATAAATACTGGGGGTGGGGATCAAGAAATAACCTGATCGACAGCAGGTTTTCTGCTGCTATCTGGAGGCTGAGGAGGGAAGGAGGATTTTGTTTTTCAAGACTCAGCAGGGAGCAGAGCTTGCCCGGGAGATTCAGGCCAGCAAGGCAGTGACATACGGGGTACAAGGGGTACAACGTGTGGCCGGGCAGTCCTCACAACAGGAGTTCTGTGACCCATCTGAGGGGATTTTGTCCAGGTGACATGGTGCAGCAGGGCCAGAGGCTGGGAATCCCACCTGGTCACTCACAAACACACACAAGAAGTGAGGTGAGTTTTCAGCAGTCTCAAACCCAGCCACTCACCCAAATGTTAATTACCCCCAGAGTACAGCACATACAGGACAGGCTTTGTTCCTTTCCTCTTGTAAGCAATTTCCAGGTGGTGTTGCCATCATGCTTAATTTAGATTTTGTAACATCCTGGAAACCCTCACGTGACGTGAATGATGGCTCTTAAAACATAGTCCAAAGCTGCCTGAGAGCCTTCCACTAACTGTAAGAAATTGAGAAGAGGAAAAGGAAAACAGGCAGGGCATCATTTGCTTTCTTATCAACTATTTTATCATAAATTTGCTTTTTTTTAAATATAGAGGCTACAAAAATAGCCCTGCATCACAACTAAATATTTGCAATTAACACATGCAGATCTGGATAACATATTCATGCCACCCCTAAAGAACCAACATAACTTTCAAAAACTTGCACCCGTTCCTGAACAAAATCAGCATCTTCTCAGCACTGGGTCATGTAGGATCAATGCAATCTACAGCCAGGGCTGAATGCGTCAGGGAGCTTCACGTCACACAGGTCAGGTGTTGTCAGTGAAGAAGCTGCAGCCCTAGAACAGCTGGGGCTGGAATTTCTACCCAGCTTCTGAAGCAGTTTTACATTCTCTCTGAGCTCCCGAGGCTCCACCAGCTGTGTTAGAAAGGTGGAGCAGCTCAGGAGACAGGAGCAGGGAAGGCAGGCAGAAGCTACAGGGGTGTGTATACAACCCTGGCATCATGTTCAGCTCTGAAAACACTGCCTTCAGTACAGCAAAGTAACAGGAATTTTCATTTCAGAGTGCATTAAGCTACAGCTGAATATTGAGCATCTGTGGGGCCAAATCTTGTTGTCACAAACAGTGTACTGCTGTGAGCAAAGCTGGGGCCAAGGAAGGCAGAAAGAGTGCTGTGCTCTCCCCAAGTCACCTACAAACATTTCATTCCTACAATACTCCACTGCAAGCTGACAAATGCAGCTCCCTGGGTACTGGTATTTTATTAACCTTTTAAATTATCTAAATGTTTGCAAAAATTGTCATTTTGCCACATGCTTCTTTTTCCACTTGAGCTTCGTAATGCAGAAGTGACAAGAAGTGGGAAGAAAGGTTACAAAAGCCAACCAATCCCATTCTGGAGTACAATTAACACAGTACTTCAGTTTCACGGGGCAGTTCTGGCTTAGTAAACATAATGATAGCTTTACTCTGAGGTATAAATGAGAGGGCATTCATTTGCATTATTAACACACCTTGACAAAGGTTCCAAGATCAAAGACAAGCTGTCAGCATAATTGTAAAATAACACTTTTCCCCATTTTAATTATTTGAAATAGCTTTTCTGTATTATTAATAATATTTTCCACCATTAGAGCAAAACTTGATTAAAGGCACTGCTTTGTGCACAAACACAGAGGAGGTTTGCATCACATGGGAATGACTTAGAGATGTGTTTGAACCACATTCTCAAGCACAGGGTGGGACTGTGGGGGTCTCCTGTGTACCAGGAGTTGGGCTGGATGGTCCTGGTGGGTCCCTTCCAGCTCAGGACATTCTGTGATTCTGTGTTTGGATTGAAAACATGGAACAAAGCTAAACAAATGTGCTCACTTCAAACCCAGCCAAGTCCAGGCAGTTTGAAGCAAGACTCAGCTCCCTCTGAGAAGTTCCAAGCCCCAAGAGGCAGTGGCTGTGAACCCAGTCTGAAAGCCCTGCCAGGCAAGCAAAGACAAAAGTTTCATGCCCACCAAACCCCTCATCTGAGAGCAGATCACCCTTCTCACAGAAGGAATAAATTCTATTAGGAAGGAATTGTTCCCTGTGAGGGTGGGCAGGCCCTGGCACAGGGTGCCCAGAGCAGCTGTGGCTGCCCCTGGATCCCTGGCAGTACCCAAGGCCAGGCTGGACATGGGCTGGGAGCAGCCTGGGACAGTGCAAGGTGTCCCTGCCATGGCAGGGGTGGCACTGGATGGGCTTTAAGGTCCCTTCCAGCCCAAACCATCTTGTGAAGAAACTCTGTGATCTCAAGTCTGATCCAGTGCCCTCCAAGCCTCTCTCCAGCACTTTCAGTGCATTCTGGAGGAGTCCCCACATCCAGCTGCTTTACCCACAGGTGGTGATTGGCATCCCCCAGACATCCCATGGCTCATTCTCCCTCCTCACAATCTTACACTTCCTGCCCAGAATAAGGGCACCACAGAAGCACAGCCCTGACCATCAGGGTTACACAGCCCTGGCTGTATAAAAGCAAGTGACACCCTGCTCTTGCATCCCCCAGTATTGCTGATGCATCAGTGTAACAAAATAATCACCACAAAAGTACCCACTGCTGTAATAGTTCTTCTCAGTTTGACGTGTCCTTCTCTCCAGGAAAATGCCTTGCATTTGAGGCTTGAAGGATTAAGTGATTTAATAGGTTTTTGCATCCCTATCTTCCATGACTTCCCTTTGATAGCTCTGGTCCAGCCTCAACACTCACTGAGCCATTTCTGCAGATGATTAGCTCTCTGAATACATTTTGCGTTGTTTGATTGCATTTAATAGAGGAATACTGTAGTACAAGACTAAAAACAAATTAATTTACAATAGATAAACTTTTATGGTCCCATTTTAAAAAAAGTAAACAAAAACTCAATTTGTTTTACATGTGAACAACTTAGATGTTTTTTCCAAGAGGTGAACAAACTGCAGGCATCCCATAATCCCCAAAGCAGTGACCACAGCAGCTCACCAGTGTTACACTTGTCATTAGTTCCAGAGGACACCCAGCAAGTTACAAACTTCCCTCAGTACTGAGTGTGGTGATTACACTGATTTTTCCCAAGCTGCCCTGCCCTGTGCTGGAAAGGGCTGGCTCACTGCACTTTCTCTGGAGAACCATCATCACTCCATCAGCTCGTTAGCAGCCCAGCAGAGAGGATGCTCTTGGGATGCTTGTGTAATAGGGATATAGCCCATGAGTAACACAAAAATTTTTTAAAATCAAACAAACCCCAAAATATTAACATTCTAGGATTTTCTGATTTCAGTTGTTGCTACTCAGACCAATTAGGCATTGAACCTGCACCGCTACACTTCATCTAAAACATGAAGTGTCCAATTGTCACAGTCATATTTTCTTGAAAAATCCCTTTACCCAGGACTCTTCTCCTGGGAAGCTGAGAAGCCTCAGAGAAAAAGGAAAAAAATAATTATCTGATTTGCTTCTCCTGTGTTTTGCGGCTTTGGAATGTGTTTGGAGATTGTTTACCAACAGGTGGTTGTTTAATTGGTTTCATGTGAATTGTTTTGACTCGATGGCCAATCAGGGTCAGGCTGTGTCTGGACTCTGGAGAGAGTCACGAGTTTCTTTATTACCTTTTTAGCCTTCTGTAAGTATCCTTGCTGTATTCTTTAGTATAGTTTAGTATAGTATTCTTTAATATAATATAGTATCTTAAAATAATAAATTAGCCATAAGAGCATGGAGTCAGATTCATCATTCCTTCCTTCATCTGGGCACCCTGCAAATACAATATCCAGTGACAAAGGTCTTGGCAGTCTCTACCCCACTATTTTTATGACGGTGGAAACGGGAGCAGCTAAATGTGCCTGAAGGGAAAGGTCACCTGGAAATTATGGCCCCACTTTCCTTTGAAGAGGATTTGCCTCTGTGGGTATTGGGCATCCCTCGTGCTGTCTGCAGACTGACCAGTGCTTTCTACCCTGCCCCAGAAAATGCCTCAGCCCCAGCTGTGCCTGTACACCTCCCTGGCTGCTCAGAGAGAGCTGCACCCTCAGCCCAGCAGGAAGAACTGTGCTCCACCTTCCCATGGACATGTCTGCAGCCCCGGCAGGGCCAGCCTGCAGCCCTCCACACTGGGGAGAGCTGCTGGTTATGTGTGCTTTGACTGTTCCAGTGTTTGATTTCTATTAAATGGAAAAACATTCCCATGAAAGTCACTTCAGCAGTACACCCAGCCTCTAAAGCACAGCCCCCGAGGCACAGGCAGGCCAGGTACACAGCTGGACACCCTCCCTCCACCCCAGCCCTCCCTGAGGTAACAGACCCAGCTGCATTGCACACAAATGCCTTCCAAAAAACTCCACCTATCAACCTGAAAAGAGTCTGAGAATCCCAAAAAGCAAAATACCTCTTCTCTGAGAGGTTAAGATGCCTCTTACAGGAGGAAAATTGGGTACCTGGCAATCTTAGAATGCTTTAGGAAGCTGGGATTGTATTTATTTCCCATCCGTGTGAGGGAGGGAAAAGGGCTCTTCAAAAATAGTTTGTTGCTCAATATGGTCTTTTGCAGGCCGTTAAATTTTTTGTTATTCATTGAAATTTATGAGGGAAAGCTGAGAGGCACAAATGGAAAAGAGATTTGACTGGCAGCTACAACTTCAATTTCTATGAGAAATCTCCCTGGAAAACAGACTTATTTTATCTTGGCCTCACCTTCCAGGAACAAAACCATGACAGTTACACTGACTGTTCTCTTGTGTACCCATCCTCACACTGGAAATTACAACTGAATTACAAAACAGATTGTCTGATACTCATAAAAATAAAATTCATAGTCCACTCCACTCCAGCTAATTAATTTTCTTCAAACCACATCCCAGAGTGATCAAATGAGACATGAGCTCTTTCATGAGAAGAAAATCCCACTGGAGTTCCTGAACATCAAATGTAACAAACACCAGCGTTCCAACATTTGCATCACCATGTTTGAACCCCCATGTTTGCATATGTAAGCATCCATTTGCATGTGAGTATTATGTTTTATTAATAGTGATTAATATTAATATTCCAAGGTGGTAGTGAGTTCTGAATCTATGCAAAATGGTCTCATGCCATGAGACAAAAGCAGATTGCTCGAGGTTAAGGTCATCAAGAGAAGAGGCTACATCTGAGCACACTAAAAACAAAGCAAAGCACCACATTCCTGCTCCTAGCACTTACTGTTCACAACAGCACCACTGTGAAGCTCTCCAGCACAGCCCTTCTTTTGTCTGTCTGGCCCTGGGAACCCTTTTGCACATTTTCATATAGTTCATATTAAAAATGGGAGCTTTAGCTTCCCTCATGAGACCCAACTCTAGAGCTACTTTCCCTAAATAATGGCCATCTGTTCGGAATGACCTCCCCAAACAACTCGCTTTGTTAACGGCAACTTTGCTGCAGTTAATTCACCGGTGGGGATTGCTCCAGCCAACTTTCCACGGGTCTCTATTGTTATGAAAACCTATTATCAAGCAATTAAATGACAGCAAGAACGCAATAAAGTACAACAGTTTTACTTGTAGCATTATCCTGGGTGCTGATGTTAATGAAAGGCTATCGCACCCCTGACTGCAATTCTGAAATTCTGCCATACAGGAGAAAACTCCCGTCAGCAGCTATTTCCAATCTTAATGGTCTGAACAATTACAATCCTTGCCTAAGCCGTCCCCCAGTATTTCACCCCAAATTAAATTAAGGACAGCTCTGAGGTGATCTCTCTGCTGGAGCCAGGCCCAAAGGACATGAGGCCTGGCTTTCCCAAAACTCAGCCTGTGTGGGAAGGAGTTTGCTTTCCTGTCACACAGGTGAACCTCACAGAAGAGCAGTCACAATCCCTCCTCCTCTATGTAAATGAAACAAAAAAACAGCCTTCTGAATACTCTGAATTTGTCTCAGAATAAAATAATGAAGCAGAATTGCCCTTAAAGTCCTTTTTGTGCCCCTCTGGCAGGCTGCACTTCTAGCATGACACCTTTCCTTTCCTTTTCTTATTTCTAGAGCTAAACATAAACTTAAATAAACCTCTTTGAGAAATGAGATGCACATAATTGCCACAAATACCACAAGGTGTCTAGACCATTTCCCCTTTCTAAATTACACTGGGTTTGAAATGTATACATTCACCATTTTGTATTTCTGATATAAAACAGAGCAGGTCTTGAAATGAGTTATGGGTTTTTCTCCCCACCATGAAAGAAAAGTACAGATCTATGTTGACATGAAGTAGTACTTTCCCAACTGCTGAGAGGATCCAAGTGCAGTCATGCTGCTTGGCATGGACTCAGCTAATATGCATTTCCAGTTCCCCTGCCCTGACAGAAGGCAGTATATTTACCAGCCTGTATGTGCAGTTAGGCTAAAGTGTTGTTTTTCACTGCGACTCATAACCTCTCCTCTTTGGAATATTTATTTTCTTCCTAAGATGCCATAGGGAAACTTTATACAATTTACTATATCACTTCTCCATCAATACTACACCCAGGTTTCTTCCACATAGCTGGCCAAAACAACTGTGTGGGAAAGCTCCACAACAGAAATCACTGCATGAGAGAGAATATGAATGAATTCTTTGTTCAAAAGCAATTTTAGGTTATTTTGTAATTCAAGTTTTATAATCCTGACATTAATTTTATAAGGCAGAAGTGTTTCATTCAATCTAATTACAGAAACAACCTGCAAGTATAGTGTCCCAGGAAGGACCCTTCAGAAGGAGATGCTTTCCAAACCAAGCAAGAAACACAGGATTCAGCTATCTCACCTCTTAGATGAGATGAAACAGATTTCTTCGGAGAAACCACAGCAGGTGCCAAGCAGTAAGGACAGTCTTGGCTATCCCTCCAAACCCACACCCCTTTGCCATGCAGGGACAGAATCTCCCTTCTTTCGTCTGGGTCCATAATCCAAGCCAGAAACGGGAAGAACTAATGTGGTACCTTAATCCTCCTCACTATCCCTCACATAAAATATCTTCAACTAGAATTATACAACAGAAACTTTATCTTTAAAAATTGGAATAAAGCACAAGGGAACCTCATAACATATAGGAATGTTCCCTGTGCACTGAGAAAAAGAAACAGGAAAATAATATATTAATCTAATAACACAGATAGGATTGTTTCTTGGAAGAACATGATAATAAAGCAGCAGAGGAGTCCTGTTCTGTAAAACACATTGTGCTCACATGAGAGAGAACTGAACATCACTCACGCTGCTGAGAGAAAACCTGTATTTCCCAGCTCCCTCATGAATGACAATTTCATCTCTCCCAACTTTCTATTGTCAAGCCAAAGAAATATGGTGTAGACTTGTGTAACAGCCAAGCAACTGACATTTACTTTTGGTAGTCCCTCCAAAGTTGTGCACTTTCAAATCCAATATTTTTGACTAATAACCTTTCTGTTCCTCATCATAGCATTTGTTTGGATCTCTTTCCGAGTCCTGGCTTATTGGAAATACCTTGCTAGAGTGATTGTGTCCTTGACACATACAGTGTGATATGGTGACTCTCGTCTTGACACCACTGATATTTTCCAGCACACAGGAGAGCTATGGAACACAGCTGAGTGTTTCCCAGGAGCTCCCAAGAGAGAGTTTTGCCCTTGAGTGTTATCCCAGTGAGCTTTGCCTATGTGCATTGCAAGGGACAGCTGTGACAAAGGTCCCCAAAGCCAAACCATGCACTAAAGGACATTTCTGAAGCTGCACAAAGAGGTTTACCCCTTCGTGCAATGGCCAGTCAGAGATTTAAACAAAGAGGTTTACCCCTGCTACAGGCCAGTCAGCCTGGGGTTTGTTTAAATGGGGATCAGAGATTTTCCCCTCACCCCCTTCACTGCTGTCTTTGCTCATCAGGTCCCAGCCTCACCGTGGAGTGGGAGTTGAAGCAGAAAGTTCTTTTGCTCCAGCTGTGCACAGTTGTCCCTCTCAGTTCTTCCTGGCACAGGTCCCTGGGCATCCCTGGCCTTCATCCCCCTACTTATATCCAGCACCCAGGATCGTCCCTCCAGGACCTCCCTTCAGATCTCTCCTCTTTTCAAGACCACTTCTCACTTTGGGAACAATCCTTTTTCAAGCCCTGCTCTTCTTTCCAGAAGCCCAAGGCCTCAGCAGTTCTCCCTCTGTAGTCTGTGTACGAAAGCCCAACTAGTGCCTCCCAATCAGTAAGTCTAGCTTAGGTCTCCCTGGAGGATTTGGGATGTGCCCCTTATCTAATCCAGGCATTGTAAGACTTTTCAGCTGGCCTGTAGCAGGCTTCTGCCAGAAGTCACAAGTTCAGATTTGGACATTTAGGCAGAGGCCACCTGTGAGCGTGCACAATTTGGCCCACTTACAACACCTTGGTATGAATTTATTAAAATATATAATGAATAGTCAGCACAAATTCCTGATTAGACCCTAATCACAGAGTTCCAGCCAGAGCACAGGCACAGGTACTGTACTCCTGATTAAACCTGCAGGCAAGGCAGTCTCTGCAGGAGCCCTGCAGCACACTGAGGGCTCTCCTCACACACGTGTCCATGTAAACACAGAGCCTGACCGATGCTGGCCAAGCCATTTGTGTTCTAGGGCACTGACACCCCTGAGAGGTGCTGCAGTGGGGGTGAAACACCACACCTGGATTCTATTTTTGACATTGAACTTCCCTTTGAAATGACAGCCCCAGCCAGGGGGATGGCAGGGGAGAGCAGCACACAAACACACAAACGAGATGATTAAAAACGTGGAGGTGGATGCTGAGAATATACAAATCAGAGGACTGGCTTTGCTCTTGTATCAGCACAAAACCTGACTGGCCCAAGGGAACTCGGTATGGCTGAACCTACGTAAATAATGAGCTGTGAAATCAAGCCTTGAATAGCAAATAATGCACTTCATGATAGTGCTCATTTCATAATATTGCTGTACTACCTTCCTTCTGCATTAGCCTGCCTTAGAGTCAGGGGTGAGATGAGTACACAGCTGATAACCAGCTCATCAGTGGTTACATTAAAACATATCAAATTAGGCTCTGGAGTGAAGCGGGGAAAGCTTGCAAATAAGATTTTCTTTTTTAATTTTTATTTTTTGATAATACTAATGAATTTTTTTAAATAGCTTTTGAGACATCATCTAGTTGATTCACCTCTAAAGGCGGGGGAGAGGCAGAGGTGGTTTTTCTGTCTCCCCCCACCGAGTGGCAGTGAGCTGAGCTGATTGCTGCACACATCATTTGACATCCTGCAAACAGGACGAGCAGCAAAGGCAGACAGAAACGTTCTCAACACTTGTCACATTCCCTGATTGGTTCTCACTGAGCTGTTTGGCATGGAAATGTGGGGAGAGATGCAGCTCTGAGAGACGGAGCGCAGGGAAAGCGCCTGCGACAGAGCGTCATCTCCTTATTAGCGATTCTGGATTGGGAAACTGAGACAGAGAAATGCATCTCCGTGACACTTCTGCTATTGCCTGTTACACAAATAAAGAGGAAGTTCATCATTAAATCCCAATTAAGTATGCCTTCATGGCTTTGCTAAAATCCATTTCTTTTCCGGGAAGCACACAAGCACACACAGCTTCAAAGTGGCTGCGGCTCCAGCACAGACCCCAAGCTCAGCACACCCCAGATTGCTCTGCCAGACAGGGATAAACACACAGAGAGCCCCTGTGCCTTCAGCCTCCAGAAACTGCTTATCACAAACAGGATAAGCACATAGGCAGGCAGCGAGCTGGACCAGAAACTTCCATCCAAAAATTATTATGAAACACTTAAAATCTAAAGCAGCAAAGAATGCAAACAAAAAGAAGATTGAATTGCCCTAGGAAGCTTAAAAGGAAGGCCATGCTTGATTGGATTCAGATTTGATTGAGATTCGCCCTCATTCATTAAAAAGTTTGAAGATGTTCAGACAGTCAAAAATTAACTCTCGAGTTGCAGAGCAGGGTACAGAGGAGCCATTTCTCACAGGCTAGATTTCTCACACAGCTTTTCTTACAAACACATACCTGAACTTCCACAGTTACATAGGCACTCATAACCCACACATTAGCAAGCCACACTTGTTTTAGAAAATAATGGAACCCATTCAGGCAGCTGCAAAGCCCCCATCACCCTGGGTGCATGCACACACATCTCCAGCCTTCAGTCTCTCCTAACACTGACATTCATCCCACTGTTGAACTAACATCCATTCAACTATTTAATTAAATAGATAATCAGGTTAGGTAAAAATCAGTATAAAATCATACAGTTTATGGCTGTATGACTTCAGCAGGGCTGGTATTTTTGCTTAAATGAAGTCCTGCACTCTGTATCCTGTAACTCATATGAAGTGGACAAGAATTATTGTCTCCATGCCCTTCATAAATGGGAAACTGAGGTAAGGGAAGGTTGAGTGACTCACTCAAGAACACCTGAAAGGTTAGAAGTGATGCTGTTGTGAGTGATGAGTAGGAGAGTGGCTGAATAACTCCTTGTTTAAAGCCTTAAACTGAGTAAAAATAGGCTTTGCTTTTAAAATGGCTCGTTGAAATTTTTCAGCGTTCTCTGATTCTTGCCTCTTGCCCTCCACCAGCAACAAAGTTCACACACATGAAAGCAATATTTAGCATTGAAACCGTTAAAAGTTATTCTGGTCCCAGTGATGTTGACCTCAATTTAGAACAAATTCAAGGGTAAGTTTTATCCTGTAATCTCCACATGTTTCACCAGCCCCTTGTGCCCAGGCTCACAGCATCACCTTTCAGGGAGGAGGCCCTAAAGAGCACCAGCACCTTGCCCAGCCCAGGGCAAGCCCTACTCCCACAATTCCCACCTTCAACACAAGCAAGTTGGCAGCGTAAATCTGCCTTCAAAGTACAAATTCCTTGTGTTTGTGCCTAGATGTTTCCTCAGTACATCAATTCATTTATTTAAGGCATCCATCCCAATCAAGGCAGGATAGACCATCCGAGAGCAGTCAGGCTCTGGGTACTGAAAAGATCACACATATACAGCAGAAAAACTGTAATTAAACTTGAAGCCAAGAAAACTCCAGGCGTTTCCCATTGTCCAGTATGCACAAAAGGGAGTGACTCAAAGAAGAACTTGCAGTTTCTTTTTGAGCACAAACAAGAGATGCTCCTGAGCTGGAGGAAGCAGGGTCACAGGGAGCTGCATCACTGCTATAAATAATTCTGATTTTAAGGCTACAGTTAAATGAAAACAGAAAATACAACTGACAGCACCTATGCTTCTTGTCTTTCTCTATATTCTCTTACAGTTGACCTTGAGAATATTTTATATTAGCCTAAGGGTGGAAAGAAATGTTCTTCCTCACTGCAATCATTTAATAATAGCTTGTCCTCCTTCTGCTCAATATGCAAGCAGACACTGCTTTTGTCAAGCCTTCAGCAGGTGCTTTGTTCACACTGAGCTGGTGCCCGAAGCTCAGGGACTGCACCTGCCGGGATGCAGGGCTCCAGCGCAGTGCCACAGCACGGGGTGAGCAGGGGACGATCCTCTCACTGAGCACACTCCAATTTACAGGGCCACTCCTGCCTGGGGATCCTGCCCCTCAACCAGAGGGGAAAACCAACCCAAAACACCATTAAAGTCAAACCGCAAAATGAATTTTGATTCAACAGGCGTTTTGTCAAGAAAAAGCGTCTGCCAGCAGTCGGGCGATGGGGTGAAATCAGATTGTTAAATGTGTTTAGTTGCCGCTTGTGAGCGCTCCGGTCCGACGGTGTCACTGGTGCCGGATGGCTGCGGGAGGAGGCTCGGCTGTCCCCGCCCAGCCCTGGAGCCGCAGTGCCCTCTCCCGAGCTCGGCAGGCAGCGGGACAGGGCGGCCTCCGGGGCGCGTCCCTGCACGGGCCGAGCCGCTCCCCACAGCCGGGCCGGGCCGGGCCGGGCCGGGCCGGCCCCGCTCCGCACAGGGACCGCGGGCCGCGGATGCCTCCGGAGCGATGGGACGCGACAGCGAGGCTGTGCCACGTTCCCTTCTTGAAAACACCTTTAAAACAAGGCGAAGTGGTTAACCGGCAGGAAAACGCTGCCCCCGGGAGCGGCACTGCCGCGGGCTGGAGGAGCAGCCCGGGAAGGGAGCGGGAGCGCTGCTGGCCCCGGCCACAGGCACGGGCACAGGCACAGGCACAGGCACAGGCACAGGCACGGGCACGGGCACGGGCACGGGCACAGGCACAGGCACGGGCACGGGCACGGGCACAGGCATCGCCACAGCCAGAGCCACGGCCACAGGCACAGCCCTGGCCACAGCGAGATCTACAGGCACGGCCACAGGCACAGCCCTGGCCACAACCCCGGCCACAGCCCCGGCCACAACTATAGCCACAACCACAGTCACAGCCCCAGGCACAGCTCGGCAATCCTCCAGCCCGAAGGCACAGCCCTGGCCACAGCGAGATCTACAGGCACAGCCACAGGCACAGCCCTGGCCACAGCCCCGGCCGCAGCCCCGGCCACAGCCACAGGCACAGCCCCGGCCACAACCCCGGCCACAGCCCCGGCCACAACTATAGCCACAACCACAGTCACAGCCCCAGGCATAGCCCCCGGCATAGCTCGGCAATCCTCCAGCCCGGCCACGGCAGGGCAGCTTTAGGAAGGCTCTCCCGGCGGCGGGGGCAGGCCGTGGGCAGTGCCGGGCCCCGAACAGCGGGCGGGCTCACCCGGCTGCGGGCGCGGGGCCTGGTGCTGGAGCCCCCCACAGCAGCCCAGGGCAGGAGCCTGCGTGCCAACCGGCCACAGGATATCTCCCTTAAAAGCCATTCCAGCCATCTAAGAGCCTAAATACAGGCTTCCTTTTTAATTAAGCCAGTTAAAATCTATTTATCTTCATTTTTTCTATCATAACATAGTCTCCTGAAATTTTTTTTCCTCCTTTTCTCTGTTCAGTCATTCTCTCTTCCCCGCCCTCTCATTTGGGTTCCTGATTTTGGCTCCAGCCCCGATTTCTATTGAAATGGTGACAAATTCTTTCCCAGCTTTCTTCCAGGGGTTCACGAGGACACAGATGCACCATGCAGTTCAGTGTCAGAGCACAGTGAATTTAAGGGCCATTTAAAAACCCAGTTTCATTTCTCCATCCTCATGCTTAGCACTGCATTTTCCCTCTGCTGATACACCATAATTGAGTGATGCACACTGTGACTTTATTTAGACAGAACTCATGAGTCATGAGGAACGTGATGACAATAAACCAACTTCTGGGCAAGTCTTTGCTGTCGCTCTCACACCAAGGAGTTCAAGAGCTTTCAAATCACGCAGTTATTAAGGCTGGAAAAGACCTCCAAGACCATCTAGTGACTGATTCTCACCTTGTCGCCAGCCCAGAGCACTGAGTGCCATGTCCAGGTGTTCCTTGGACATCTCCAGGGATGCCTCCTTGAGCAGTCCTTCCCTGCCAATGCAGAATTAAAGGGATTTCTGCATGTTTATGTCTCATGTTAGCAAGCCACAACTCCTTGCTTAATTTAATATTTGCTGTTACCAAAATAACATCCAAATATTTCAGCCTTGATGCTCACAGCAGCCACCCTTCTCCATGATACTTTCCTCTCATACATTTATAAATATCAGTTCTTCTCTTACCTATTAAACTGAGCTTAAATGAGCACTGCATTAAAGTTTAGCAACAGCAAGAACTTCAACTACCATAGCACCTTTTCATGCCAAAACATCTGTGTTTGTGCACCAGCAACAATGATTAATGTCAACAGGGCTCTGGGAATTGTGTTTGTTAATTAACTGCTGCTGTAGAGCTTGCAGGCAGAGTACAAAACATGACATTCCTACAGGGTGTACACAAATACTTATTATTTTCCTTATGCAAAAAATCCCAATGGAAGACTTATTGTTTGGGTTTGTTTCAGTTAACAGATGAAACAGTTACACTTCCTGTTGGGTATTTTACAGGAGGGTCTCCACCAGCAGAATGCTGGAGAAGATGAACAAAGAGGAGGTTGGGTTTCTGTGCTTTATCTGAGTTAGGTCACCTCTGCAGAAAGGCAGTGCCTGCTCTAAAGGCAAGAGTGTTAAATTCCTGAAGGGGATTATATGATACAGCTTTCTGTGATAGCAAGAGATTGAACTCACTGACCCCAAAAGGTCTTTCTGCTCATCTCTTGCTAAAATGCTTCTTCCCAGGCAGTGCTTATCAGCACCAGGTGCACGAGAGGAGTCTGCAGTGACCCTTTAGGCAGGTGGTGCTGACAGGAGCCAGCAGCATCCTTTGGGGCACCACCTGAATCAGTCTGCTGCTCTGCAGAGCAGAGCCCTTCGGACACCCAGCTGATGGGAGAGCAGGCACAGCTCCACGGAACCTTCTGGCGGAGCTCTGTACACCAAACAAACCCCCTGAAATATTCCCCAGCCAGGAGCTGATCCATAACCATAACCTCTCCCCTTGCTCACTGCAGAGCCCTGTTTGCTATCCTGGGCCCTGAGATGCTGCTGTAATTGACTCCATCCATTACCTTAAAGTGTTCTCCTGTTTATCTTGCCTTTATCACATCGAGCCATTGCAAAAATCTCTTCTGGTTTACATCTTCCCTGTGCTTTCAGCAATGCTATTACTCCTATAATAAGCTTAATGAGGACACTGAGTGGAAGAGTCTTCACATAAATCATCACAAGAGAAAATGCTCCGGAGATGCAAACAGCAATGTCACACTGCCCTCTGTTGAAATTTGAGGCACTAAAGTAATTTTGAAACTTCTTATTTCTAAGGACTAGAGGTTAATTATTTAATATTTTTTAACTGCAACAGCTCTTTCCAGCCATTAGAGAAGGTGATTATTTTTTTTCCATGGATTACAACATACATATTGAGCCAAGTGTAATGAGCTGTCAGCGAGAGAAATCCTTACATCCCCGCAGTCAGGGGGGCAGCAGGAGGGCTGCAAATTCTGAACCTGAACAATCCTTTCAAAGCTCAAGACTTGCCCCACCACTAATAAAAACAGACTGAGCCTTTTTAGCATCTGAGTTATCAAACCCAGCCTGAAGTCAGGCTCACTCCCACCAAACCCTGTCCACTGTCACAGGGCCATTTCCTGCCACAGCCTGTGGCAGCCACTCTGTCCTTCAGAAACATTCCTGCAGGGAATGCTTCTCCCTCAGTTAAAGGAGTGGCACCCTGGGAGGATGTGCTGAGGGTCTGCAGGAACCACGAACATTTGCCCTCTGTGCTGCAAAGGACTCTCCAGCTGCACAGCTCATCCTGTCTCTGCAGCGCATTAAAAGCATAAAATCCTACTTCTTCTGTGTTTATCAGGTTGTGCCATATGTCATGTTTTAAAAGTCCAGGAAACATCCCATGATTACACCACAGGGTTTTTTGACAGGCACAGACCCATAGTTTAATCAGCCCCTTTGCTTTGTACACATTGCCCCAGAAATGGGTCAGGATTGATGATCAATAGAAGTGTCATACCCTGTGTACAGCAAATCTGTCCTTAGGTACAGGAGGAAAATTAGACTCTGGGAGAAACAAGTCTGTATTCTGACTCTGTCCAGCTTGAAGTCACCCTTAGTGGGGTGGAATTTGGGGGAAACACCTTTTGGAATGACTGGCAGGAGGCCATTGGAGAGGAAGGTGCTGGAAGCAGCAGCTCGTGGCATGCTCAGAGCTGGGCAGGGCTGGCAGAGCACAGCTGCCCAGCACAGCCTGTCCTGTCCTGCACTGTCTGTTTGTCCTCCTGAGGCTAGGAACAGCCTCAGCTGCAGAGAGAGGAAAGGAGAGCAGCTCTGCACTGGCATCTGGCTCAGGAGGAACACAAAGGACTGGTGTAATTCAGTTGTGTGCTTTGGCTGGCAGCAACAGCACAGGGCCCTCCTGAGACCCCCACCCAGAGCCAGCATGGAGCCTGAGGTGAGACACGTCTATCCTGATTGTCTGAATGCACATTTTTATCATATGGGTGACATTCACAAAAGCAAAGGCAAACAAGGCTCTTCAAAATGCATTTCTAGTAGAGATAATGTTTTCTACCACAATGACAGCTACAATACCAAATCCAACTTATCAGCATTCTTCTCTGATCTAAAAAGTAATTCATCAGCTCTATCATTGTATCTAATAAGACTATGCTGTAAAGCCTCAACTTTGAAAATGAGAGTCAAAAGCATTTGTAAGAACCCCATGAAGTTTCCTTCCTTATCTATCATTTGCTGCAGACATCAGCCTTTCTTCATTTAAATTACAAAAGTAAAGAATGGGGGCTTTTGGTGACTCTAATGATTTCTGAATTTCAGTGCTAAGAAATTGTATCTTCTGCAGCATGGCCCAAGAGGATTGGACATGGAGCAAACTATTTGATATGTAAAATAAAACAATCTACTATTTTCATGTCACCACTGCTAAAGCAGAGCACAAAGTGGCTGGCTCTGCTTACAGAACTCTCCCAGGTCTGTGAGACAGTGAATGACCATCATTTTGGCCTCCCTTGTCCCCATCAGGGACAGGCCACCTGAGGATTACAGGATGATAGGATCTGAGCATCCTCTAAGCAACATTAGCTTTAATTACACATATACTTCTCCCTGGAACAAAGATGCTCATAAAAGCACACTGAGCTCCTCCCCTTCTGTTAGGAATTACATCACAACAGTGATTTGCAGACCAATTACTGGTGTCACAAAAGAACAAACTTTGTATCAGAACTGAGGTAGAAATTAAACTTTCCTGGCATATTTACTATTTTTTATTACCAGAACAATGTATAACAGGGAACCAAAAAAAAAAAGTATTCTGAAGGCTAAACATTTAGACACACCCTAAAATAAAACACACCTAAAGCTTGGAGGTAGCAGCATCAGTTGAAAACAGATGGAAGTTAAAAGGAGCCCTCCCCCAGTAGCTGGCAAATACAGATCTAAGGAAGAAAGGATGCACCAGTTTATGTTTGGAGCCCAGTTCTAGCAAAAGAAAACTGAGGAAAAAAAATCTCACCCTGGGCTACCAAGAATCCTGTATTAAAACTCATGGCCAAGCCCACATCAGTCTGCAGGAATAAAGGACATTTTAATGCTCCAGCTGAATAGCACTTTACCTGCTGCTAAGGCCGTGTGCACAATAGCTTTACAGCACTCTTTGTGTTGACTTTTTAATATCAACCCTGAAATATTCAACTGGAGTTCAGTCTTTAAGACTTGAGATCGTTCAAACCAGAGTGAAATTTCAGAGAATAGAGATAAATTATTGGAAACACTGAGGGCAGGAGGAGGTAATTAAGTTGATTCAATCAAAACAATTCCAAATAGTCCTTAACTGGTTATACTATGAAGAACAGAAGGATGCTCTATTTGCTAACATTTCAATTCCCAATAGTTGGATTCCAAGCTGAATGCAGGAAGACCCTAAAGAAAAGATCACAACTTACCTGTGCTTGTAACACCCAATCAGTGCTAAAATACAGGTTTATATCTGCAATAAGTGTTAATGCCCTTTGGTTTTTACACATGGAGGACAAAGGCACACAAAATACCCAGAAGTACCTTCGGTTTATCTGCTCTCTTCTCTTTTGCTTCTACAACCATAACTTACTCAGTCTCTTTAAAATTTGACTATCCAGTAGTCCAATATAGAATCACAGAATCACAGAGCTACCAGGTTGGAAGAGACCTTTAAGACCACGGAGTCCAACCCAGTCCTAGCACCTCAACTAAACCCTGGCAGCAAGTACCTCATCCAATATTTTTTAAACACATCCAGGGGATGGTGACTCCACCACCTCCCTGGGCAGACCATTCCAGTACTTTATAATTCTTTCAGTAGAATCATTTTCCAAACATCCAACCTAAACTTCCCCTGGCACAGCTTAATACTCTGTCCTCTCATTCTGTCAGCTGTGGCCTGGGAGCAGAGAAACCCCACCTGACTACAGCCCACATTTCAGGGAGTTGTGGAGAGTGATAAGGTCACCTCTGAGTCTCCTTTTCTCCAGGCTGAGCACCCCCAGCTCCCTCAGTCATTCCTCACAGGATTTGTGTTCCCAGCCCCTCTCCAGCCTCGTTGTCCCCTCTGGATGTGCTCAAGCATCCCAAGGTCCTTCCCAAACTGAGGGGCCAGAGCTGGACACAGCACTCGAGGTGTGGCCTCACCAGTGCCCAGTACAGGGGCAGGATGGCCTCCCTGCTCCTGCTGGCCACGCTGTTCCTGATCCAGGCCAGGAGCCATTTGGTCTTGGCCACCAGGGCTCTGCTGGCTCGTGTTCAGTCACTGCTGAGCAGCACCCCCAGGTCCCTTTCTGCCTGGGCACTGTGCAGCCCCTCTGTCCCCAGCCTGTAGCACTGCAGGGGTTGTTGTGGCCAAAATGCAGGGCTGGGCACTTGGACTGGTGAAACTTCATCTTGTTAGACTCTCCCATCCATCCAACCATTCCAGCTCTCTGCAGAGCCCTCCTACCTTCCAGCAGATCAACACATGCTCCCATCTTAGTGTTGTGTCCAGATTTACTAATGAAAGGCTCTGTCCCCTCATCCATGTCATCAGTAAAAACATTGAACAGAGCTGGCCCAGCACAGAGCCCTGAGGGACAGCACTGGTGCCTGGCTGCCAGCTGGATCAGCAGTGCTCACCAGCACTCTCTGGGCTGGCCATGCAGCCAGTTCTGAACCCAGAGTGCTCCTGTCCAAGCTGCACAAGTACAGAAAAGCAAAATACATTCAGTGCCTTAATCTTCCTTTGCATTAAACAAACATGTCTAATATAATGTGATCCCCATGGTTAAATTTTGACATGAAAAGCTGGACCAGATGATCCTTGAGGTTGCTTCTAACACACTATTTTATGATTCTAAGACATTAAAAAAAGTCTTTCTCTCCCCAGAAGTTCTATATAACAACTCTTCCATGAAGCTAACACTTCCTCCAGTTCCTTCCTCTTTGAAGATGGAGAAGTTGAGTGGAAGTTGATACCTCTTCAAGCTGCTTGAATTTCCAAAGTCCCTTCACCTCAGCAGTGCACACGGCCTCAGGAGATTTGGGGTGCACAGCAGCCAGATGTTCAGCTGGGTGAACTAACTTCTCATAGCATCTGACACTGCCTTTCATTCTGAGTTGTTTTATTTTTCCTTCATGCTCTATCAGCTGCAACCAGAATATTAAAAGAAAAAGAAAAAGAAAAAGAAAAAGAAAAAGAAAAAGAAAAAGAAAAAGAAAAAGAAAAAGAAAAAGAAAAAGAAAAAGAAAAAGAAAGCCCAAACACAATGGGCAATTTTCACTTCAGGTTCAAATTACTTTACCTCTTAATTAAAAGTAAAGTGCAGAATTCCAAGAAAGTGTCACTTTTTAAGGGCACTGTCTAGTTAGCCTTGAATAGAACCAAGGCCACAAATTTACTGTTCCACTCCTGTTTCTGGGAGAATCTTTCTTGTCTGTGTTCTTGAGGGTCAGCTCAGAGCCCAAAGCAGTTGTCCCTACCCAAGTGCTCAGGAATGGCCAGGGCAGGCTCAGCCCCAGTCTAATCCCCAGAGATTTCTCTCAGGCGCCCACAAATCCCAACAGAACATTTTGCTGTCTGTGCCAGGGGTAGCAAAGGTCTCCTGTTCTGTTCATGTTTTCCAGGCAGTTTCTGTTGAATATTTAGGGGGTTTAATGTCAACACAGTTTCAATTAAACCCAAACAGCACAGCAGCCAGCCTAAGGGGGCACACGTTAAATGCTGAGGTACTGAGCAAGATCTCGAGAGAAATAACTTGTGGAATTAATTTATAACACTATTGTGTTTTTCTGAATAATATTGTCTGTTACATATGAGGCACCTATTTAAGTATTTTCCCTTCTCTCCAACCTCCAGAAAATAAAGTTTGAAAAGCATTCTTCTCTTTAAAAGCTCTCTTTGGTGTTTTATATTACATACGAGGCCTGAATTTCTCCTACAATTACTCAGATAATTTATCTACCAAAGTGTAAAACAGATCATTTCCCAGCTATGAAAATACCAGTATTCCACTTCAATACGTGCTGTTATTTCCTTGCCTACTAAAAAAAGCAGCTGAAACCATTATCTACCTGTTACAAAGAAATTTCAACTTTCTAAAAAGCTTAGATAAGTAAAACTGCCATTCTCAAAGGTCTACTTGAAAGCAAGTAAGGTACATCTTATATTTAAAGGTGAAGTTTCTTCTTCCACCCTAAGGGTTTTACATTCTCATCTTGATGTATTAATTAAAGCACATTTGTGGTGATTTTTTAATTATCTCCCTAATAAATGGTATCACAAGGAATAAAATGGTCTCTTCACAAGTCTCTCTAGACTCCCCTGTGCCTTGGAAACAGCACTCATGGCAGCAAACGAAGAATGCAAATTGCTGGGAGGCCTGTGAATGCTGATGGGCAGGGACCAGATGGCTGTCTTGCACTCTTTCTTCATCAAAGAGCTCTGCAAAATTTTGCAGCTCCACTTGGCCACACAAAAAGATACGAGTCTCCTCCATTTCCTTCTGAAATACAGATATTTCCTTCCACTGAAAACCAGATCAAAGGAGGAGGAGGTTTTTGTGAAGCTTATTCCAATGTGCTTTTCCCTGGATCAATTTTTGCTCTATCCTCCCAGGCAGAGAGGGAAAGGACAAGGGATGAGGACATTTGGGGTGTTTCCACTCCCCAGTGGTGTCACATTTTATTTGGAGTGCAAAGCAGACCAGTCCCTGTGGAGGGGCAGCCAGGAACCACAACAGCCCCACGCAGCCCCTGGGGTGTCACCTCCGGGAACTCGTGGTTGACAGGGGACGACTGCCACCAAACCCCAGCCAAGCAGATAGGCTCACCAAGCTGGTCCAAAGAAATGGAAGAATGACCATAGAAAACCACAGAAAAATTGTAATGTGCTGTACAGTGTCAGCCAGGCACTCCCATGGGAAGGGACACGACTTCTGCCTGTGCAGTGTCAGCACAGAGAGGGTGGAAATGGGACATTCACTGTCCAAATGGCAGAGTGCTGCCTTTTTACCCCTACTTATGTACACACAAGCACAAAATTCAGGGAAATATTTGATCCTTGTGTTTCTTTCCAGGAGGTTTTTCACAGAAGACACCCCAGGCCCTGCCAGACAAAGTGTAGAGACACATCTTTATCAAAGAGTGACACAGGTACAGTCAGCCTCAGCAGAGGGAATTACACTCCCCCCTTTCAGAAGGAGCTAATAAGCGCCTCTGGGAGAGGTGACTGTTGCCTGCTTTGCTTTTTATCACCCACCTATCCCTCCTGCAGAATGCCAGTGGTCAAATTCAGCCAACATTTCAAACCTGCTGTTAGAGCATTGAAAGAGTAGAGGTAAGTATTACTAATTCCCTCCGAGCTGAGGCCATAAATCCATGCTTTTGTAAATGCTGGAAGTCAATTGGAATCATGCAGTTAAAATCCTGTTTGCTGTTTCCAAAACAGACTCTAACCCAGCCTCAGTGCCTCTGGCCTGTAGCCAGACACTTTAAATACAGGGGAAAATATTGGAATTCATTACTGCTATACAGAATTCTTCATCGATTAACAGGGAACTTATGACTACTTTTTAACCACAGTCTAGCTGTTCTAATCAATTTTGTCCACCTTTAGTTAAGAAAGCTATTTCAACTATGCAGAGCAGCAATCAGGAGTAGCATTTTTTTTAAATACACATGCCAAACAAGACCTTAAAGCATCATACCTCAGGATTACACAGAAGAGCATCCATGGACTGCAGAGCAGGACCACCGCATTAATTGACTATTGCACATAGTTATTTGTGAAATGGAGCTTCCTGTGTTTATTGTGCAATATTTGAAGGTCTAACAAGCTGTGGATAATTGGGAAGAACCAGGATCTCCTGACCTGTGAGACCTGAGAGGTTTCTTGTATACATGTTGAAGAAATTCATGAGCAGGTATGCAAATAACACTTTCAGGATATTTAATAATTAACATCTCCATGGCATTTTCCTGTTCAGCTAAAAATTGTTACTAACTATGCTTTAGCAATTCTGTGTTTTCCAACCTGCTGTCTTTTAGATTCAAAGACTTCAGGAGTTCTGCAAGACTTCTGCACTCACCAGTTTAGAAGCTACTACTTATTCAAGCTGCTAAGCAGAAAAAAGTCAATAGGAACTGTATACATTATGTACTGTCGTTACATGCTGGCATGATTCCCTTGCAGAACAGATTAGGCTACATCTCCAACATGTTGATTTCCTAATAAAGCATATTAATTTGTCTGTGACAGTTATTGCCTTGAATCACCACAAATTAAGGATGAAATAAAGTATTTTATTTTTAACATTTTCATTTATATGCTCATCTGTTGAAGTACAGGCATTATTTTCTTGCTGGTTATGATGTGGGTGAATCAGATTCACTTGCTTGTAAAGTCTTAGTAGTTTGTAATTAAATTGTGTATTTTATATGTAACACAGGGCAGAGATTTATGGTGTGTGCGCTGTCCTGGCATGTGTGCAGCTTCCCTTGCAGACCTGCACAGCACAGCCACTACAAACCTCTATTTTTGCACTTAATTTTCCAAGTCATGGCTGATTAGCATTGGCCTCCAGAGGAGGAGCAGAGCCAGGCTCAGGGGATGCCTGACACAGGGCTGCTGAGCCATCCATTCTGAGCACCCTGGCTCACACACACACAGGAGGAACCCAGCACTGCTGGGTTTGGGTTCTGGCTGTGGAGACCCCACAGCTGCCCCAGGGCTGGGCTCCAAAGGCCCCGGTGGCCAGAGCCAGTAACAGACACGGGAATACCACAATAAAATATCCAGAGCATCTATTGCAGCTCCAACTGCAAACCTCCCTGGGCAGGAGAGGCAGAGCACAGCCGTCCATCTGAGCAGCCAGAATTTCCATCAGCCTTATTCCTGCACAAAGCAGGAGCACAGCCTCAGGGATGGGGACACATCCTCCGAGCTGCATTCTGCTCACAGCTCCTGCTCCCAGAAATCCAGCATCAGAGCTCCTCATCTTCATGTTCCTGTCTCATTTGTACCCAGCTGGAGCAGGACCATTTTTCCAGCAGGTGTGGGAGGGAGGTCACAGGTGCACAGTGCCAACCACAGCAGCTCCTGCCAGTGGAAAAACCAGCTGTGGCCATGGAGTGACACCAGAGCTCACCTTCCACAGGGACACTGAGTGTGCCTGGAACTAAAGCAGGGTGGCTTCATACAGAGGGTTGTGCTGCCATCTCTAAAGCAGTAGGTAGTGCTCAGGTTAGAGTTCAAGTGAAATAAAAATATATGGCACTTTAGAGTAAAATAGCACAGACAGCTGGTGCCAAAGTCCTGGAGAATCGCTAGGGGAGTATTCGCTAGGAGAATCGCTAGGAGAAAGGTCATTCCTTTCTAAATCATGCTGCAAACAGAAATGTCTGGAAGCTTCTGAAGGCAGAGAAGCCAGCAGATCACAGACCTTTTCCCTCCCAATTATAGATCCCTGTGAGGTATCAGGAACACCTCCAGCTTTCTCATAGAACAGTATTTTCTCCAAAAAAACCCACTCTGGATGAGCCCTTCCCTCCCTTGACAGCAAATCAGGGACTCTTAAGTACCTATGACCAACCTGTGGTCTCTGCTTCCTTCTGGTCCCTTCAGCTGATGTCAGAGCAGCCAAGATTTAGCTCCTAAGCAATTGATACTTCTACTCTGACATGAAACACATCAGAAATTACACCATTAGTAATCTCTTGCACTCGTCACCCATTGAAGTGTCAACCTTTTGACAGCTGAATTGTCAAGGTTGTATCAATAAGTGACATTAATAAGTTTTTCTGTAATCCTTAGTGGATCCATTGGTTGCTAGGCAAGCTTTTTATTACAACATTGCATGAGATGAAGAGGTGCAAAAAGACATCTTAAAAATGGCAGAGCTGTCCCCCTTCCCCAAAGCAGTTTAACAAAAAGCCATTTACAAAATCAAGATGAAATAGTGTAGAAATTACCGGGGACTTTGATGAGGGGGAAATGTTTTCAGTTACGCACCATTTGGCTGAGTTTTACACAGCAAAATATTTATCAGAAACTTTGAAACAGTAATTTCTCCCTGAAAATTCAACAAAGCAAAACATGGATATCTTCAAGTTTCCATCTGAATTCCTTCAGATCCCTAAATATCAGCACAGCTGCATCAGCACCTCAGGGAATACTTGGGAAATAAGGCACTATTCACAGGAATCTGTCCCCTGGTTCTGACTAATATTTACTCTGGGATACACTTAATTTATAAACATTCATTCTCAGACATGTCTTCATTTTCTGGGTAAACCTGAATTCACCTGAATAGCTGCACTGTCTGAATGGTGTCTTCATCCCAGAATTCTCATTTTTACAGGATGTGCAGCTACAGCTTAATGCCTTAATGGGGCCTCTGTCAAGCCGCAGAAGATAAAACAAAGACCTGCAATTAAGTGTCATTCACCTCAATCCCGTTGTGCTCCAGCAGCCCCAGAGAACAGCCCCTCTCCCTTAGGATCTCCAGCCTTCCCCAACCTCCCCCTTGCTCCTGCACCACCTCTGGATGCTGACAACCCTCCTAGACCCAGCGGAGGAACCTCATCTCCTTTTCTTCAAAAAGGATATTAAAGGATCAAAAACCTCTGAGCACCTCTCGCCAGGAGTCTTGGCTACCACCCTGAAATATTCCCTTTCTTTTAAGTGCAGAAAGGTTATTAATCCTTTCCCATTAAGCTTGTGCCACCCAGGAGCCCCACCCTAGGCTGCCATGGCTAGGATGCCCCACTGCACGGATTTTCTGCCTGCTCCATGCTCTGAAAAGCTCTTGCTCTTCACTCCCAACCTATCTAAAATATTTAATGAGTACTTGAAACAGGCACCAACGTTTAGTTTGTATCCTGAAAAACAAGGGGGAAAACATATGGGTAATATGCAGCCTGTTTTGCAAAACAATAACGAAGCATCTGGTAACTTCTCCAGGAAAAGAAATGGAAGCTGAGGGGGTATTTTGCAGAACTTGGAAGCGTGTATGGGATGGTGTGCTGTTATCCAGCATGTGTCTAAACACACACAGTCTCCCAGCACAGCTTGAGAGGAGATATTTGGTGTATTCATTGTAAATCTCTGGCAAGCACAGCACATGGCCACTCTGTTGCTGGCAGCAGGCACGGCAGCCAGCCCAGGCAGGAGGTGTGCCCAAAAATGCAGAGACATGGCTTGTGACAGAGCCATGGGCAAATCACACCTTAACTGTGGCATCGCCAGCAGAGCAAACCTTCACAGGCCAATAGATTTTTGCCAGCTGGGGTGATACACCTATCCTAAAATTCAGTTTTTCCCTTCATTGAAAGTTTAGCATCAAGTCTAATTCCATCCCCTGCTATGACAAACAAGCAAATTCAGATTATGCAATTGAAATCTGAGGCATCAAAAATATGCATTCCAGATATCCCTTCAATAGTATTACTACACTGGCCATAACCATGCGTGAAATGCCAAATGTAACAAGAGTACATACAATGCACTACATAATGCTCACACCCACGAATTAGGGAGTGTGTGTTGAGCCACAATACCAGCCTGTACAACAGACCCAAGCTTTGCCTCAGCAGTGGAAGAAAAGAACTCTAATTAGAGAACTGCAAGAGAATTGAAACCCAAGTTGTTATGAAAGCCTATAAAAAGGATCAATGCTGAGAAGGGGAAGGGCATGCAAGTAGAATACACTCAGCAAGGACATGATCAAAGGCAGGACAAATAGACTGCAAACACTCTAATGTGCAAACACCTCCAAGGTGTGCTGAGGATCTGAGCAGCGTCCTTCTCACAGCAGGAGGCTGCAGGCACATTTGGAGTGGCCTAATTTGCCAACAAATCACAGCCAACTAATAAAGGCATTCCTCAAAGCCAGGCACGCTCTGCTGGGCTGGGCTGGCAGTGAAATGAGAGAGCTGCTCTTCCTGCAGCAGGCAGCAGCCCCCCGGCTCTGCTGCACCTCCAGCACTGCAGGTGGCACATGGCTGGGACACGCTGGGGTGTCAGGAGCCTGTGGGGGGGACACTCAGCACCTGGGGGTGGGAATGGCCAGCAGCAGGTCCCAGTTCAGGTCCCAGTTCAGGTCCCAGCTCTCGCCAAGGCCAGTAGCAGTGCTGGGAGGGGGCTCAGCCCACACCCAGCTCACACTGCTGCCCTGGGACAGTCAGGCTGTCAGGCCAAGCCCTACATCCCACTGATCCCAGTGAGCACCTCAGAGGCCCAAGTAAACCCCCATCTCAGCTGAAGAAATATTTTCTTTTAGGTACAGTTCATTTCCCAAAACAATCTTCAGAAACACCGAGCCTTGGATGCTCTTCCTCAAAGCAACAACCCAGGCCCAGATTCCCTTTTTGTTCATGAAATTCCACGGGGGAATGGCACAAGGGAACAACCAAGCCACAGAGCTCCTGGGGGTTCAGGTGACCTCCAGCCCCATGGTCCCAGCTGTCAGGCAGCTATACCTGTCCCCTGCATGTCCCCAGCAAGAGCAAGGCAGCCCACACTGGCTCAGGAGCATCCCACACCCATTCCCCAGCTGGTCCTCATGTCACTCTCTGTGCCTGAGCCTGTTTGATCTCTCTGCGCCCATCACTGGAGACAGACCCTTGGGCTCTGAATACTTGTATCCTTTGAAAATTAGAAGGAGGGGAAAGTGGCAGTTTTAAAAAACTCAGCCTTAACCCAAACCAGTCTTCTGTACAGTGCCTAAGCATGCAGAATTCCAAGGAAGAATTAATTATTAATATCTTAATGTAACAAGAGCTGTGTTTTTATTCTCCTCACAGCTGTCAGGGAGGCACAGATGCAGCAGCACCTTGTGTAATTGGAACCTTTATTTTACAAACAGTGCACTAGCCTGTGTTTTATCTCCTCTGATCCCTGTGTAATACAACCAAGGCTCACCAATCAAGGCTCCTTCCCCTTTGTTTGCCCTTCAGACGCTGCAGAGAGCCTCTTCTGTGCCCTGCTCAGTGAGAGTGGTGTGACACAGCTGCAGCACAGAGAGCTTTTGTCCTGACTTTAAGGTATCCCCAAAGTGCCAGCTGGCAGCACATTCCAGCCTGGCCAGGTGCTGTTCTCCAAAAGATACCATTATGTACCAACAATTAACAAATCTATCAACAGATTTTCTTTGTGCTGCTTGGTACACAGAATTTAAACACACTGCAGAGGGATAGCCGTGCCTGGGTGGCAAACAGAAACACATCTAGCTGCCAGAGCTGAGATGTGAACACAGCAAAACAGCTCTGCTGAGCCACGGAGGGATGGAAGCACACACAGATCATGATCCTGGGGAAAATCCTTCAGCCACAGCCAGGGCAGAGGCCGTCCATGGGGACACTTGGAACTGCAGAGCATCAGCTGCAGTGGAAACCTTGTCAAATCTTAACCAGTTATGGCACTTCAAAGGGACATATCTGGTGAGAACATTTCAAGCTCAACACTCCTTCTGTTTATGGGAAGGTCCCTGAAGGAAGAACAAACAAATTTTGCCTGGCTAACTAAGAATTTTCACAAATATTTTACTTTTTTATTTTTCCAGGATACTTTTTTACTTGCAGATAAGGCAAGTTCTGGGGAGCAAGGAGACAAAGATAAAAACAGCTTTACTTTTCATGATAACCTGCCTGATTTCGAGATCACTTTATAAGTTCATGACCACTGAGTGTAAATATGGATTGGATGAAGAGCCAGGAAAACAGTGTGGATGATGTGAGGAGGGAAGACCTTTATTGATCAGAGCTGGAGACTCGGTATCAGGCTTTGCAGGTGAGCCGAGTAACTGCAACAGGAAAACCAGGATTACCTGAGCAGGGCTTTGGCTTCAGACAGGAGAGGAGCAAAGGCTGTGCTTGGATACCACCACCTAGAGAATGGGCTTGTTTGAAAGGGAAGGAAAAGCAAATAGGATTTGGGTAAGTGAGCAGCAGAGCGTGTGTCCAAATATCACTTCCTCCCCCTGGCCTTAGCATCGCATCCTGGGCACAGAAACATCTTCCTTATTTTAGGAATAGGGGAAAAGGATGTATAAGCACAATTAGAAAACTAATTAAAGCAGATATCAAATTATGAAGTTAATTTACCTTGAGTAAGCCTGCAATCAAAGATCAGGGCAGTTTTGGAGGTCTCTTTTTGTCAGGGAGCCACAGCTGGATCTGGCCCAAGTGAGCATCTCTACTGCCCTGAGCTGTGGCCACTTTCCTCACCAGCCAGCAGTGGCAGAACAAGCAGGATTTATATTTTTTTCACCAGGGAATCTATAAAGGTGGGTGAATTTACCTGCACTGGGCTGGCTGCCCTTCTCTTGGAGCCCACAGGGAAGTGTGAGACCCTCCCTGCAGTGCAGCCAGCCAGGCTCACTCTGCCTCTGCCCTGGCTCTGTGCCTTCCTGAGCACATTCCCTCTCTCCTTTCAGAGCTGGAGGGAAGTCCAGCAGCAAGGAGATAAGGAGGCTTTGGATCAGGGTCTGCATTCCCTCGCAAGTCCCAAGAGCTCAGAAGCTTTCAGGTGTATCCTATTCACATCTTTTCCTTGTCAGACATCCCTTGATGAGAACAGGGTCTGACAGGAGGGGAGGAAGAAGGAAATTACATAAGCAAAACAAAAGTGTAATTAAATTACTTCTGCAAATGAGCAGATCAGGTCTTGGTTGTTACTTTTCTTCTTTCTGGCACATTCTGGACAGTTCTTTGAGGAATTATCCGCTAAATGAAGCTCAGAGGGCAGGTTAAGAGTTCCTTTATCAAAGGAGTGGCAAATGTCTGGTCTCTTGTTTCATTCCCACTGTCTCATGCCATTTGCACCAACGTGAGCACTGACAGGGGAAGCACAAAGTTTCTTTTCAGGGCTCTGAAATGAAAGCAGCAAGGCCGTGGCTAAATTATGCAGGATGAAAGCACACTTCCACCCAGAAGCAGCCTCCCTGGGGTGCAGTCCTGGGCTGGCTCAGCAACTGCTCTCAGCATCACAAAATGCCAGCTGACTGATACTGTTAGTGTTCCTGAGGCCTCTTATCAATCACAGCTTAAGCCTTTACCAGGGAGTCACTTAGGGAAGCAAGGCCATTCCTCCTGCTCGTCCTGCTCTGGATTTTTGGTGCTTCCATCATTCCGAGTTAGACAGGTGCTTTGTTTCTCCCCTTGCACCACATCTAGGTACAAACTGCTTTTGATTTAGCACCCAGATTAAATCTCATCCCCATCTTGATTTTCTAATTGGAAAAAGGCCTGAGGCAAATTCAAGGAAAATTGTCCCTGATTCCTTCTCTCAAAGTAAAGCTGTGACATTTAAGAAGTACACAGAGGATGTTGAGAGTGAGGTGCTTTCAACACTGCCTGGAGAAGAAAGACCATGAAGTCCTGATGAGAGCACAAAGTGATGTCACACTGAGCTGCTCTGCTTTTGTTCAAGGTTCCTGGGCAGAACAAACTGAAGATATTTCTTACAGTGGGGACAGTAGATCAACTCCAGGTATTTTATCTGCAGGCAGAACATCACCCTGCCATTCCTGGAGTGTTTAAACGGATCAAGACAAACTCCAGAAGCTAAATACAGTTAAAACAGGTTAGATCTTCTAAGAAATAAAATGCAAATTGCTGAACTAGAACAGGCCTCCACATCCCATGAACAAGAACAATACTTTTTCTCACTTTCTGACAACTTACTTGCAATATTTGCAACGCGACACAGTGCAAGGCTACTTTGAAAGATGCTGAAATAGTCATTCAAATTCATAATCTGATTGCCCACATGGAAATGTTACCATCCCTTTCAGATACTTCAACTGTGAAATTCTGGCAAGCAAATTATCCAAAAACTCTTAAAGGTTCAAAATTAATATGCATTAGCTCAGTTTCTTCTAAAAACAAAGTTATGTCTGATTTTCTCTCAGTATTTCTACCAGCTGAAAGCTATGCTTTATTTTGAGTGGCATAAAAAAGGAAGCAGCAAAGTTTTAAAGAAATTGTGAACTTCCTTGAAAGCTGAAAATAAAAGGAAAGAAGTGAATCTTTCAACTCCAAAATGCAAGGTAGACAGCAAATCCCCAGCATTTAAACCAGCAAGGACTAGATGATTTTGGAATCAAGATTACTGCATTGACAGCTTTATTTCTCAAGTTTTACCTTAATAACATTTAGCAAAGGTTTCGGTATTCATTTACATGGAGGTTTGTCTTGCTTCTAAGGTACTTCATTATTTATTTAGGTTTTGGGCTGGTTTTTTTTTAGCGAATAGAAGAATGACAGTGAAAGTTTAAAAAAAAATTAGTTATAGCTGCAATAAAGAAAAACGCTCTCTGGATACCATTTAATTTCCATGACAGAGTTATTTCTGAAATCCAGACTCCAAAAACTATCAATTTAATTCATTAGATGGATTTGCATGCACTTAAATTCATAAAATGGTAACAAGTGTGCTCACTCAAAGCCAGCACTCGCTCCAGTTGCTCGTGACCATTGAACTGACCCTCACAAAGGGCTGGCAGTGTTTTCCCAGGCTGGGGAAGTGATTTATTTGAGTGATCCTGCAGAGGGGGAACTCTAGCTCCAAGTTCTGCCTTCCTTGCCCTACTTTAACACCTCACCAAAACCTCTGGGGAAGCAGTTCCTCATCTGAGAGGTGGAACACTCTGTGGGAACATGGGGCTGCTCACTTCCACTTAACAGCTGTGGGAAATCCAGCAGAGGTATTTCTCAATGAAGCAGCCAGAGTTAACTGGGGTTGTTTAGGGAGGCCTTGAGGATGGAATGGGATGGCTCCACCAGCACTGCAGCATCCTGAAGGACACAGATTCCGGGAGCTCTGTACCCTGTGCTTGGGAAGCCACTGTCTGTGCAGCCACATGGATGGAGGGATTGATGGAGGGGTGGGTGGATGGATGGATGGATGGATGGATGGATGGATGGATGGATGATGGATGGATGGATGGATGGATGGATGATGGATGGATGGATGATGGGAGGATGGATGATGGATGATGGATGGATGGATGGATGGATGGATGGATGGATGGATGGATGGATGGATGATGGATGGATGGATGGATGGATGGATGGATGGATGGATATCTGCCCAGCCACAGGCTTTATTAACTGTGGCAGTGAGTGATGAGCCTACAGCCAGCCCATTTTATCTTCAGCTTCTGGGGTTTTAGCTGAAAACGGCACCTGCTGCTCCTTAATCCCTGCCCTCAAAGGGGCTTACCCCCTAATGTGGCATAGCCCAGGTCCCTGTGCACTGCCCAGTGAAACTCCAGGGACCTGGGCAGCTTCCAGGGAGCAGACACAGCCGTCCTGGTGTGCTCAGCAGGAGCCTATGCACCACGTCTTTTGTGTCCAGGGACAAAGGACAGCTTTCCCCAGGGACAGGGACAGCTTTCCAAAGCCTGTCTTCTGGTCTCAGCTGTAATATTAACAATAATCATTCCAGGGGAAAAAAAATTAAAGATTAAATCATTTCTGTACTTTTTAAGAAGGTCTGAGTAATGACATGAATTAAAATTGCTAAATGAGTTGAGGGTTATGGTTCTCTAGCAGTGAAGCAGAGAAATGTCAGTCTGTGGAAACAGCAGGACCTGTAATGGTTGGAAATTGAAATGGAGAAATTGTTGGGATGGAGTTGGCTTTGGAGAAAACAGTTTTAAAACCCCTTTATACCTCTTTCTCTAAAACTAAGATTATACTTCATCTCATATGTAAAAAATCATATTTTGTCCAAGAGTCAAACTAAGACCAACATTTTTCTTAAAAAAAAACAAAAACAAAAAAACCCCCCACAAATTTACAATCAAGTTCACAATCCCTCACATCAAATCCTACCAATAATTTTTGTTGTCAGTAGCAGCAATAAATGATTGCCCATCTTAGCTGTGGAGGACATGCAGTTCATATGATCCAAAGAATTGCCAGTAACATGCACAAAAGTAAGAAAAAGCATTATCCAGACTACTAGGGCAGCAACCTGCTATAACAGGCCTATATATACTACAACCTGTAGAAATATTCATTTATCTCTTTGCTTAATGCAATGCCTAGTACATGAAAATGATACTTTGCACCATCTTATTTACTACAGGCAAGAAGGTTAATGCAGGAGAACATATTAAAGGTCATCTCCATTCTTTGAAATAATTAAGTGTAGCACTTGCAGAATCCTTTTAGGGAGATTTGCAACAGAAAATGCTTTTAAATAACTCCATGGGTAACCGCATTAACATAAATCCTCAGACAGTGGAGGCTGGACAAAGAACTTGGAATAAAACAGCAGCCCCCATTTGAGATAGTCCCAAGGTGTACTGAGTTTTCAGACCAGCAGTGCCCACTGCACACCCTTTGGTTCCATGGCTCTTGTAGGCCCAATAGGAACACTTTTATGTGCTTACAGCTAGGTTAATTCAAGATTTCCATATTGGAACAAGCCTTTAGTAGACTGGAAATACAACACATTCTTCTCTGTCATTTAACCAGGTCTCTCAATGGCTCCAAAAATACTGAGGCCATTAAAGGGAACCTTACTAAACAAAAGCAGGAATCAAGCTGAAAACTCCACAGTCCTGTGGTGCTGGACCCAGAAACTTCTCTTGTCATCTTGCAGAAAAGGTTTGGTTTGTTTGGAGCAGAAGGAACTGTCAGAACTCAGCAGCCAGCATGGGAGAAACTGGGTCTGCAACCAGAGAGGAGGAGCCCAGGCAAGCCCAGCATTGCTGGCATGGCTGGAACCCCATTTTCTGCCTCTCTTTCGGGGCAGCATTTTTGTTAGATGGAGAACTTTTAAGAAACCATTTTTAATACTCTTTCTTCAGTGTTGTCTGCTCTTGAGGTATCACAGCTAAAGTTTCCAAAGCTGGTGCTAATGAGAGAGGTGCCCAGAGAAAGCAGAGAGGAAGCTCCTGTATTTTAGTCAGCAGTTGTAGCACACATGTGCAGGAAGCACAGGAGAGACAAGCATGTCTTCCCTAAATTAGGTCATAAGAGGAGCAGTGGGATGTGTCAGAATTATGAGGTGGAGAGGCTCCAGCTGTGTAACATTTTTATGGTCTCTGTTAGCACTGGAAGCTACAGGGACAGTGTCATGCTTGAATTACACCAGATGACATTCCCAAAGCAGTGACAAGCTCATAAACGCCACAAATCTGCTCCCCAGGTCCAGTGAAAACCTTCAGCATCCTTGAGCTGCCCACAGGGACAGCGTGAGCCCCAGCAAAGCCCTGCTAGTGCTCACTGGGCATCAGCGCCCAGCGAAGAGTGAGCTACAAATAGCCCATGGAGAGCAGGCAGGGACGAGCTTCTGCTTGGGAAATCTTCTAATTTTGTTAATTTATCACTTTACAGACTCAGCAATCACTTGCTTCTGCATAAAAGCCATGAAACCCAAATGGAAAAGCCAAAGTGCTGGGAAGTGTCACCACGTTCTTTAAACATCCTCAGGCTGTTGGCACAGGTGGGGTCAGCAGATCAGTGAGTGCTGCCTGCTCACTGATTCTCACAGATACACTTCCACTGTGCTGAGCAGCAGGGTCTCTGCCCATGCCCACAGCCCCTTGGAGGGCAGGGTAGCTCTCCAAAGAGGGGGCAAGATGCCAGTGAAAGGCTTCTCCTTCCAGCACAAGTCACTGTGGCAGAAATGTCAGGAATATTTTCCTGCTGAACTCTGCTGTCAGCTACAGGCTGTAATTTCTACCCTCAGACACATTACAAGCATAATGGAGAACACATAAATGAATGCACAATCATTACAGATATTTATATGCATCCTGCTGGTGAGAGATCATGCCTATAATTCATATGTGGTAAAACCACAAAATTATGAAGGTCTTCCTAGCACAGCCGTTCATAATCCAATGCGAATCCATTACATTTTTATTTCTCATGCTACAAGAGGCAATTTATGACTGTCTGTATTTCACATTATGTTTTAGAGGTGATGATAATGTAAAAGCAGCCTGACCTCAAAATTGAATAACTGATTGAGGCAGAGAGCCATGGCACAACATGTATACTTGGTTTCTAAAAGAAATAAAGCAACTACAGCTTTTTAATTTTTGTAATGGAATTCACTTCAGAAAAAAAAAAAACCCACATTTAAATCAAATTAATTTCTTTCATTTAATTTAATTTTCTTTTAAGGCACAGAGATCTGGATTTATTTGGTTTCCTTAATTTAAACCAAACATAGAAATTCAGGCTCTTTCGGATACATTAAAACACCTCATCGTCTGGTCCTTCCCAAGCCCCTTTGCAGCCAATACTGAGCTGTTCTCAGCTCAAATGGAAATTTCAAGACTGTTACTATTTATCTACTTCCTTATTGTGTTGTGAGACTTAAGCTCTTGGTGTATTTAGGAGTTACTGTGGTGACATCACTGAAAGAGGACAAGAATTAATATCAGAGTTGTCACACCTAACTACTCAAAATTTGATGGGTTTTTGAGTTGTACTTATTCCTTCTTAGAATTGAAATAGCATTTGTGGTAACAACTATCTTATATCCTCTGCAAAAGCATTCCTTTACCAGTGCTGTTGTTGTGGGGTTTGTTATTATTTCTGGAGATAAATCATCACATCCATTTGATTTCCTAACAGCAGTATAATTCTGTTCATACCTTTGCAAACCCACCACATTTTCATTTTCAGATTCTCAAGTCCCCAATACTAAGGACAGCAATGCCATATTCTGGTAACAGTTTCTTAAAAGCAGTAAATTGTGTTCTCTCTTGAAGGGCTGCCTTTCTGGGGGCATGAGTATTTCAGAACAGATCCATAAAAACTGACAGCTAGCTAAACTTTATACATCTTGACCTCACTAAGAGTCCTGTTTCACCTGCAGCAGAGCCATTTATATTGGCATCATGTGTTACACAAGTCTGGCTACAGTAAAATTACCCTTAATAAGCCAGACTATATTTTAAAAGAATAATGAAATAGGAAATAATGGCTATAATATTTAATGTGTCATTTAACTGTCACATTAATAGTAAATCCATCAGTAAAGATGACAGAGCTACAGTGATTTAGCAGTCACCAATCCAGACCATCAGAGCTTTATGTTAACACCAGCAAAGAGCATTTTGGGGCCGAGCCATGTAATTTCTCAGATGGAAAATTACTTTCTTGAGGCTCCTGAACAGTCACAGCTACATGGGACTTGTAATCAGGTTGTTCCAAATTACTCAGGGTACCAGAACGTGGCTCTGTCAAGGGTAAAACATGATGCCATTTTTCAGATTTTACTGTGATACCTCCTGATGGACTATTTTAATCTTTTAAAATATCATTCTGACTGCACAGAATTTCATACTGTAACAGTGCCTTCTTCTTTTGACAATAAGCAAGCCCAGTGTTGGGCAAAGGTTCAAATTTACTTCCCACAGTGTGAGGCCTGAATTGCAACTGCACTTCTGAATGTTTCAGGGATGTCAGCCCAGGCTCTCTTAGGTCACCATGGAAAACTCCAATTGCCCAAACAGCCTCCTTTCCATGGAAAGGCAGCAGCTCCAGTTCCACATGCCCTGTTGTCCCTTTCTTCATTGAAAAAGTCACAAGTGCAGGTTTAGCAGATGCCACATGGCTCATGTGCTTGAAACCCCTTTTCTCTTGGCCACTGGGCATTGTTCTCCCTCCCAGAACAAGGGAAAAGCTCCACAGTCCTTTAAAAACATCCCAGGCCATTTGATTATTCAGATCAGAAACCCTCTAAAGATTACCCATAAAAACACATGGTTTTCTTGGTTTACCAAGATCTGCTGTAGGCTGTGTGCTCTGTGGAAGCTTTCAGGCTTGAAGCTGCAGCCCTGGTTTCAATCTTTAGTGCTGACCTCCCTCAGTAACAACTCTCATGACCACTGTGCTCTGCTTAAAAATTCAGTAGCCTCTGGCCACATATATCCATCCACCAAACAACCTTAAATGTTATCCTCTCAAGGCTAAAAAAGTGTGTTTAGGATTACTTTGGCTTTCAGGTCACATTCTTGCATCCTTCCTGAACTCTTGCTTCCCAGGAGATTATGCCCAGTGATGGATTCCATGTGTTTTTCCTCCTGTCCTTTAAAGCTGATTCATTCATCACAGTAGGTGGAGTACATTTTTTAAGCACTGGAATGAGAGCTGGTCAGCACAAAACAGCATGTGTGAAAGGGAAAACTGTGCTGAAAGCAGGCCTGAGGCAGTACTAGGGAAGGGTCCAGAGAAATGCACAAAAACCTCCCTTATCAAACCCAAAACTTTTTATCAAGCAGCTCACTGCACCCTCCCTCTCAAAATCTCTGGAATCTCAACTGATGTTCCAGTTGTTGTCCTGCATTAAGATTTACTCATATCAATCTGGAATATGGCCCAAAAATTTCAAAATTTTCTCTCATCTTTGCTGAGGGAAGGCATCAGGAAAGAAAACTGCTCCACAGCCACCCTCGATTGGTGCTGTCTACAAAATAAACACAGACAGAAACTATTCCAAAGAATTTTCACATCACTTTTAAAAGACAAGGACATTTCTCCATATGTATTCTCTGTATCTACACTCATCCTCTTGTCTCTCCCAAATTACTGCCAAAGAAGGTCTTTTAACAAACAAGACCAGCTTTCTTTGCAACCAGAGTTGTGCACATTTTTATAAGACACATCTCATCATTTACTTTTCACAACACAACCAAAAAGAATTAGGATGTAAAAAATGCACATCAAATAACAAAGATACTCCCAAGATGGGAGGAGGAGATGAGAAAATCTCTTAAAATCAGATTAAATTAATAACAAGCTCTGCCTTTGCATGGTACAGAAATACATTTTTACTAGAAATGGCCTGGTCATCGAAGATTGGCTCTTGTCAGTCCAGCTGTGAGTTTGGGACTGGTCACAAAGCTCAGGGCATGGGGTTTTCATCTCTGGGGGTAATCACTGTTGCACTGTGTGCACAAAAACAAACCCGATGTTTAGAACTCAGGTTGTTAATACCCAACAAAATCACAGAACACATTTGGAATTCAGACCTAGAAGCTGTCATAGAAAAATGTCAAGAACACATTTGGAATTCAGACCTAGAAGCTTTGTTGAACTACTGTCATAGAAAAAAATTCAGCCCTAGAGATGACATCTTTCTGCTGCTGTTGATTTTCATGTATCACTAACCTACATAATCTGTTATTTAATCTACCATCACTGATTTTAATGGGCCAATGCTGATAATTTTAAGCTGTCATTAAATACAGAAATGAGGAGAGACAGATGTCACAGTCACAGAGGAGACACTAACCAGGCAGAAGGGGTGTGCCCACTGAAATGCTATCAGCACACAGGGTGATTACCATATCTTGAGGCAACAGCTCCTCAGGAGGGGGCTTCAGATATGGGCAAGGGGGGACACAACCCTTATCTGTTGGAGGAAGCTGATATGCACAGCAAAGGGTATCTTGGACCTCCTCCAAGTTCTCCTATTTCTAAAATGCATTAGTATTAAAATTCTACACTAACACAGAAAAGCAATTTTCTCCCTTTCCTTGCATTCTGCTTTGTTTCCCCAATAGCCAGTTTCTGAGGCATGGAAAGAAAACCCAACAATTCTGAAAGAGAAAAGCCCACTACAAAGGTACAAGTTTGCCATTCCACCAGAGTCTATACCTGCTTTCAGCAAAGTGCAAACACAATGTGCTTCCTGTCCCAAGCTTTGCAGCAACGGAAATCCTTTCAACAGAAGCATAGATGGGTCAAAACATACCAGAACTGCATTCAGATAGAAGAAAGTTCTCTTTCCCACCTATTATTCTATTCAAAGTGTGCTTGAGAGTATTAGTGGCACCCAGGCTGTGTGTGTCCCTTCTCCACGATGGGTGGCTTTCTGAATGTCTTCAGAGAGCTGAGAAATGAGTTGGTCGTTTTCTCTTCAGTAAAAATCTCCTCTTGTGACAAAGGAGAGGGGACAAGACATATAATAATTAGTCCAATAAGTGAGCACATGCAGCAAATGCTAAGGGAAATCCTAGCTGGGACAGACACAGGATCTGCCCAGCACCACCAGTGCCAAACCAGTGTCACTGTGACTGTGGGCTGGACAGGGACAGTGACAGTGACAGAGAGGCCAGCAGAGAGCAGAGCACCCCACTCCCAGCTGCATTTGGGCTGTTCCTGGCTTTGCTCTCCTCAGTTCCAGAGATCCTTTGGCCCTGCACATCCCTACAAGCAGAGGAGGATGAAGGAAGCAGCACTTGGTACGAGCACACACACGACAGCCCTGAGGGGCCGTGGAGGCCAGCACTGAGCACACCCCAGCAGCACCTCCAGCGTGGTTTTCCCTCTTTGACTGCTGATGAAGCTCTTTGTGTGTTTTGTGTTCTTTGTGTTGCATCATCTCTACAACAGAAAGCAGCTCATACTACATAATGCACATAGCAAAATGTTACCATTCCAATTAAAACCAGAAGTTAGCTTCTGCTTTCCAGAAAATGAAAGCAGCAGTTGATTTTAAGTGGTAATAAAAACCTTTAAAGTCACCATTGTAGCTCTCACTACTTTCAAAAGAAACACTTACAAGTCATATCAACCTCTAAGGGTAAAGCCAGAATTCAGATTACCTGACTCATTCCAGCAATACTATTCAAGGAAATGGGATGATTCTTTCCACCATGGGGCACGCATTAAGGTACTCTTATACAATTCTGTGTCACACATTAGGATCCAAAATGAAAAGTCTAAGCTATCCTTGAAGAAATATGATCCACAAAACCCAGGAAATCAGTAAGAAAGTCAATAGGAAATAACATTTGACCTATTCACAGACAGATTTGTTCCACAGAAACATAGAATTGTTTAGGTTGGAAAAGGTCTGAGACCATCATGTCCAACCATTCCAGCACTAGTAAGGCCACCATGTCTCCATGAGCCACATCCTCATGGCTGTTAATTCCTCCAGGGATGGGAACTCCAGCTCTGGCCTGAGCAGCCTGTTCAGAATTCCAGAATTTTTTAGGCTAGAAAAGCTCTCCCAGCCCATGGAGTCCCAGCTGTGCCCAATGCCCACCCTGTCCCCAGCCCAGAGCACTCACTGCCACCTCCAGCCCTTCCTGGGACACCTGCAGGGATGGGCATTGCAAAGCTCCCTGGGCAGCCCCTGCCAAGGCCTGAGCAGCCTTTCCATGGGGAAATTCCTGCTGGAGCCCACCCTGAGCCTGCCCTGGCCCAGCCTGAGGCCGTTCCCTCTGCTCCTGTCCCGTTCCTGGGAGCACAGCCCGGCCCCCGGCTGTCCCCTCCTGTCAGGAGCTGTGCAGAGCCACAAGGGCCCCCTGAGCCTCCTTTTCTCCAGGCTAAAGCTTCAGTTCTTCAGTCCCAGTGCTTGACAGCCCTTTCAGCAGCACTCAGTCACATAATTTAACATAAAATCACTTTTAAAACTTAATTAAGCTACAACAGGGTAAATTGATTAGAATGTTGCCCTATTGTCTCCAATGCCTTGAGAAGGAGAAATGAGCACTTTGTAGGCCAAGGCTGGCCTGAAGATTTCATTTGCACAACGTTCAGCACAACAGGGCCCTGTTCCCTCCTGGACATCACAATAAACTTCCTCAGCAATGATTCCAGCAGGTCTCACCATTGTTTGAGGCACTGCACCTTTGTAGATGAGGTGAAGCTGAAAAGAGGTGGCTTAGTCCTGAAACCCAGAGCACCAGGACCAGACCCTCCATTACCCTTCAGCCAGGAGGCTTTTGGCATGCACATCCCATCAGGAAATGTTTTTGGCACTGAGCAGGCCATATCTACTGTGGCTGGGGAAAGTCAGGGAGGCAGGAAAGCTGGATTCAATCACCCGAGATTCCCTGGCCCCATGGCAGGGGCCGCTCCCTCCTGCTCTGCAGGGGTTTGAGGGCACGGCTCTGCAGAACAGAGCGACCTGGAGCTGCCACAGGGGGAAACTGGGCAAGAGTAAAACCTGAGGAGCTGCAGGAAGAGCAGAAGGATGTTGAGTGCAGGAAAAAGGAAGAAATGCAGTGTAATGGTTGAAAAATGAGGGAATGACAAGAGAATCCCCAAACAGCAACAGAAAACACAAATTCTGGTCTTTGTGACAGGAATATCTGCAATCATCCAACCTTCACCACCTGTTTAATCCCAGCAATTCCCTTCAAACCAGCACATCCCACCACTACCAGCCAAGGAACCTCTGCAGCACCCCAGGCTCTTGGCTACACCTCACCCACAGAGCTGCGTGCAGCCACACTGCTCCTGCTGACAGACACAACCTCTGCAGGAGCAAGACTGTCTCTGACCCTCCAGCAGCAGCAGAATGAAGCAAAAATTGTTCCACCTCTGAATTCTTTTTGTTCCGCAAACAGTGGAATATCAATTTATGATCCAAACTCTATGTGTGCATCTGTATTAACAGGGCACACGACAGGGCAGGCTCGATTTGTCATATGCTAGCTGGTCTCTTGCTCTGGAAAGCGAAAACAAAACCTGGAATTTCTCATTTGCCTGATTTGTGATGCATTCAGCCCTTATTGAATAGTCCAGCTCTGTGGCTACAGTTGCTCTTAATTTTCTCTACTTCCAGGCTGTCAAATCAAAATAATACTAATACTAGTAGTAGTAGTAGTAGTAGTAGTAATAATAATAATAATAATAATAATAATAATAATAATAAATACTTTCACATATAACTCAAGACATCTGCACTGGTCAATTACCACTAAAGAAGTACAATTATATGTCCAATTATTTGTTATTGTTATTGTTATATAATAATAATAATTATGATAATGAGGATAATAATAATAGTAAAGTGCATGTTTTTGCACAACTGTTGTTGACAGCCTTGGTGAAAGCTGTTTAGACATGTATGTGTATAATAATCAGAGATCAACTCTGCTCCCATAGAGTGATTTATCATAAAAAGCCTGACTTTGTTACAAGTTTTCCTGTAGTGCATTAAATACCTCAGCCTGCCCACAAATGCAGCCATTGGGTACCCCTCCTGTTAGTCTCAATGGCAGTGTGAAAACAAACCTCCTTTTTGTAATGAGAGCAATAACATTTTTTTTCCTCCAGGTAAGACAGGACAGACGGTCTTTGCTGTGACAGGCAGAGAGTGCTTGTGAAACAAACACACAGATGTGCTCCTCTGTTTTAGCACCAGAAAAGCTGTCCCTGTTGGGCATCCTCCAGACAGTGAAACCCCAGGCATCCAGGCATGGTCCCACTCCACTGACACTCTCTGGGCCACACTCTGGATTTTCTGCCCACACCCAGCTGGAAGAGCCACCAAAGAGCATCCCCCAGCCAGCAGCACATTCCAGGCTGCTGCCTCACAGCATCCTCTGCCATTCTCAAATGTGCTGGGGTTTAATGCTCACATTTCAGACCTCGTCTGCTCTCGTTTGCTCTGTGCAGCCCTGGCTGTGATAGAACCCACAGCAATGGTTGGGAATGTCTCCTTTTTCATGCCAGCCTCCCCTAAGCCAGCCTCTGGAGAAGTGAGGGAAGCACGTAGAAGACGTTTCTCATTGTGCTGCCGCGCACCTGCAGCTGCCGGTCAAGGTCACGAGAGGAAACAACAAAATCCTTCAAGAGAGCCCCTTCCTTTGTCATCTGAGCACGGGCAGGAAACACTGGAAGTGTCTTAAGAAAATTTTTCTAATGAGCTCTCAGGCCAACCTTGCAGACGCCAAAGACAGAGGAGCCTTGCAGGTCCCTTCCAGCTGAAGTAGCCTATTCTACCCTACCCTGCTTTGAGGAAAAAGAGCACCAGGGCCTGGCTATTTCACACCAAAATCCACATCCTCGTATTCACAGGGATTCCTGGGCTTCAGAGCACAGCAACAGCCACAAAACCTGGGTTGAGGGAAGGGCAGGGCCAAGGTCTGGGTCAGAGCTGCTCTGGCTGAGCCGCCCCATCCACCTGAATTCAGGTCCTGTTGCTGTGGTTTAAACTCAGGAGCCCTTCAGAGGAGGCTCAGAGTTATTCTGCAATATAAATAATATTAATTACCAGCCCTTTTATTTCATAGGTACTCAAAGCCCTTTTAAAAATATTGCACTCAGTGTGCAAATAATACATAAAAGGTGGGGGGTTTTGAAAAGCAAGGGTTTTAAAATTATGCTTTCTCTTCAAAACAGATTGTTAAAGTTAAATCAGCATCATTTTCTGCTGCATTAAACTGGGGACAAGTCAAAATGGCTGCAAGTCTGCTTGAAGTAATTCACAAACATTTATCTTTCCTCTTTTTTACTGTAAATACATCATTATAGAATAAGTTAATTTTGCTACATACTTTTTCAGGAGCAGTCAGGAAGACAGATCCTAACAGAGCTGTTCATGCACAATCCTAGCAAACTAGCAAGATCAATCATTTTCCTTTTCTCAGAATTTCCAAAATTAATGTAAATCCTGAGAAGTCAAAGCAAGGATTTAACTGCATTAAATTTTCCATTGTGCTTTTAAATATACATGTTCTCTCCTTTGAGATTCTGTTTGGATGTTAGGAACCAGCTCTTGTTCTTTTTAATCTCTGTGAAAGTGCACAGGAATGCTCACAGCGTAAGCATTTGTACGGTCAAGATGAAATATCAGCAAAAGAAAACTGTCCAGGGCAGATATATTTCAGTATGAGTCATTAGTTCCTAAAGCTTGCATCTTTTCATTATTCATTCCCCATTTTTCATCCTGTATACCCCCTCAGTTTGCAGAGCTGCAGTGAGATCCTCACAGCTCAGAAGTGCTGGTGTATGGCTGGGGGGAGCAGCCCCACACCTCAGACTGAGCAATTCATACGTAAACAGAAGATTAAAAATTATTTTTCCAGTGCACTGCAAAGATCAGTCACTGAAATCTGGCATTTTATAGACTGAACCCTCCAAGGTCTGTGACTGCTTTCCCTGACTATTTGCAGGGTATGTCCTCATGCCAAAATTCCAAACAATATCCAAAACCAAATACTCAGATTTCCATCTGATTTGCACCGCCCCTGTGCTTGAAAGCTAGAAAGCTATTGATGCAATTATAAACACAGCAAAGAATCAAATGCTATTTTTCAGTTCAAGTTAAAGTCTGAAACTTTTATATTCCACATTCCAGTGCAACAGCTAAATTCAGGGCAGCACAAATCAGAGCAGCCTCACTGCAGAGGAGACATCAGAGCCTGCAGAGTTTAAATAAAGGCAAAGCCTGCCTGCTGTAGCCTGCACACAGATGGCTGGGGGGAGAAATCCATCCTGACTGGTTTCCAAGCCATTAGGAGTTCTCACACAACCACTCAGTGGCTAAAGAGGCACAATGCCCACTGCAGCACAGGGACAATGCACAGGGGGTGGCAGTGGGACTCTTAAACCATCTGCACTTGCACAGGGCTTGGCAGCAAGAGCAGGGCTTGCAGCCTGGGCCTGGGGTGTGATAAAGGGAGTGTAATAAATGAGTAAAAGTCACTCAACCAATTTACAAGGCATTAGTGCCTTGGCTCTCACACTTCAGCCCTCGGCAAGGATTCATCCAGAGCAGCTCTCTCCACTCTGCTTTTGGCAAGTGCCCAGCTCCTCCAACAGCTTTGGAGAAGGCACATCAGCTCCAACAGCTTTGGAAAAGGCACATCGCCTCCTTCCCTCACCCCATGGGCCTTTGAGCAACACAAAACCCATCTGGAGCCCTGTGCCCTTGGGAGAAGGGTGGCAGCAACCTGGGAGGGGGGTCCATGGGGTCCCTGTGGAGAGCCTGGGGAGTCTCACACAGGATCTGTGTGCAGCTGCAGCCCACAGCTGGCACTGCCCAGCCCAGCACAGCTCCCACACAGATCACAGGGTGTCCCAGCCACTCTCAGCCAGGAAAACATAGGGAACATATGGCAGAGAGAGCTGGGCACAGCGAGGTGACGCTAGCTGGGCTGGCACAGCGGGCTGGGCAGGGCCATGGCTGTGGCACAGGAGAAGCTGAGTGTATGTGAGTGTGAGTGAGTGTGTGCGTGTGAGTTTGAGTGTGTGTGAGTGTGCAAAGGCTGAACACGAGCCAGCAGAGCCCTGGTGGCCAAGACCAAATGGCTCCTGGCCTGGATCAGGAACAGCGTGGCCAGCAGGAGCAGGGAGGCCATCCTGCCCCTGTACTGGGCACTGGTGAGGCCACACCTCGAGTGCTGTGTCCAGCTCTGGCCCCTCAGTTTGGGAAGGACCTTGGGATGCTCAAATGCATCCAGAGAAGGGCAGTAAGGCTGGTGAGGGGTCTGGGGCACAAATCCTGTGAGGAGCAGCTGAGGGAGCTGTGGTTGTTTATCCTGGGGAAGAGGAGGCTCAGGGGAGGCCTCATCACTCTCTGCAACTCCCTGGCAGGAGGGTGCAGCTGGGGGGGTCAGGCTCTTTTCCCTGTGAGCAGTGACAGGACAAGAGGACACAGCCTTCAGCTGCACAAGGGAGGTTTAGGCTGGACATTAGGAAGAGATTCTACACAGAAAGGGTGATGGGGCATTGGAAGGGGCTGCCCAGGGGGGTGGGCGAGCCACCGCTCCTGGAGGTGTTTAAGGAGAGACTGGATGTGGTACTTGGTGCCATGGTGAGGGTGATAGGGTGGTGTTGGGTCACAGGTTGGACTCAATAATCTCAAAGGCTAATTCTGTGACTCTGTGTCTATGTGTGTTTTTGTGTGTTTGTGTGTTCCAGAGCTCCAGCCCCGCGTGGCCACAGCGGGGGAGGAGGGCGAGCTGTGACCAGGACACACCAACGTCAGTGCCATGACTTCCCTTGGAGTGCACACATGGAGATTGGATCTCCGGGGCTCGGGCAGCTCAGAGTGAGGAAAATCTAGAGACTTCAAGGGGCATCAAGGAAAGTATTTGAGATGTGGGTCATGTCACATCCTGTAAACACCACTTCCCTTCAGGAACTGGTTTATGGGCACTCAGTGGAACAAAGCTCCAGTGAGCCACGTCCCTTCTCTGGCAGTTTACAAGGGGATACAGCTCAGAGGGAGGGACAGTGGGGTGAGCAACAGCCCTGAAAACAAACCCAACAAAAATGTGACCTGCTTGTTGTGGCACCCTGCTCTTTTCACCCCACTACTGTAAAATCTTCCTCTCAAGATAAAACTCCTTCTGCACTTGAGTAGCCACATGAATCCCAGCACAGCAGAGCTATTTGTGTGCTGCAGCTTTTGGGATGACAGCTCTCCTCTGCCTGGAATTGTTATTTAGTATATAGGTTGCAGTTCAAGCAATAATCTGACTTTTTATGTTCCCTGAAGCTCTCATAGAACAGTGAGAGGCATAAAAATTAGGTCTCAGACATCTTTGAAAGAAAAATCAACGTTATTTCAACCAGTTAAAAATCTTTTTTGTTTTAGAGCTTTCTAGCAGACATTTAACAGCAGGACAATCGAAGAGCCAGTACTGCTGAGTGCAGGGACCTCTGCCCCTGGTCACCCCAGTGCTGAAGCCAGGAGCTTGCAGGCTGAGCCATTAATGGGCAGAATGCCATGGGAAAGCCAGGGCCAGGATGGGCAAACAGTTGTGTAAACAGTGCAGGAAGAAAAGGGAAGAGGCCATCAAACCTCTGGTTCTGTCTGATCCCTCACAGCCAGGACATGAGCACAGGGTTTGGAGCAGCCCCAGGTGGGGCTCACAGAGGGAAACCTCAGCAGCTCCTGCTGCCCCAGGAGCTCCACGTCATCCCCTGCACACTCTGCTTCTGGGGTTATTTTAAATTAATGCCACAGACATAAGAATGTTTGCACTGCAGACTTTACCAAAAATTAAGATGGATGGATGTTGTCCCTCTGCTTTCAGATCTTGCACAGCAGAGAGAACCTCTTCTGCACCAAAAGACGAGCCTCCCATTTCCACCAGCAGTTGGAGTTGAAAGCTGGGCTGCTTCAACAACCAAACAACACAGTTAATGAATGAAAGGTGGCAATTTTCATCGCTTTTGTTTTGGAACCAGATTGCCTTGGCTTGGTTTTCTGTTTTCAGGGACATTGCAGTTAAAACAGGGATGTTCATCAGGTGAAAAAAAAATCACTGAAATGAAGATTGTTTACCAAAAACATTTGTGGAAAACTTTTTAACACTCTCACACTTCTACACTTGACCTGCTCTTCCAACTGGAATCCCATGTAAAGGTTCGTGTTAGCAGTGTTAGCCTGCAGGCTTGTTGTTCCAGCCCCCTGTGTCTTCAGTGAGCACAGTGAGCACATCAAAGGGATTCATGATTCCTTCCTTCAGTTCAGTGGTGACGCAGTTCCATTTTATGGCTTCAGCTCAGGCTGTTACAGAGTGTTAGTACAATATGGGTGCATTTTGTACCATCCATTCTTTCCTGACATTTCTGAACAAGGCAACAATATTGTTTGGGACCATTCCCTGCTGAACATTTTAAGAAAAAAACCCTGTAGTCATTAGTCTTTATGAAGCCAGGGATCTCCTTAAGGATCATGGGACTGACCCTTCCAGGAGAGTTCTGCTGTAGAGGAGTGAGTGTGGTACAGCCAGAAGAGCGCTCTGGAAAACATCTCAGCAGATGCTATCACACCTTCCCAGCAAACACCCAATTCCACCAGCTTTAACTGAAATTCCTCAGCAGGTTTTTTCTTTTTAAAAAATACACCTTAAATTAAAAACAAATCAGAGCTACATTGCTTTGTTTAAGAAACCTGACAAGAGGAAGCTGAGTCAGAGTGGCTCCAGGATGCGCACCTCAGGCTGTGACAGAGAGGAAACCAGTGACCAAGTGGAAATGACTAAGAGTACTGCACTGCCCTGATTAAAGGCCCAGAAATAACAACACAACGTGCTGCAGAGATTATGCCTTCCACACAGAGCAGGAATTGTTATTTTTTAACCTTCAAGTAATGGTCCTTCCAGAGAGGCTGCAGACAGCCGTCAGATACAATTGCACATTTCAAATGGGAGGGATTTTGCACTGATTAGCTGAGCTGCTGGAAATTAGCATTTGGGGTTTATTTTTATAACAAGGAAACCCTGTGCTGTCCCCTACTCTGTTTCCTAACAGGTCAGAAAAATCCTGACACGGTGTCACTGCTATGCCTGAATTCCCAGCCTTGGCACACCTTCCCTTGCACATTGCCTGTAACATGCTGGGTTTAGCAGGACAGACTACTAAGTCTAACTTTTATAAACTATTATAAAAGCATTCTTGGGCTGTACTGGCAAGGGTAAAGCCCTCCCCTAGTGAGAGTCAGATAGAAGGATGAGAATTAAAAGATTATTAGCTGCAGCTGTGTCAATAGCTGTCTCTGGTTTTGATGGCTGTGCTTATCAAGAAGGGCTTATTTATCATATGGAATTTCACCATAACTCAAATTACTTGTGAAGAAAAGGAAAACTCTCACTTAGTGAAAAGTACAGGGCTGCTTTATGCACTTTGCTGGGACTCATGCTGGTTAGGAAAGCAATGAACTTGTTCTTACAACTATGTTTTCCATGAATTCTCTGAGGACAACTTCCCAGAGCACTGATCAGATGAGACAGTGAACAAGCAACACAGAAACCTGAAACCAGCTGCCACCACAAGTCAGCCTGCCCTGCTGGGAGCACAGCAAGCAGAGAAACTGGAGCTCCTGATCACCAGATCAATCTCCTCAGCAACAGATCAAATCTAATTCTGAAGAAAGGTGCTTTAATCTCATATTCATTCTGTGCACTTATCAACCCAGTAACTTACACAACCCCACCCCAGATGTCTGTGCACAGTGAGCAGACTCAGAGTTAGCAGATTTAATGTGGAGAGCGAGGGCTGTGTTCTGCCCATTATAACACATTATTCCTCTCAGCAGCAGCAAGATGACAGCTATTACTTCAGATTCCCAGGAATGTCAAATTCAAACTATGCACAAGCACCTGTAAAGCAAAGTTGAGCTCTACCCCATCATTCAAGAGAGGGAGGACTATTTTAAACTTTACTAGTCTGGCAAATTGCTCAGACTGCATTTCAATAACACAGGCTGAACTCAGACTTTCACAGAAAGAGATGCTGATCTAAAGCAGACATGTCTGACCCAGGTGCCACAGAGCCCCAAAGCAGCAGCTAATGAACATCTGTGGGAAAAGCACTGCAAAGAAGCAAATGATCCAGTAAGGGCAGCTGGATATAACATGGAAGAAAACTCATACAGCAGAGCTGAACTGAAAAGGGCCAGATGTCATTTGGAGACAGGAATGGCAGGAAAACACCATGAAATGATGAGTAAATAATTACCACTCCTTCTGCTGTGCCACTACCTCCATCCATGAGTCACACATACAGTGTGTGCTAATTCATTTTTTACCTGCTCCCTTCAATTCCACTAACTAGACTGTTAAATAATATTTCATACCCAAAATCACACAACTAAAAGGTAATTATGTCTGCCAATGTTGTCTGATCATGCAAAGGATTTTTCTCATTAGCAGAACTTAGTGTGATAATATTTTTTGAAATATTACCCTCTGGATTGCAAAAGGCATGAGCCACCAAGGAATTTTTCCAAAGTCTTATGATTTGGCCACGATGATAAAATCTGAAAGTCTAAGATCTACAAGAAATCCTGTTTGCCAATATTTTCTGTCAGCAGCTTTAAAACTTTCACATGGTGACTTTCACTGCCTAGGAGGGACAGCAGGGCAAATGTCTGGGACCAACCAGAGGGCACAGGGCACTCTGAACCATCAGTTCTGCTGCTGGTGGGAGGGGGCTGCAAGACTTGGTTCTGCTTTCCATGAAATCTCAATGGACCTTTCCTCATAGCCAGAAAGGAAACCTAAAGAGCCAGTTCAGAAGAGATGAAATCTATAAAGCATCCTGGGAAGGTTTCAGATGGTAAATCAGGTCTCTAAAATTTCAGTGGAAGTATCTTCCTCTTAAACTTACAACAGGTTTTCAGTTTTCTATCAAGCTCTGAAGCAGAGCATGTGAAAAGGCCTTTAGAAACTTTCTCACTTCTTACCTTGAACTTTTTGAGGGAGATGAAGCAAATCAGATAATAGGAAGGTAATTTAGCAGGCATTGAAACACACCTGGACAACCTGAGCTGTGGCCTCAGGGCTCATGGAGAGAGTCCTGGGGTCTCCTCTTTTCCCTCTGAGCAGAGGGATGACTCCCTTCCTCCTCCTTTCTTGAATGTCACCCTCAGTCCCAGCCCCACACGGGGCCATCAGAGGCACAAGGGGCTGGGAATGCAGTAGGAGCCACTTGCAAGGGTAAATCCTGTCTGGGCCCCCTGTGTGCTGTGGGCACCAGGTTATCAGGGAGCTGCATCCTGACCAGAGTGCTGGAAAACCCCTATCAGCATCTCCCTGCTCCTCTCCCAGCAGTGACACAGCTTATTTAACACCTCATTTTCCTGCAAGGAAACTGGACTCTCTGAGCTCCTTACACAAGACTTTGAAAAATGTCTCCTTTTTTTTTAAATAATTAATGTAACAAATTCCTTCAGAAGCCATTCATCTTCACTGCTGTACACCATGAAAAAATGAAACAATCTGACCAACCTCAGCCTTCTGGCAAGGCAGGAAATCAATCCCACCACCTGTGCTGGACTGTAATGACAAATAGGGGCAAGAGAGTATTTAACTGTGGAATAATATTAAAAATTTAATCCAATAATTAAAATTATTAAAGTCACACCTAAGATACATTGAACGTTTGCCTACATTTATTATAAGTGGTTCCAAAGAGTGTGTTTTGAGTAAGCCCTGCACTTTTCAGTTTTCTTGTGCATTATTTAGTAAAAAAAAACCCTCTTTCATTTGTAGTGCACAGTGCCAAGAGCTACACCCTTGTGTTCATTTTAACACTGAAGCTTCCCCTCCTGAGTGCTCTGAGTGGTCTCCAGACTTGGAACTCACCATAATCAAGATGCTATGAAAATTTTCTCCTTCTGAAAGGCACAACCTACACTTGCTCCTCGGGTCTTCACTTTACCTGTGAAAAATACTGTGACATTTTATCTTTACACCCAGCACTGACAGAGCTTAGCAGGAACCCAGTCTCATTAACAGAAGGGCTCTACCTTTTTGGTTTCCAGGTATAAAAAGTCTTATAGGTAGGACACTTCCAAACTGCTTTGAAAGTCCTGTTTGTGCAAAGCAGGCATAGTTTGTGCTGATCAAGTGTCAGTCACCAAAAGTTCCTCTCAGATATTTGCTAGCTGCAAAAACTCTCTCTAAAACAATACCAAATAACAGACCAACTCTGGTGTTTCAGAGCCAGTTTCCTTTTATTCAGTTCTCTCATTAGTGTCAGCAACAAATAAGTAGATAGAGCAATAATAAGGCTGAGTTTATCTTGTTTCCTCCACTCCCTTTTTTCACTGAATTACTAAGGCTTGGAACAATAACAGGATGCCGGGATGCAGGATGGGAAAGGCTGACTCCCAGCTGGAAAACCTTGGAGACTGGAGAGCTGAACACTCCCAGTATTGCTTCACAAAAAGAGAAGTGGATTTTTCTATTTGATCTTCGTTTTTTGTATTCTGCTTAAAATTTTGGGATCCTGGGTTCAGTTTGCCTGATTTGATACCAGACCTTGGCCACCTCGGACTCGGGTAAGAGACAAATGTTATTTTCTGTCCTTCAGCCATCAACTCCATTTCAAAGGGTTTTTTACCTCCACCCAAATTATTTTCTAATGTCTTAAATAAGTTAAGAAATATCAGCAAATGGGCTATGAATTTTATACATATCCACCAGCTCCTTTGGGCCTTACACTGATGGCACCCACACCAAGTACAAACAGCAGAGCTGTTAACAATTGACACTGGAAGAGGAAAAGCTCTGGCTTTGTTGGGCTATAACATAATATTCCCAGATTATTAAAAAATATATGTATCTATACATTCCATGGGTTTTTTTGGGTATTGCTTTGTAATATTTAGATCATGTTGCCAATGTTTATCCATAATGGAAAAGAGGTGGAGATTATGCTGCCAATTGCACTGTAAAGCCTCTAGGAAGGGATTTCCCTCCTGGTGTGGACAGGTTCAGCTCCAGGACTGTTTGCAGTGAGCAGAGGTGTGCTGGGCTGGGAACTGATGTTTTATTGAAGTGGGGTGGATTTGGGGTCTGTCTGTAAGGTGGGTGGCTTTCCTGTGCCAAGGGGTGACAGCCACTGTGTGCCCTGGCCAGCTCTGGAATACCTGTTTAAAACTGAGAGGGGAGTTTATACAAACTCAGGTCAGTGATTTGGTCTCCTAAATTCCCAAGTTTAAAGCATCCCAGGTACTTTAACACTCAAACTCTGGAGTGCCAGGCTTTACAGACCCTGTTCTAAAAGACCAACAATTCTTATTCCAGAGGTTCCTTGATCTCAGTGGTTCAAAAAGATCCATTTTTTTTTCTGATGGGTTATCTTATGAGCAGTGGCTCAACACAAAAAGTTGTTTGAAAAGGCTTTTATCTTGTCCTAGAGCAGGTGTAGCAGGTCCCTGAACTAACAAGCTCGCTGTGCAGCTTGCAGAGACAAAGTATTTGTGCATAAGAGATGAACTGATAGTGGCTTTTCTGTAAGAAATCTATTCTGCAATAGTGGGACTGTCAGTGTGCACAGCACCTCACCATACTGGCTGTCACACTGTAATAAAGATAAAGGAAGGAAAGAAATGCAAGGGAAAAAAAGATATGGAAGGAGATGGATTTCTGTGAGAAAATCTCTTCCATTCTTAGCTCCCAAAAACATTCCAAGTTGGCTGTTTCTGCAGTTAACAAATGTATAGTTAATCAATGTGTCTCTGCCTCCTGTGAATACAAATCATTAGATCAGCATTTGTAAAAGCACACAGTATTATAGATGTTCATGCAGGAAAATATATTAGACAAAAGCAAGGATGCTCCAATGATTTAGAAAAGCTTCTCATCTTAGGTTAATTTGTGCCTGGTAACAAAAACTCATATACCAGAAACAAATCACAGAAATGCTGACTTGAATTTTATCTCTGGTATCTCCAGGAGGTGCTTTTTATCCTTAAATAAAGGGTGACCCACAGGAGAAAAGGACACAGGATGCATTTAGCATAGGAAAGCCTTAGAACAGTACAATATGCTAGAGAGAAGAATGTGGATTTACAAGTAATAAAACAAATTAATTTGAAAGCAAAGGATAAACTCAATTAAAAAATCGTTCCTGCTTTGCCCACAAAGCCACAAACCTGGGTTATTTTTCAGACTGCTACAGCTGCACTGCAATGCAACAGGAAGCATTTTCCAAAGCCTTGCTCTTTAACAGAAGACCATACGAGTGTTCTTGAAACATTTTTAAAACAAATGTTAACACTGAAATTGAGTCCCTGAGCAACGTGCAGCTCACAGGACGCAGGGCACAGAGGCAAGGCAGAGTTAACAGCTCTGCTGCCAGCTTTGCCTCACATCCTGCCTCTGCTGAGGGAAAACAGGATAGAGGTAAAAATTGATTTACAGCACTTATAGAACAAAGGACTTCACTGTCCCTCAAAATAAATCAGTTACTTCAATTAATATTTCAATTAATATTTCAAATTCAAAATAGAAAAACTTTCATTAAATGCTCTTGTCTTCTCTGGGTCCATGTTTACAGAACTACAGGTGTAAATCAGGCCAGAAAATACTTTTTGTTTTCTAAAAGAGCAGATGTTAACAGAATCAAGATAACTGATTATTTCTGGCAGCTGGGCTTTCTGTAAGGAATTTTCATTGTATTTTCATCATAATTCCAAGTTTTGCTCAGATTCTCCAAGTTTAATTCAGAGGTTCCAATGTTAGTGCCAAGAAGAAAATAAGAGGTTCCCTTTGTGAGAAATTTGTTGGGCATGAAACTACTTTGGTGTCTTTTTTTTTTTAAACAAATGAGTTTCCCTTGGTATCCTTGTGAGTTTACAAACTGAAAATGCCTCAGAGTTTAGCACTGGTGTGAGTTCTGTCCCTTCCTCCCCTGAGCACAGCAGGCAGGAATGGTTGGTGCAGACTGGAGATTTGCAGGCACAGAGAGGTGCCCAGCTCACACTCACCAGAACAGTTCCCACACCTTGGAGAGCTGCAGGAGAGCAGAGCTTGGTGAGCCCAGAGCTGAACACTCTTTTGAGCCATGGTAAAAGGTTTTTTGTGGGCTTCCCTTCGGGGCTCTGCTCTGCCAAGGGCCATGCAGGTGTAGCAAACGCAGAAAACAAACTCTGGTGTCACTGTCCTGGCCAGGAGCCACCAGCTGTGCTGCTGAGGAGCTTCCAGGGATCCTGCTCCAGGGTGCCTGAAAACCCTGGGGTCCCACCCAGAAATGCTGGGAATAAACCTGTGCAAAATGAAGGCACGGTTTAGAAATTAAGGCACACAGTTCAGTAAACTCCCCTGTCCAGCCCTCCAGGAGGGACTCGGGCAGCCCCACTCCCACCCCAGACTGTCCCTGCTGGGGCTGGAGCCCCTTCCCAGCTCCAGGACCCCACAGGTCCCTACAGACACCCTCTATCAGACCAGGATTCCTTCCCAATTCCAGCCCAGGACTCCCATGGCAGTCTCAGACCTCTCATTCCATAAAGCCATTTATTCCCAGTGCAGGCAAACAGAACAGCCCAAGCTGCTGCCTCCCAGGATGGATCCCAGCCAAGGAACCCCTGGGCTTTTATCCCCTCCCAGTTCAAGAGTGCCCAAGCCTGGCTCTCCCTGCTGAGCCCTGGGCTCCTGCCACGTCTCTGGCTGTGCCAGAGCTCCCTGTGCCCTTTGCTGGGTCCCTTTCCTGGGGCTCCACCTGAGCTGCCCCAGAGACCTGCACAGAATGAATTCCTCACCAGCCACTCACCACTGCACCTCCTGAATTCTGCAGTGAGCCTGGCCTTGGAATATGAAAAATCAATAAAAAATTGTGAAGAACCTGTTTGCAGTTCTTCTGTGCAGGAATACAAATTAGCCCCTTTCATTTGATTTCCATTCATCTGCATCAGAATTTCAGATCTGCCAATAAGAATGGAACTGGCTGTATTTTGAATGCAAGCTTTTGCTGAATATGTTAAGTAAGCTCTGTCATCTCCTGAAAGGGAAGTTGTTTGTGCCATGGGTCTGATCTGTTGGGCAGGCAGGGAGATGTGGGGCCCAGCCCTCCCAGCTGCTAATTAGGACACTCACAGGACCTGGAGCAGCTCAAGAACCTGGGATTTCCAGGGATGCCAAAGACAGGAGAAATGCACAAGGCAACCTATCCCTCCATGGCACTGCCTACACTTCAGTCTTGGTGCTCTGAGAATAGACCAGGAGTCAAGAGCTGAAAAGACACTCTGGAAGACTTTTCTCCAGACAAGTATTTTTGCATGAGACAGACAGCAAAGCTCTTATAATAGATTAGCAGCTGCATTTGAAAGCTTTATCAAGTATTAGCCACAAAAGTCCAGAAGTTATAGTGAAAAATTACAGATACTTTAGAGAGAGGCCAGCATGGTTACTGGCACAAACTAGGGAAATGTCGCAGGTACCCTCCCAAAGAGCAGCAGAGAGAAGAGTGTTCTTCTGCCCCAACATTGCTACCTGAAATGCTAGGACTTACAGAGCACCATCGTAGTTAGAGGTAGACAAAAAGGCAAAAATGTTTTCAGTTCCTCATTTTCGAAACCCAAAGAGGCCACTTTTATTGTCCCAGTTGTCCCCTTCTGTTCCTGTCCACTTTCCCCAGCATCCTCTGCCACAGCTTGAGGCAGCAGAGGCCTGTTTGTGTCACACATCTCTTTCCAAGCCACAGACCAGCCGTGACACCTCTGCCTGAGTCCATTTCCCTGCATCCCCGTCCCTCCCAGCCTGGCAGGGTGCTCCTGACACCTGGCAGAGCTCAGCAGGGACAAGGTGGGCTCATGCAGCACACGGGGCCCTTGGCCTCATTGTGCATGACAGTGGGAAGGGAAATTCCACTTCCACCAAATTCCTTCTCCTGCCTTTGTCCACCTTTCTAAGGCATGCTCTGGTAGCAGCAGTCTTCCTTTTCCCCTTCCTTTAGTGAGGCTGTCTGCTGTGAATCTGTGTCCTGGGAATCCTCCAGGAGCACAAAGCCTGCCTTCCAGTGTTTGCTTGAGGAGACCAAGGGCTGGTGCTGCTGTCCTGCCAATGATAGGAAATCCTGCCATTGATGGGAATGGCTGCTGTGGTGGGCTCAGCTCCATCAGCAGAACCCCCCTTGCAAAGAGCTTTAGTTGGCTTCTCCGTTCTGTTGTGGGATAGTCCCTGCCTCTACCTCCAGCCCTAGACCTGAATTCAGAAGGGATTTGCATTCTCTTTCTGGCTTTTGCTGTCATTCTCTTTCAGATATTAATGATCTGTCTGCAAGAGAATCAGTTTACTCATGACTTGATGAGCTTAAAGGCCTTTTCCAACTTCAACAATTCTGTGATTCTGTTAGGATTAGGCCAAGCAATCAGTATTAATAATAATGTATCAGAGTTTTCAACACCCCCTCTCAGAACCCAAAGCTACAATGAATTTGTGTATATTGGCTGTTTGTTTAGGGGTTTAGGCTCTCATTAAAGCATAAACGATGGCACATTTTAGTATCATTCAGATGGTCAGGGCACTCCAGACACTTACCCAGCACACAAATGAAGAAGGGAGGGCAGAAAGCAGGAGAGCTTTCTTTGTAAAATGAACCCTTTTTGCAGTGGGTTCATTTTACAAAGACATAAATGTGAACTCCACAGGGACAGAACTATCACAGAGCCCCATCGTCTGTAGCACCATTTCACAAACACCTTTGCTTTGTAGCCTGGGCTTGCCAGCAGCAGCTTTGGTAAAAGATTAGGATTAGGGCAGATACTGAATTACTGAGTTGCACTTGGACATGACTACAGTCCCAAACAGGAAAAAAGGGACACATTTCTCTGTGGAATGTATTTTCTCATTTCCCTGCTGTGAAGTGATGAGCTGCATCACCTGCCAAATATGGACTGTCCTGGAGCTTCTTCAGCTAAAGAAAAAGGGTTTATTCACTCCAGAAGGGCTTTTCAGTGGCTGTGATTAGAACATGAGCTGTGGCAGAGATAAATGTTCCACTTACACAGCCTCTGAAGAGGAAAAAAGTTCCACCTCAGCTTAAGATAAATCTCTGTTAAATCATGACCACTCCCACATAGAAACAAATCCACACAGAAGAATCACACAACTTACAACAGCTTTCCTCATCTTTTTATGCTTCCCTGTGTCTGGGGCCTGTATTTTCACGCTCTCCAGCTTTCCTTTCTGCACGTTAAAGAGGAAATTTGCTGCCCCAGTTTTATTTTGATTTAAATATTGAATTTTCCTGACGAGAGCTAAGCTGTAACTAAAACTATTGGAAGACTCATTGTAAATTCACAAGAACAGTAATAATATCATTTGCATCATCTCACAACACATGGAGATAATACAATGGAAGTGTTCCAGGAAAGGACTGTAACTATAGGGATGGACATAAAAGGTCTTAAAGTTAATTAAGTCTGGTCTACAAGTCTGCTGGATAAGGGCAGGAAATAGAGAAGAATGAACTGACATTTGAATGAAACATTCTAAAAAGGGAGAAAAATACAGAACACTAAACAAAATCTATCCAGACACACCCTGCTTTTTTTAGCCTCTTGCCCAGACAGAAAACAAGAGATTTATGTATATGTGCATGCTTTCTTTATCTGCCACAACTTTAATTTTCAGAGGAAATACTAATGCATTCAGCTACCCCAGAGAACACTCTGGACAAAGGAATGAGCACACACAGGCAGCTGAGCAGGGTTTCTCTGCTGCAGATTAGTGCCAGGGCAGTAAATATCAGTTATAGTGACCTGGGCATGATGCTCGTGTGCCACACAGGTACTTTTGCTCCTGTTAAAGAAAAACATGGAGGAAAAAAAAATCTTACCTGCTGCAAAAACAGCTACATTGTACTTTTTAAAACATCATATTTATTGCTAGTGGTTCCTCAAAGGAGAGGGACTTCTCTTTAATGAGGGGGGCTCAGCTGGAGCTCTGTGCTAGGAGGCCTCTCTGATATTAAGGATTTATGTGGAAGCAAAGGGGAAGTGGAGAAAGCTCTTCAATACATTATTCTTATATGTACCTTGTATTCTTTCAGTTTGGCCAAACTCTGGAACACCCAGTGGCAGCTTCAGCCAAGCTCTGTAGAGCTGAGCTAATCAGGGGGAGCATCAAAACAGACCCAGTCTGAAAGGTGCACTCCATTCATTGTAGGGAGCAAAGCTCCTGGTCAGAGAGGCTGGAGAAATCTTTTCAGTGATCACAAACACCTCCAAGATGCCCAAACTATTCGACTTCTGCTCCGAAATGAGCAAATAATTTCTGGAGGATTCTCTTGTCCTCCTGCTCCCCCAAAATCAGACAGCATTGGAGTGGGGGGTGCTGGGCATGAGGGGGGCTCAGGGAGACTCCTGCACCTCTTTCTGTCCCACTGAGCCACCTCAGTTTGGGATGAGCAAGAGGAAATTAGCTCAGAGGAAGCAAGAAAAAAAGCTGGATCTACAGGCAGGCAAATATGTCACTGAGACTGAGAGACAGCCCCTGCCCAGGCTGTACACCAGTACACCTGATCATCCCTGGAATCTGCTTTTGGATGCAAGGAAGGGAATAAGTTCTTTGCCTGTCTGCAACACTGGCACTTCATCACTGTTTTCAACATCTGTCTTCATCAATAATTAATCCAGATGGGAGATATATTCCTCTTTATCTTGGACAAGGAATTCAGGGGGGGAAATGTCTGCAGTTCCAAACTATGTGTGCAGGATGATCCCACCCATCTTATCAGCTCACTTCAGAGCAGAAAGGCTGCACTTAACCCAGAGTTAACCCCCACAGTGGCTCTGGCTTCAAAAGCACTTGACAACTGTCACCACAAGATATGTGGCCAAGAGCAAATTTTCTGTCATTTGATTGTTTGTTTCACCCCTGCAACATATGCCAAGTAAATAAATCATACCAGTCATAGGTATTGTGGGATTTCTGATTGTAATAAATGGAATGCTCTAAAGCAGAGAGCACAAAATCTATGTGACAGTAATGATGAGGTGAGACTATTCTGTGCCAACCTCCAAACTCTGCCTGTGGGCTTGAGCACATTCCCTAAACCCCAGAACACCCCTGCTCCTCAATCAGCCCTCACAAACCAGATCCAAGGGAGCAGAGGCTGTAAAAAGCTAAAGCAGAGGAGGTTGGGACCTTAAACTCCATGGGATTAATGCTGTCAACAACTAAGGGAAAGCCAAAATTTTCTGTTTATGATGATATTTGCATTTGCTATGAAATAAAATCCAAAATTAGTTTAATAATTTAATCACAAATATTTCAGCAGCTGTGTTTATACTGGGCACTGTATAAACATTTTACCCCTTGTTGTATTTTGGACTGACATATTTGTACATGAAGTGAAAGGCTTTATGCATGGCAAGACTGGACAACACCACTTATTTAAAGAACTTGGATCCATTTTGGGAATACTTCAGGGAAAGTAAGGCATTATGTGACTATAGGAGAGTCAGAAGCCTCAAGCAGCACCAGAATATTTCAGTGCTTCATACTTTGTACCTGTCCCGTTCCAAACTGGTTTTTATCAGCTCTCAAGTGTCTCTACAGCTTCTGTGGTGACAACCAACATGACCATGAACAATGAGCAAAGCCAGGGATTCTGCACCTGGCAGGAGACAGAGCTGCCTGCTGAGAGTGGGGAATGAGGAGGAATGAAAGACCCACTCAGACTGTGGTGTGTGAGGGGCTCTGACACACCTTCACCTCTCTTTCTCTTCTGGACACGTCAGCAGATTTACCCAGATGGGATTTCTTGCTGGATGTACCAGGATGGTCACAGAAAAAGAGTCAACCCTTAAAACAACAATTAGCTGCCTCACCAATCTGATGAGAAGGATTGTCATACTGTCACTGCTCATTTTAATGACTCCAAAGCATTGTTTTACCTCCATCACATCTGTCATCTACAGCAAACAACCCTCAGTTCCAGAGTGCACTGTCATTTCAACAGAAGTCATTCAAGAATTATTAATTTAGCTAGTCCAAAAATAGTCCTTCCTTAAAGTCCATGAACCCAGTAACTGAAACATTAACATATATTTAATTTGCTTCTCAATTACCAGATTTACAAGAAAGAAACTAAGATAAAAACCAGATTACTACAGATTGACAGGAAAATTATTTTATTAAAAATGAGAATAGGAATCAAAGCTTGTGCATAGGACCCGAAGGAGCAGCCCCTCTGGGGTGGCTCATTTTCCTGAGTAAGATTTTTGACACGACACAGAAAAATAAGTCCTAGATTTTCTTGACCTATGTGGAAGTTGCATACTTTTGTACAGACTCTCCATGTCTTCTTGTATTAGATCATGTAAGGCATTCATTTCCACAAACAGAAGAGTTTCATATCCCCAGACATATTTAAATTAACACTGTCCACAAAAGGCTACAGATATCAAAACAATACAAGACCACCAGGCACAATCTGTCATCCCTTCTTGCTCAAATATTCCCAGGAACAGAGATTCTTTGAGGTTTTCTTGAATTCTAACAGAAGCCAATTTCTGAGCTGTGCAGGTGTTATGCAAAGGGAAATCAAGATCTAAGCCAAGCAAATGTGTATTTGTGAACAGGAAATTGAATCTGAACCTACACCAGAAACACACATTCAATAAATAAATGTATCCATTCTTTATCAGATACAAATCAGGCAGGAGCATAGATAGCACCCTCTAAACTGCAAATATGCTTGTAAAAGTTTTTAGAAAATGCATATTAAGAGAAGGTTAACTAGAAATTGAGAGAAACCAGCAGAGGTTAAAAATCCTTCCACCTTTGAGATTTTGGGCCTTGGTGCTTCACTGTCTGACAGGACCCTCTCAACTCAGTCAGATTTATCAGCAAGGAACAAAAGGAATCTTCCTTCCTCACTCTTTCTGCTTACAACCAAAATCTTCCTGGACCATACATTTCTGATTTTCAGCTCTTCCTCTGCCTTCTCTCAGGATTCACTGCAGCACTTTAAACCAGCAGGTCACTCACTAAAATGCAAGCAGGGCTGTCAGGATGTCTGGGAGGAGTCCTGGGTAGATCCATTTTGGCTGCTCACATCTTTAGGGCACAGGCTGTCACTCACTAACTTGGAGAATGGCTTTGCATCTTTGAAAAGAAAAAGAAAAGAAAAAATTTTTTTTAAGGGTGATAAAAATAAGGGGAAAAAAATTGAAAAAAAAACACCAAACGAGGTCTTGCTTCCCTCATTTTCTTCCCAGTTCTGTATCTGAAATAACATAAAGACTTGGAGCACAATTTGGCTGCCTGCTTTCCACCAAGGCAATAAACATTTAATGTATACAAAGCAAGCATTTACAGGTCCTTTAAAGTCAAATTTCTTCATTTCCCAAAGAGAAATCTGTCTTAGCTGAGGACTCCATCCACCCATGAGGTGAAGTTGTATTTTGCATCATCCAGGAGAAACTATCTGGTGAGCTGAATAGGCAGGAAAATAATAATCAGTAAATTTCCCCATGCCTACCAGAAACTTGAAGCTCAAATCACAAAGCGATTTCAGATTAGAATTAATTCTCCTTTTCCCTGGAAGGAAAATATGAGGAGCTCAAATGAGAAGTGTTGAATTATGCTCCCACCTGTGTTTATACACTGCTGCAGCAACCAAGACAACAAGAACTGAGCAGCACCAAGTGCAGCACGAGTGCTCTCACCACACTGAGATTTTTAAAGCAGCAAGTTTGCTTAAGATATTGCTCAAGTGCCTGTTCATTCCAAGGTACTATCCCAAGCAGAAAATGTCATTTTCCAATCAGTTTTCAGGTAGGCATTTGCACTCCAGATTGTTTAGTCATCACAGTGGCTATTTACTTCAAAGTACCATCACTGCATACAAAATGACATTTTAGAACCAGTTCCAGGCAGGCATTTGCACTCCAGACTGTTTAGTCATCAGTGGAAATCACTTCTCACATGCATAAAATCGACACAAGGACAATCAAAACTCCAGCCCCAGGTAGTCAGGCACGAGGCCTGCTGAAACCAGCTCAACAACCTGGAAAGGAGCAAGCAGCAGAGTGTTCTCAGGAAAGAGCACTGCTGTGCCTGGCTGGGACATGTGACAGACACAGAAACACTGAGTTCTGCCCTGCCACACGGTACACCCAAAAATAAAAAAAAAAATTTAAAAAAAAAATCCTCTGAGTCAAAATTACACGATTTCCTTAGGCAGCTGTTCTCAGTGTCACTGGGGTTTGAGGACCTCCCCAGTTCCTGTTGTCACCCCAGTTCCTGTTGTCACCTCAGCTCCCGTCCCACGGGAGCCCCAGCAGCAGCAGGAGCACGGAGGGAACAGGAGCAGAGGTAACAACACAGTGGGGACACACTGGGGACCTTGGGGACACAGCAGGGACACAGAGGGGACACAGAGGGGACACGTCCCACTGCTCCTCTGGGAGCTGGGCACAGCCATGGGCAGCAGTTCTGAGCTGAGGGAACGGGGACAGCAGAGCCTGAGAGCATTGTCACTCCTGGCCCTGGTCCCTGCCAGGGCACCACAGACACATCCCAGTCCTCTGTGTGCTCCAGTGCCCCTTTTGGAACAGATAATGCTTTTTATCTGCCTGCAGGGCTGTCAGAGACACGAGGAGCTTTATCAGCCCAGGTTTGCACAGCCCTCTATGGCCCCTGAAAGGCAGCATTAAGTATTGCTAAGGCTATTTTCTTTTAATAATGTTCTGCCTGCTCACAAAACTACAGCACTGCAAAGGAAAAATATAATTTATCCCCTCCTGTGTTTGGTTAACTTTCTGCTCCTTAGGGCTTGCTGCATTCACACATTTACTTGTGGTCTTACCCATCCTATAGATGAGAAATTAATGTTAAAATGGATTCTGTATGGCCAGACTGTTCAGAGGCATTCTGCTCCCCAAGACCAGGTCAGATTCTTCTCTCTGTATCTGCCCTGGTTTCATTGAGCACAGCAATTTTGGAGATGCTTAGATAGTGTATCAGAGTATTTTTTTTTCCATCTGAAAAATAATTTTTCAGTGCTATTTGCTCCAAGAAAAACTAAATTTTTTTATGGGGTTTTTAATTTTCATTTAGATGAATCATTTAGATTCTTACTGGAATCATTCAGATTCCAGTAAGAGAAAATAATCTTTCATTTCCAGCCTTTCTCACAATCAGTTATGCAAATTATCTCAACAACAGGGACATGACCCTTTTAAAATGTGTTCATATTCTTGTGTATGACAGCCACTTCTAGCAAATTTCTCTCTCAAGATGTTCATTATCACCACTCTACCATTATCCGTTTGGGGTTTTGGATGCTGAAAAATTCTCAAAGATAAGCATAAGGTTTTAGTATGATTGACCAGGAAAATAAATAATTTCAGAGGCAACTGTCCCTCATGTCCTAAAATCCCTGTTATACAGAAGCCTGGTTTAATCTTTGTTTAATATACAAGCATAGAACAAATTTCTTTGCCAGCTAAACTAACCTTGCATAAGGATTAAAACACACGTTTAGAGATAGAAGTAAACTAGATGAGAGGCAAATACTAGAAAAAAAAAAAGCAAACCACAAATGTTCATAAGAATATTTCATCCAATGGTTTCATTACCTGGAGACTGTATTTATATCAGCTGTTCATCACCTTTACAGTTGATTACTTGCCAAAACAACCTGTAAAATGCAAACTTTTAGTTAGTACAGTATTGTCTGTATCTCCACCCGACATTTTTTAATAATTACTCCCAGTCTGGAAGAAGAAACTGCACTATATGAGTCATGTGTCACACAAATCACTTTGAATACCAGAATTTCTCAGTTAACTGTCTATAGTACCCTGCAGACCAAGAGTTATTTGCTAAAATAATTCAACGCATAAAATGAATAATAAGGGTGAGAGAACCCATCATTTGCTGGAAGAAAATTTAAGAGCAAAGCAATAAGACTCAGCTGCTTGAATAAAGCATTCCCTGCTAACTTTCAGGAACATGTATGGTCCCTGATTAGACTAAAGAAGCTGGAGCTGTTGGGCTAATCAGCCAGGGACAGAGGGACAAGGGGGCTGTGTGAGGCCAGAGCAGGGCAGGACTCGTGGCTGCATTCCCACCACGCTGGAAGCTGGGGGTCCTTGCTTGAAGGGATGCACCTGATTCCCATCCCTCAGTCCTGCCTGCCCAGCAGACACAGAAGAAAGGAAAAGCTGATCCCTAGAGGAAAAAAGGGAAAAGCTGATCCTACCTGTGAATGACCCCTGTTATCCCTCAGAAACGTTCTTGCTCCTGGTTCTGTGGGAATGCTCAGGATGGCAATGTCCCCTTCTGCTGCTGCCTCTGGCACTTTGGGTGAGAGCTGCTGGGAAGGAAATTGTCGTGGCCAGAAAAGAGCATTTAGTACAGCTTGTCAGGAGCTGGCACCCAGGGAAAGTGGCCTTCCCACCAGGACTGAGCCCCTGCCAGCACTGCTCACAGGCCCTGCTGTGTGTGCTGCCAGGGAAGGGCATTCCTGGGCATCCTGAGGACTTCAGTGACAACAGCAAAGGTTGCCACGTGGAAAACGAGCATGGCGCCCTGGGGAAAGTGTCCTCAGGGTCAGCCTATCCTGGGGAAAGTGTCCCCAGAGTCAGCCTGCCCTGGGGAAAGTGTCCTCAGGGTCAGCCTGCCCTACTGAGCAAGGCACTCCCATGTCCCTGGAGAAGAGCAAGGAAAGAGCTCCAGAGTGCACTGTCATTTTCCAAAAATGAGCAGCTTGAAAGTTGCCAAAGGTGAAGCAGAAATCAACTTCTGCAAGAGGTTCTCCCACCTCCATCTGTGTTTGAGCTGCAGTGCCAGAGGGCAGCCAAGGACCTCCAAACTACTGCCAAAGGAACCCTCCACTGCCCAGGGAGGTTGGACAAATATGAACAGGAATCCATTGATCAGGAGTTAAAGGAACTGAAGCCTCCTTAAAATCTACAAACATGCTGAGGGAAAGAGGTAGCTAAATTTCAGCTGAAAAGCACATGTATGTAAATAGATTCAGTCGGCACTTTCTGTTTTAAAACCAGCACTACAGGAGAGCTCCACTCAGCACAGGAACCAGAGAAAAAGGCTCTTTGACCACTTCAGTCTGCTCTTTGGCAAAACCACACTCTGTGCTAGTTGGCATTGTCCAGTGGCTTCCTTTGGTTATTGTGTTTTGTAGCTGTACGGATAAAAGTCAGACTTAGGCAATCACAGCAGAATCATATCACTGCCTTCCAGTTTCCAGTTGTAAAATGTTCATCTACACAAATAAATTATAGAAAAACAACTAAATTATACTCATTTTTTCTAAAAATATTCAAAGTCAAGCTTAGGGCACAGAATAGAAAAAACTAGCTAAATCAAAAAGCTTTGTTTGAATCTAGAAAACTGTATCAAACACAGCTTATCTATCAAAAAGCACATTCAAAGGCACCTTATTCACTTCCTACCCAGCCACAAAGGAGGAACATTCCTCAGGTTATGTACAACAATGTGAGAGAGAGAGAATAGTACAGCAAAGCAACATTTCATGGTAAATAAAATCTTTTTTTACTGACACTGATGCTGCACCATGGGATAACACTGATTGCCTGGTTACCAAAGAGTAATTTTGGAAACGTCTCAGCACCTTCCTGATGAAAATATTAATTTAATCTTGCATCCAGCAGCCCGTGTGATGTCAACTTCTCATCACAATTAGCAGGTTTATTTTTGATATGCATGCTGACAGCTCCTAAAAGCTAATGGAAAGTCATTTATGTGCAATTTAAAGTCTGATTACTTGAGTGTTAAAGTTCCCTGACAGTCCTTTATATTAGGAATGGGAAATTTAGGAAGAAAATGAATCAGCTTTGATAACATTAAAATAACTCCTCTGATATTAAAGTTAGGCCTAAAGTTTGCTAATATTAACACAGGATGCAAAAATATAGTTTCAACTGAAAATAATTTCATTCAAAATTATCATTTTGTAGATGTTAAAGTCTGGAAATAGGGGATAAAGGAACTTTATGTGAGTCTCCAAAAGTTTCAGAAGACAAGGAGTTGAATCAATAGATGAGCCCTTAAAGAAAGATAATTTGCTGTATTGTACTTGGAATTGATTGAAAATTTCACACTAATAATGTTTTCCACCAAAAAAACCCCCAGATTTTATTCTAAATCAATCTTTTCCATAGGAAGATATTGACTACAGCGTATTTTGTGTCAGAGCATTTCAAAACACTGCATTTGGGTTTGTCAGGCCTGATCATTTCATTTCAAGTGGAGTTAACTCAAGCTCAGCCATGGAGCCAGGCTGCCCTGGCCCGGGGCACAACGGGGACCTGGGCTCTGAATGTGCTCCTCAGAGCAATGGCAGTCACTCAGGGGGATGCTGGCTCTCACACCAGCATTCAAAGCTCATTTTTTATTTAATTGAAATACTTTGTTCGTTGTTTTTTACAGTTTTAATCCAGCTAAAACTATTTCATAGAAGGAAGAAGCCTTCAAATTTTGATGCTGAGGCAAATGAACAGAAACAAAGTGATCAAACTCCCCTACAGAAGGAATATCCATTTGCACTTCCATGTGCGCTGCCTCTGCTGAATCTGATTCTGTTGTTATTTATATTTTTGCATGTCTCTATCACTTTCTAGGCTACAGAAGAAGATGAGCCACCATATTCTACTTTTCTCGTTGTTCTTGGTCCCAGCATTTGCTGACCCAGGAAGTCAGAAATCAACCCAAAATCTTTGTTCAAATGATGTCAGCCACAAACGCCAGAAGAGAGACTGGATATGGAACCAAATGCACATCAAAGAAGAGATTGATACACCTTTGCCACACCATGTTGGCAAGGTAAGCAGCAACCTGTCAGCAGTGACTGAAAATAGCAAATGAGGATCTTGAAAAACAGTTTGCAGCCTAGGCAGGAGGAATGAAAAGGAAATAGAAATGGGACTTAATACCTATTTATTAACAAGTTAAAATCTTCAAAATGTGGGCAAAGAATAAATGAAGAGCAGTGCCATAGGAATTTTAAGTCCTTTGAAGAATACAAATAAATTTAAGGGAATAGCAGGTCTGGAGATTCCAAATCCAGGAACAGGTGCATGGTTAGGGAGGAAGTCTAGTGACTGATGCATGTCAGGATTTTTCTGGCAGCATAAGATTCTTTCAGAAACCTTAGATATCAGCAAATAAAAATAAAAATCAGCACATAAAAAAACAACAGTTTACATCTTTCAGCTTGTACTCAAAACACGAGTGCTATATTTCGAAATACTGTTACACAATCAAAAATATTGTTGCACAAAGCGAAAGCAAAGAATTTTTAAAATGCTAACAAGCATTGACCTGCTTGCAAACTTATTTTCCTCGGGGCAGTGCTCATAAAAGCCTATCATCAGCTGCATATGGCCCAGGGAAAGTTCTCCCAGTCCAGTGTTTCAAAGGGATGCACTGTGACTCTGCAGATGAATGCAGCTGAGTGTTTCCCTGCCCTGTACAGCACTCACATCTGTCAGGGCTGTCTCAGCAGAGTTCAGCCAGCCTTGCTGGCTGCTCTGGGCTGCCAAAAAAGCACCACAGAGGAAGCACAGAGGCCACAGGGTCCTCTCAGCTCCCATGGGGCATCTCTGCCTCATTTCAGACCAACTCAGCCCCAGACTGAGAGGCAGCTTCTATTCCTGGAGCTGTCCTAAATAAGAGCAATTCCCTTTGTCCAGCTCTGGGGTGATTTAGCAGCTCAGTCTCCTGAAGGCTCCTGCAGTGGCTGCCTCTGCATCACTGAGCCCCTGATTAACCCTTTAAAGAAAGGGCCCAGCAGCAGCGAGGCAGGCTGAGTGACAGCTGCAGGAGTGTGTGACACATCTGGATTTTGTCTTGCACCACCTCAGTGCTTTCCTTTTGTCCTCAGCACCAGAAAAGGCATTCTGAGAGGTTTGTGCTTTTTACACTGAATAGGAACACAAAAATTGAGAAAGAAGGCACAGACTGTTCCATCTTTGACCCGAGAGTGGTGTTATCTCTCAAGTGGCATCTCCAGAGGTGTGAACTGCTCCCTAGCAGTCCCAGCTAGCTGCCAGAAGCATGATTAAGGAATGAGGGGTGGAAATATTAATGACACATTTCAAAAGAGAAAACCAAAATTTAAACAATGCTCAACAGTAAATTACAACTACAGGATAAATCAACTCCTGAGCACCCAACAGGTGGCATTTCTAATAACATCAGTAACAAAAGGCTGGAAGTACTTGGTCAAACCCATCAACCCTTGATAATTAGCTGGCTGAAATAAGAATGCTGATATAGTACATGGAAAATTGCAGTTTAAACCTTCTAGCAGTGACCCTGTATGTGTGAAGGTGTAGAAAGGGAATATTATATTATCTGCAGATCAACTAGTGTGCAAAAGCATTTAGAATTTGATTAAATTATATTTTAAAACTGATTAATGCTCATTCCTCTTCTCACATCCCTTTTTCACTGCATATAACCTTAAATTTTAAAATCTATGGGATGGAAATGTAACCTTCCTGTCATACCCTGAGCCTGAAGACTGCCTATTAAAGGATTTCATGTGACTGAGCACCAGAAAGCTGGCAGCTATGGCAGGAATTCTTCTAAATGCTGAGGAATAGAGGCTAATGCTGAATAACGTCAGGAGCTGTGAATACAGATTTCCTCCTGTAATCCTGTGAAACTGAGCAAAAACCCCTGGTAGGTCCAGAAATTTGCAAGCAAGAGTAACTCAAACTGAAAGGTGGCTCATGTTATTTCAGACATAATGCAGTTAATTATTTGGAAGTGTTGGCTGCATGAACAATTTATACCTTTAGGAAATATGAGGTATGATTTAAAAAAAGCTTTGTTCTGTATAAGCAGGCAAGTTTTAGTGTGGGTGCAAGTGTCTTCCTACAAGGCCAGCTGCTGCTGTGGTGCTGCTCAGTGCTGCCCCAGCTGACAGCAAAAGTCCTGAGGGTTCCCAGTGGGATGAGGAATTCCTGACTGTGTGAATCCTCCCGGAGAGACTGCTGCACCCAGCTGCCAGACCCCAGCTTTATCTCCCTGAATTGCACCTTCCTCCCAGATCACATCCAGCGTAAGGAACAGCAACGCCAAGTACATCATCGAGGGGGAGTACGCCAACACCATCTTCAAGGTGGAGGAGACCAGCGGGGACGTCTACGCCTTCGAGAGGCTGGACAGGGAGAAGAAGGCAGAGTACGAGCTGACAGCCCTCATCATCGACAGGACAAACAACAGGTCCCTGGAGCGCCCCTCCAAATTCATCATCAAGGTGTACGACATCAACGACAACGCGCCCGTGTTCGTACAGAAGGTGTTCAATGGCTCTGTCCCAGAAATGTCACCAGTAGGTATGTCCTCCAGCACCCACCTCCCCTCACGGCTGGCCTTAGAAAGCACCACTGATGTTAATATGCACCTTGAAAATCCTTCTCTAGGAACCTCAGTCACCAAAGTGACAGCTGTGGATGCTGATGACCCCACAGTGTCAGGTCATGCCACGGTGACCTACGAAATCACCACAGGAGGGGAATATTTCACCATTGATGACTCTGGTAAGTCAGACACATAATTGTCCTTGCACTTTTGAAGAAAACACAGTTTTAAGGCTTTTTCATTCTAGAAAAGAGGAATAATCCTTTAAAAATATAATTTTAAACATGATTTAGAAAGGTTTTTAATTCACACTCTACAATGCTACTGTCTGCATCTGGAAATGAACTAATAAAACCAGGATATCAGCTGCCATGGACACAATGAGAAGATAAAAGGTCATTTTTTTCCCCACTTCTGCAAACATTAACCAGGAGCTGAGTTCATATTTTCAGTTTAGCATAGACACTGTTCCAGTGACCAAACAGGAAAAGGGAATACACAAATTCTGAAGCAGCACTCAGTAATCATAATAATTTGCTTTCCTAAACTCCCTAGCTTAAATTTTGCCCAGTTTTAAAACCAATGTCAGTATCACTTGTAAACACACTGGTTTGCTAGAGCAAAGAACACAGGTTAAGAGGTGAAAGATCCATTAAAAAAATATTCTGCACAAACTTTCCTAAATATTCCATCATGCAGAAAAATTTCTAACATTTCTTGAAAAATACCACTGTAAAATTGGTACTTAAAGCTGAATGTGTGGAGATTAAATAAAAAGATAAAAATTTGCAGTCAAAATTGAAGAGATGTTGGACATGCTGCAAAATCTTATTGTATCAAATATTATTTTTTACAGGTGTGATTTACACAAAAGAGCCTAATTTAGACAGAGAGACCAAGTCAACGTATGAGATTGTTGTTCAAGCCAAAGATGCTCCGGGTTTCTCTGGGGATTCCAGCACAGCCACGGTGATCATCGCTTTGTCCGACATCAACGACAACTTCCCAGTGTTCAAACACCGTGAGTGCCACGCAGCCCCTGAACCCCCCTGGAGCCTGGGCTGGCACAAGCACGAGTTCAGCTCATGGTCCTGCACAATTCAGCTTTCCTTAAAAATGGCATAAATAACTTTACATCTTAAGAAGCTCTTCTGTGTTTCAGCCAGAGTCACTTTTCCTGGGCAATGCACACCTAGAGCAGAAAACAAAAAACAGTATTAATTTCATCCCTTTGCTAAAGATCTTGACAGTTTGGGGTGTTATTTGTGCTTTCACATGTCTTAGAGATATACGATGCTAAATTCTCAATTAAATATTTTTATGTGCATCTGTCAAGTAAGAACAGTTTTAACTGAGTCCTAGCTTCCATGTACACACTCCTCATGTATTTTTCTTTTTTTTAACAGCATCGTTTCACTTTAAAGTTCCTGAAAACATTTCAGTAGGAGGAGAAGTTGGCAGAGTCAAAGTAGAAGATATTGATGAACCACAGCACAGAAATACAAGATACAGCTTTATCCAAGGAGAGTTCAGGGACACCTTTGACATTGTAGCAAATCCATACACAAATGAAGGAATCTTTAGGCCAAAGAAGGTACTTTTCCCCATAACAAAGATGATTATTGTGATTTTCCATGTGTAACAAGTGATTTTTTGGTTTAGGACTAGCAGCAGGAAAAAAATGGAACTGCATGAAAGCCAGCATGAAATATATTGATCCTGAACAGCAGCTCTCTGAGCTCTGGGAGAAGAAGAGCTGGTGATTTCTAGTCCTTTTCAACCTCCAGACCTGAAAAACTCCTGAATTACTGCAGAGGGCAGTGGGGGCTATGTCAGATATTCAGGTTAGGTGCTTTGGTTCCTTTCCAACTTCAAGTGATTGGATTCTTCAAAGAGGCAGTGATTTAAGAGTTCAACCAACTGGCCAAGTCAAAGAATCCTTCCCTTCTGAAGCCCACCTGAAACCAAAGCAGAAAAGGTGAACAAGTCCACCTGACCTCCTTTCTAAAAGTATCTTTGCAGTTTGGCATTTGCTCCAATCCAAGCTACAGCTCCCTTACTTTCCTCAGGGTAAGGAAAGAGCTTTTTTTTAAGAGCTTCCCCACTAATTTCTTATGTCTTTAAGACTCTCCAAAGCCTTTATTAGGGTATGTCCTTTGGTTTTTAAAATTCTCAAATGCACATTATTTGTACCAAGGGACTGCTGCAGAGCATTGCCAAACCAAGACTTCATCGATTTCATTGACTTGCTGTTAAAAAAAAAGAGGAGAGAAGACTATAAATCAGCTCCTGTAATCCTCAGATTGACAGGAATGTGTTTTTCCCTTCCAAATGCCTCTCTGTAACTGCTAAGACTAGAAATGTCATTAAGAAGAGAAAACTTTCAGGAAAAACAGTACTAAGGATTTCAAGACTGGTGGTAAAATCCTTGGCTGTGGTCACACTGGGTATGAGCAGCTGTCCTTCACAGGGTGCAGCTCTTCTCCAACCTCCCAGGACTGGGGAATGCAGCACCTGCCCAGAAGAGGAGCAGTCACAGACCCCACACACCCTCCCTGAGGGATTTGGAACCAGCTCTTCCTCCAGCACACAGTGGGCAAAGTTCACCCTATTTTCAGTGTAAATTTGGCCATGCATATGTCATAATTTTAAATACAAAGCCATGTGAGATAAAATGTCAGCTGCTGGATAAGTCCCATCATTTCCCCTTGCAATGTCTACCCAAAGAGGAAAGCAAGAGTCACCATAACTGCTGTGTACCTCAGTGTTTTTAGAATCTCAGGTGGTAGAACAAAGGAAACTTTGAAAGGAGCATTTCTTACTGCCCAAGCTCTTGGCCTTCCTCCCATTGTGTGATTCTTTTTGTAGTCTCAGGCAAGGGGAAAAACAAGGAAGAGGATGTCATTTATCACTGAATGCCCCAGCTGTCAGCCAGTGCAGATCTGTAATCTGCCTTCAGTGCCTTCAGAACACAAAGCACAGCCAAGAGGAGAATCTCTTCCCCAGACTTTGGGTGACAAGAGCTCACCAAGTTTTAGTAGTTACAGCATTATAAAAAGACAAGTATTTAACCCAAAAGAAAATTATTTTGCCTTAAACTTAAACTACTGGATGAATCTGTTCCACACCAGAGGTACCTTAAGCCATGCTATGATAGAGAAGTTCAGCTGGGAAATGCTCTCTCATGGGTCCAGCCAAGATGAAATTTGGTAACATTGCCAAACATGAAATAGAGCACAGATCTTAAATCTGCACAGAGAACAAATCAAAGTTTGCTTAGACATCACCAATGAAAGAGTATCTAATTGTCTTTTTGTTTTTAGCCCCTGGACTTTGAAACAGTGTCAGAATACAGGTTTAGCATCGAGGCCACAGACCCCACCGTGAACCTTCGGCATTTCAAACCCGGCAACCCGCGGAGCATCGCGACCGTCACCATCCAGGTCACTGACGTGGACGAGCCTCCTGTCTTCACCAAACTCCCCTACGAATTCAAAGTCAGGGAAAACCACGCAGAAGTGAAAACACTCGGCTCAGTTCATGCCGAGGACCCCGACGCAGCTAAACGGAAAATCAGGTAAGACAACACCAGCTTTAGCAATTCAATTTGAAAGTGCAGAATCCATTAATAGCACCAAGAATTTTACAAAGAACCCAGTCTTTGGCCCTATTTTTTTAGAATCTGCATGCCAAACAAAACAAAACAAAAAAACAATTTACTTTTTCCACCACTGCAGCCATGGATATATATATATATATGCTCACTAAAAGCTGAACATAAATTTCATTTACCTGTGTCATTACCACATGGACTTACTAATAAAACATTTGCACATTTAGGGAAAAAAATATAAACTTGGACATTTTTACATGGTTATAATTTATTGTTATATTTTTTATTTAAAAGCTCTCTCAATCATTTGTTTAGAGAAGAAAATAGACTTCTGAAAGAGCAAAGTACAATAATATGGAAACTCTTCCAACAGATGTATTTCACTCTCACAGCTTGCATAGTTTTAGGGCAATATTCTCAGCCCTCTTGGTCAAGATATTAATGTAATTTGTCACACAAGAACTCTCTGACCTTCCTCTGAGAAGAAATGAAATGAAACCAGCTGTGCATTGACATATCTTGTTTTAAACAAAATCCAGATATATTCAGCGTAGAGCAAATCCTAATGGAGACTACGTCAGGGTATCCAATAATGGAGTTATTCAACTTCCCAAGCCTCTGGACAGAGAATTCAGCTCCTCATATAACATCACTGTGGCAGCTGTGGAGATCCTTGAAGATGGTAAGTGCCACCTATTTCCCAGTTTGAAAGAAATCTGGGGGCACCTCTTCAGCAGGGCTGTCAAAAAGGAAAGGCACAACCTGACAACCTGTTCCTGCTGAGCTAGGAATGAAAGGAGTGCTTCAAGATTCAAGATCATCATCTTCCCAATCAAACAAGTCCCTGCAAATAGGTCAGAGATCATTTTAAGATTTGACCCCTGGCTTTGCTCAGCTCCAGGGAGGCAGGCCGGTCCCAGCCTGGTTTGATATTTCACAGTGTAGACATGGCCTGTTCTGTGCCTGCTGCTTTAGTGCCAGAGAACAATGCTCAATCCATCAGCATGCAGTGGGAAGAATCAGGAAGCCATAATCTACTGTCATTTTACTTCTGAAAGATCCTTTATGATTTAACCACTATGAGAGGTTTTAGGGAAATGTCTAAATCTCAGAGGAAAAGTTTCAGTTATGATGGAGCCAGAAAATCTTCATCTTGTGGGAGGCACAGAAGGGCACAAGGCGTGGGAAGGGAAGCTCAGCCAGCACTGGGACTCCAGGCTGTGACCTGTCCCCGTTGTCATTCCAGGCCGGCTTTCCGACAGAGAGTCACACGCCCACGTCCACGTCATCGTTGATGATGTAAATGATAATGCCCCAGAACTTGTTTCTCCTGAGGAACCCCGAGTGTGTGAAAATGCTGCACCTGGAAAGGTGAGACAGGGAGAGCATTTCCCTGACACCTGAATTACTTACTGTTTGTCAGCTCGAGTGAAAGATGTCTTTTAATAAAAGTGAGTCTCAGTTGTCATGCCAAAACACCTGATCATTTCACTGATTTCCAAAACATCAGTGGTTAGGAATATCTCTTAAGGATATTGCACTGTTGGAATATTGACTTCTATCTGCTTGCACACATGGGCTGCACTGCTCCTCTCCCCCCAGGCTCTCACATCTGTGTATTAACAGCTGAGCCATGAAGGACAGTCAAGCTTTGCACATCAACAATCAGCAACTCAGTTCTATCACACAAGTGCTTGAATGTGATACTGAGGAGGAAACCATTTCAGAGTAGTAAGAGAAACATTGCTGCATGGAACATTATTTTGTAGTCACGGAGTGCATGGATCTGCACATCCAAACTGTTACTACTTGGCACAGTGTTGGTATTTCCGATCTATGTGCTTGGCCTCAGACACAAGTGTTCAGCCCATACTGTAATATTTGCTTGATTAAGACACTTTGAGTCATGGTTTAGGGGAGGTACTCCCAAGTTTAGTGTATTTAGGATGGAGAGGAGATCTGGAAGCACAAAAAGGAAACATCATGGGCTGAGATAAGAACAATTTACTGGAAACAGCAATGAGATAAGAAAATTAACAATAATAGCAACTATATAAATAACAGAAATATATACATATAGAAAAAAATAGAGAGAGTGCAGAGCAGCCAGAGCACCCAACGTGCTCCCTCTGGCTCCGTACGAGCATTATCCCACCACTCCTGCTCAAATAGAGTGAACCCTTTCTCCAGGAAGAGAGTCCCTTTCCTCTCCCAGAAATGACATGAGGTGTTCAAGAATAACCACTGTGCCCCCTCCCAGCTACTGGCCAGAGCCAGGACACTTTGTCACTGCCTAAACTATCTGATAAAACACACAAAGTATTAATTTCAATTTAGTTTAATTTATAAAATACCTTTGGTATATAACCAGACACATTTTTTTGTATTTTATACATCTAATGTACATCAGGTTGAAGATTTCAAAACCCAAGTATGTCCTTCAGGCATGGCAGTCTCAAAGACACTCCAAGAATGACAGTCACACCTCAGAGTAGGCTGAGGACTTCAGAATACACCATCTTAGACACTTCAACAAGCCATATGTCTTTAAAAATGAGACTTTTTTCATGCTTTCATTACACAAAATTTGAAGAGGCAAAACTGATCTTTTTGAAGACCCACAAAGTAAAACTGAAACTGAAAAACTTGAAGAGGAGTACCCTGAGGTGACTGTGTCCTGCCCTGAAGCTGAAGGGTTACACAGGACACACAGCCATGCTCAAACACTCCACATGCTTTATCACTGGAGGCAATGTACACTGAAAACTGTGACCTCTTCCATCCTTGCAGGTGATTGTTAGGATTTCAGCTGTTGACAAGGATGAAACATCACCCAGAGGTTTCTTCAGATACTCACTGGCCACAGAAGACAGCAACTTCTCCCTGATTGAGAACTACGGTAGTGTAACCCTGCAATGCCCTTCCTCAGCTGCCCAGAGCAGGACCCCAGGGCTCGGGGAAGAAAAGCTGCAGCACTGACCTGTGGCTGGGCTAGCTGAGCTAAATAACTCTTTATTTTTAAAGGTTCAACATACTGAAAAAAAAAAGTATGTTTAATGAAACCAAAGTTTCACTGGGTTCCTGAAAGGCTGGCACTAAGGGGAAGAGGCAGCAGCTGACTGGTAATATGTGAGGACAATCTCGTGGAGATTATCACCTAATGGATGTCCTTTCTTCTTCCAGACAACACGGCTAACATCACTGTCAAATACGGACAGTTCAATCGGGAACTCGCCAAATTCCACTACCTGCCTGTCCTCATCTCAGACAACGGCGACCCCGACCTCACCAGCACAAACACCCTGCTCATCAGTGTCTGCAAGTGCAACGAGAAAGGCAACTTCACCTTCTGTGAGGAGAGGGCAAAGCAGGTTGGCGTCAGCATACAAGCACTGGTGGCAATTTTCATCTGCATCTTCACAATCATTGGTGCGTATCTGACTTTTGGAATGTTCTCTGCAGTGCAGCGTGAGGATTGTTTTGTTCTTTCTTTAGCTGAGATGTACAAAAGCTTTGTGGCTATGAAATGGTCACGAAGCCAGAAATGCTGTACCTATTTGATTCATCTCACATGCTCTTCCTCTCTGACCTGTTACAACAGCTTCAGCTGCAAAGCTGCTCACTCCTCTAGACAGGTTATTACACACATGTATAATATACTTGATTTACTGGTACCAGCCTCATACACAGCTATAAAACAGGAAATTTGGGCTGGGGCAATAACAACAGGATTCCAGGTTCCTAAGGCAGAACTAGTCTGGAAACCCTTGAAGCAGTACAGTGAACATAAATACATTTGTAACAAGTCATCAGACCAGTACCTGTTTGCTGTATTTGAAATCTATGAGAGAAGGCTGAGTACCTTTTCCTTGCCTGAGAACTGGCCTGTTTTACAAGTACCACATAAGCATCTGAAGCTTGGCTTTAAGAGTTCTAGGCAGTAGTTGATTCAATGACCTTGTGACATCATGTATTTGTACTTGTGATTCCAGCTCAAGAGTCAGAGGGACAATCTCTGTCCAGAGTGAACTCCTTCAAGAAATCCTAGAGTTAAATAGAAATTTTAATAATAAATATATGTTAAAAAAACACTAAAAAAAACCCCACTTCAGATTACGTTACATATCTTAAATGCAATTTGTTTTAGTGTCTTACTTCTCTATTCACACACACTCATCTAAGTTTCCTTTGCAGTAATTGTGCTGCTGATTCTGCTGAGAAAGAGGCACAAGAAGGACCTGAGTGGGCTCGGGAGGAGTGTGGCAGAGATCCACGAGCAGCTGGTCACCTACGATGAGGAGGGCGGGGGTGAGATGGACACCACCAGCTACGACGTGTCCGTGCTCAACTCCGTCCGCAAGAACGGCCTCAAGGCAGAGGCCGCTCCCTCTCCGTATGCACAGGTCCAGAAACCTCCTGGGGACATCCCCCCTGGAGCTGGGGGCATGGAGATGATGATTGAGGTGAAGAAGGATGAGGCTGACAACGACAGGGATTTGCTGCCCTACGACACCCTGCACATCTACGGCTACGAAGGCGCCGAGTCCATCGCGGAGTCCCTCAGCTCTCTGGGCTCGGGCTCCTCAGACTCAGACATTGACTATGACTTTCTCAATGACTGGGGACCCAGGTTCAAGATGTTAGCTGAGCTGTATGGATCGGAAGCAAGTGAAGATTTTGTGTATTAAGCTCAAACTAGCCATGAGTTTCCCCCCTCCCGCTAGAGATAGACACCAAGAGACTGCCAGTGGCCAGTGAGGAACTCACAGCTCTTCCCTCAAGGATTACAAACAGGCATGGAAAAAAACCTGCAGTAGGTTAAAAAGACACACAGAGATCACCTCTATTAACTTCCTCACTAACATTCATTTTTTGCCCCAAAATTCCTGCTCACTGATCTGCTCAAGTCTTCCAGGACACACCTCCTCTCCGCATCTTCCCCACTTCTCCTGGTTTTGCCCCCAGTTTCTCCCTCAGTCCTCTCCTGTGCTGTTTCCATCCACATGCATCCAAGGTCACCCTCCATTGGGAAGGGATGCTTTAACCCCCCTGGATCTCCAGCTGGCTGCTTTGCCTGCCCCTTTTGCAACATCTTTATTGATATTCCACACTTATGCTCACCCAGCAGAAGAGAGGAGGAACATATGGTCTATCACTTAGTATTAGAAATTATTCCATTACTCTCAAAAAGAAACATTATTTTTTTAATTTCCCTTCTATTAATTATTTTTGCTTTATAGCCTTCTACTACATCTATGAGTTACTCAAGATAAAATTAGACAGGATTTTTAGACACACAATCTGGTTTCATCTGTCATTTTTAACAGCCTGATGACAATTTCAGGCACATTTCTGGCATGGTAGAATTCGCTCTAGCTAGCAGCAAAATTGTTTTTTCTGTCTGTAAGTAGGATCTCAGTGTTACTCAATGGAACACATCCTGCAGGGCAGGAAATGTGGAGATCAGGGGAATGTCAAGATTCCAACACTGTAAATCTCTCTAGATGGAAACACAGGTCTCTCTAGATTTCTAAAGAGGTTGAATAGGGGGTTTATTCAGCATAATTAAAGCAATAGCATTTTTTCAGGGACAAAATATGAAGGGCCTCATTACTGTGAAACTGTTGTGCTTTTTTTCTAAGCAGGTACTGTAAAAGGAGTATTTTCCACCTAGGAAAATACTGTAGACTCCCAAAGCAGAATGCTACACACCCACACACTGGGCTGCTTAAAAGCACCATAAATGTAAGGCAGATTTGGAGCTGCAGCCACCATGTCTCTGGAAAGGGACTGTGCTCAGTTTCCCACCTGGTGAAGAACCACAGAATGACCAGAATGAAACTTCCCACATTGGAAGGGACCCAGCGAAACAGATTTTGGGGAAAGCAGGTCCCTTGGGACCATGGCCTGTCTCTGGCTTGCAGCAGCGCAGAGTCCTGTTGCCTCCAACAGGAACAGAGCCCTACTACACAGATCCTCCACTGTGCAGGATCTGTGCTGGAGCTGTATGTATTAGTTTAGTTGATTTGATTATTTAAATCTGGTAGCTAACCAAATAATACTAAATTTCTTTTTTTCTTAAACAAATATAGTGGAACTTTGCAAATTTGCTTTTTACTTGTTCACATCATCTCTAATTCACACTCCCTTCCCCCAGAGTGTTTTCTTGGCAGGAAATAACAATGCACAATAATGGTCTCACACTGCTCCTCACTGCTGTAAAAAGTTGTCCAATGTAATACTTGGCTGGACTCTAATAGAACATCAACAATGCAATCACTCTGATTTTCAAATATGAACTAAAAGAAAACTGAGAATTCTGTCCATTGGTCAAATCAGTCTTAGATCCTATCCTTTGTTTTTAAAAAGTACATTTTGGGTTGACAGCCTTGGTTTTATTTTGAATGGGCTCATTCTCTTTTGCTCAATCCAGCCAGCAGTATGTGCTCTAGAGGTTCCACATATTTGTGTATTATAAAGAATGCTAACTAATAATACTTACAGTTTAAGAATTTTGTCAGTACCTGTGGTATTGGCTATCAGCAGGTAAAGTTAGTTAGGAAATGATTTAGTGCAGTAAGTCAAGTACTTTGGTAGGTATCAGCCAGATTCTATTACCTGGAATTGCTGTTTTTAAGCCTGATTTTTTTAAAGTTATTTTAAGGAACACTGTATCCATTTCCAATGTATATGATGTTTGCACTGGACGGTTTCTTTTTATATTCCTGTACTGTATTATGTTGTTTTTTACTACATAAAAGCCAATCTCAAGTTTGGATTTTCTGCACATTAATGAGTTCCACTCAGGAGACAATATCAGCCTTTGTGCCCCAGTGAACCCAGCCATAAAAACCCTCCAAGTGAGCCCAGAACTCAAGAGTGAGCCACCTCACCCAAGTCCTGTACTGTATTATGTTGTTTTTTACTACATAAAAGCCAATCTCAAGTTTGGATTTTCTGCACATTAATGAGTTCCACTCAGGAGACAATATCAGCCATTGTGCCCCAGTGAACCCAGCCATAAAAACCCTCCAAGTGAGCCCAGCCTAGGCACCACCTCACCCAATAACTTTCTGTAAAGGCAGTTTTCTCCCTCTCCTTGCCCAGCTGTTGGCAGAAAAAAGCCCCAGCAGGGCAGCTGGGAAGGATGGACCCTGCTGGGCCCTGCAGAGCCCTGCCAGGCCATGCTGGGCCCTGCGGGACGCTGCTGGGCCATGCTGGGCCCTGCAGAGCCCTGCCAGACCCTGCTGGACCCTGAGGGGCCCTGCTGGGCCATGCTGGACCCTGATGGACCCTGCGAGGCCCTGCTGGACCCTGTGGAGCCCTGCCGGACCCTGCTGGACCCTGCTGGACCCTGTTGGACCCTGCTGGGCCCTGCCAGTGCTGCAGGCCCCGTCCCAGGCCCAGCGGAGCTCTGGGTGTCAGCAGCCGGCCATCAGCGTGGCTCTGAACCACCCCCAGCCTCTGCCTGTTTTCCTGCCATGCCAGGAGCCCCAGCCATGCTCAGCACAGCCCCAGGGGATTTGGGAATGGGATCAACGGGAGCCCAGGCTGAGGCCTGCCCAGCCCCCTTCCCTGTCCTGCTCCCCCAGACTGGGGACAGAACCCGTACAGAGCCTGAACCTGTGCAGAACCCGAACCCGTACAGAACCTGAACCTGTGCAGAACCCCCGGGGGTACAGAACCTGTGCAGAACCTGAACCTGTGCAGAACCCGAACCCGTACAGAACCTGAACCCGTACAGAACCCCCGGGGGTACAGAACCTGTACAGAACCTGAACCTGTGCAGAACCCGTACAGAACCTGAACCTGTGCAGAACCCACATAGAACCTGAACCTGTGTAGAACCCGTACAGAACCTGAACCCGTGCAGAACACTCTGGGCTAGAGAACATGTACAGAACACTCTGGGGTACAGAACCTGTGCAGAACCTGAACCTGTGCAGAACCCGTAAAGAACCTGAACCTGTTCAGAACCCCCTGGGGTAGAGAACCTGAACTTGTGCAGAACCTTTATAGCCTTCTACTACATCATGTACAGAACCCATACAGAACCTGAACATGTGCAGAACCAGAACCTGTGCAGAACACTCTGAGGTACAGAACCTCTACATAACCTGAACCTGTGCAGAACACCCTGGATATAGAACCTGTACAGAACACTGCAGGGTACAGAACCTGTACAGAACACTTCCAGGTACAGAACCTGAACCTGTACAGAATCCCCTGGGTACAGAACTTGTACAGAACACACTGGGGTACAGAACCCTCCAGCTTCCTCAGGACTGGCACAGGACAGACACAACAAAACACACCGGTGCCAGAAAATAAAATCACCCCTAAATTTGCAGCTTTAGGCAGCACAGCTCCCCACCTTCTCTTTGCTGCTGCTAATGATTACCCCAATATATTCCCAAGATTAATCTAGCTCTTCACAAAAGATCACATCCATTTTTCCCAGATATGGCACTTATAATTTACAAAGCCCAGAATAAAGAAAAAAAGTTCAATTCCTTCACTACTAATTGCCATGAGCAAACGCCAGATCAAACACACTTTAGCACAAGTTGTATTAAAAACACAATAGATGTGCTAATTATCTTATAATGAAATGCATTTTTCCATAGAAAGAATTTGATTAAAAAGCTACTTGCAACTTGTGGGAGAGAATCTCACAAAGGTTTTCATTATTCATTTAATTAATATGCACTTTAATCTCTTATCCCTAAAAATATATCATAAATTATTATTTTATTACATTCAGATCCAGAAGTTCATGCCATTTAATAAAGGGTTTTTTACTCCCACCCCATTAGAACTTTTTATGAAGCAATGGCTTGTGATGAGAATCCTTGATATGTATCAAAGTAGCAATGAAAAGCTGTTTGAATGTGAACACCTGGCCCACAGTGGCACATCCCAGGTAGGGCAGGTGAGCTAAGGTTCTCTTATCAAGGCAAATTTACACCAGTCAGAGAAAGAAAGAACAATTCTATGATTTATTATCCTATTGCAGTCCAGTGCTACTGCTACAACAAACCCAGTGAAAACAGAAGGATTGGTTACCAGAGGAAAATCAAATATTCATTTCTGAGCTCTTTTTCTTCAAGAAGTGCATTGTTCTTTTCCCCCTTTCAGCCACAAGGGCTTGGAACAGCCCCAGGAGGGCCCAGCCAGCCTGGCAGTGACATCTGCCCTGCACAGGAATTGTCACCCTGCCAGGACTGACTGCAGGGGACAGCCTGCAAAGCCTCACTGGTTTTTGGAGATCAGAGTTCAGGGTACAGATCCACCTCTACATTTATTTTACATCTTTTCACTCCCTAGCATATGTCACATGCAGGGAAAATGCTCTCGTGGCAGTAAATATGGTGATGTACTCTCTTATTTGGCTAGAAATAATAGTTACACTTATTATATTTCAGGTGAGGTTAGGACAAAAATAAATAATCATCATCCTTTCTGACCTATTCTCCCTTTTTTCTTCTTCTTCCTTTTTTTTTTTTTTTTTTTTTTTTGAGAAATGTTTCAAGTTTGAGAGAATAAGAAATAAAACTCTGTTGGCTTTACTTCACAAACTTTCTGGAATTAAATACATCACCAAGGTGATATCTTTCTCATTGAAATCTTCCCATTTCACAGTCTTAGTGTACCACAAGTCATGAAGTCTTACCAGGAAATGAATAAGAGTCTGATCCGATCACAGTGGAAGATTTAGGCTGAATCTTGTCCATAGAAAAAACACAAGAGAAAACAAAACAGCAAAGACATTCTTTCAGGCTGCATCAGAAAATAAGGAAAATAAAACAATACCATAAAAATGCTTTTATGAGCAATAAACATGCACAGATCTCACCTTCCTGACTTTGTTCCTGCCTGACCTAAAGGAAAAGGGAAAACCAGCAGTTCCTTCCATTTATCCTCAGTGAGGAGCTGTCCCACCTGCTTCCCCTCAAGACTTTCTTGATTGATCCAGTTAACCCCTTCAGCAATGCCACAATCAGTCAGAAATCTCTGCAACTCTTTAATTCCTCATTAAAGAAGGAAAGCCACTGCTCTGGGTGAAGTCACCATGACAAAGCAGGACAGAGCTCCCCAGGCAGACACATCCAGCAAACACAACCCCAGTGAGGTTTGCCAAAACATCAGAATCAGCTGGGCTGCAAATGGTCCCAGGAGCTCTCGTGGCAGCCTCAGGAGCCCAAAGCCTGTCCTGCAGTGCTCCTCCAGAGCAGAGCCTTCCCACAGGGGGAGGGTCAAAGGCAGCCCCAGTGCCCCCTCTGCTCTGCCCCAGATGGGGCTGGGCACCACGAGCTGCTCTGCACTGGGGCAGTGCAAGGAGCCTGAAACACAATTCCCAGCTCCAGCATTCAAAAATGGCTTTTCTCAACAGCTGTCCGGGCTGAAATTCAGAGTGAACCTGAAGAACCTAAAAATGCCAAAGGCCTAAGCTGCACTTGGTGTGTCCCACAGCACTGATGTGTGGAATCCCTGGCACTGCAGGGAACTTGAGCCTGGTCCCTGCTCTCAGCACCGGGACACTACCCTCCATCCCCGCTCCTGGAACACTGCCCTTTATCCTGTGATCCCGATCTTGGCCCCAGGACACCCCTGCACCCCGTGTCCCTGCTCTCAGCATCAGGACACTGCCCTCAGACCCGGGACACTGCCCTTTATCCCGTATCTCTGCTCCCGGGACACTGCCTCCTATTCTTTATCCCTGCCCGCGCACACTGCCCTTTATTCCCTCCCGGGACACTGCCTCCTATTCTTTATCCCTGCCCGCGCACACTGCCCTTTATTCCCTTATTCCTTTTTTCCTTTATTCCTTTATCCCTGCCCGCGCACACTGCCCTTTATTCCCTTGTTCCTTTATCCCTGTTCCCGTTTTATCCCGACACATTCCGCGGCCCCGCCGCAGCAGCGCGGGCTGCAATGACCGCCGGTGGCCGCCAGGTGGTGCCCGAGGGCAGCGCTGGGCACGGCCGCGCCCGGCGCTTCCCGATGGATCCGCCATGGATTCCCCATGGATCCGGCATGGAGCCCATGGATCCCCCATGGATCCGCCGTGGATCCCGCATGGATTCCCCATGGATCCCCATGGATTCCCCACTGATCCCCCATGGATTCCCCACTGATCCCACATGGATCCCACATGGATTCCCCATGGAGCCCCACTGATCCCCCATGGATCCCTCATGGACCCCCCCATGGATTCCCCATGGATTCCCCATGGATCCCGCATGGAGCCCATGGATCCCCATGGATCCCTCATGGACCCCCCATGGATTCCCCATGGATCCCGCATTGATCCCCCATGGATCCCACATGGATCCCACATGGAGCCCATGGATTCCCCACTGATCCCCCATGGATTCCCCATGGATCCCCCATGGAGCCCCACTGATCCCCCATGGATCCCCCATGGATTCCCTATGGATCCCCCATGGATCCCCCATGGATGCCCCATGGATTCCCAATTGATCCCAGATGGATCTCCTATGTATTCATGATGGATCCCCATGCATCTCCCATGGATCCCCCATGGATCACCCATGGATTCCCAATAGACCCCCACTTACCCCCCATAGATTCCTGATGGATCCCCCATGAATTCCAGATGGATCCCCCATGGATTCCCAGTTGACCCCTCATGGATCCCCCATGGATCCCCAGTTGACCCCTCATGGATCCCCGCTGGATCCCTGGTGGCTGCCTGCTGCATTCCCACTGCTGGATGCCCACTCAGCTTCCCTCTGCATCACCTCACACCGACCACAGCCAGAGAAATCAGTGATGCCCCAAAGGTCATTCCATCCATTCATTCTTCAGCACTGACTCCACAAGAATTCTCAGACAATTGTGGAAGCCATGGAGGCTGCAAGGCTTGGATTTCTGCAGGAAAAGGCAGAGATTCGTTCAGGCAGCAGTTCAGGCAGGCATTAAGGGCAAGGGAAGGGCTCTGGGGAGGATGCCACCTCCAGATGTCTCCTTCAATCAACCTCGGTCCAGACCATCCTCCCTGGGGTACGTTTGCCTGTTTGCCAGGAGGAGTCAGCACCAAATCCTGCTACTTTGTCACACAACACCGCTATCTGGTGTGGGTGATGATGATGTCATGATGTCCAACCCTACTTCTCTAGAATATTCTCTTTCCAAACCAAACTACAACTACTAAACAGGATTTTCTAAAGCAACACCAAATAATTTTTACCTTTGGGGAGTCTTGGTTCTGTTTTGCCTTGAATGAGAACATTTGTTTTTACAAGCACACACCTTATCCACTAGTTACAATTTGTTAATTATTTCTATGTTAAAACCAGTACTTTCCCAAGTTGCCACAGAAACAAAGCAGTAACAAAAATGTACCAGGAATTTTCCAGTGATCGCCTAAAAGTTGGAAGTATTCACAGAAATCCTGTCACACAATTACAGAGTAATAACGACCTGCAAGTCAAAGACTTCTTGCAAGTGGGCCCAGTTCAGCAAGTTAATCAGCCTCCATCCTCTCTCCTGCACAGATTACTGCAGCCCTGCTGATCCAGCAGCTCTGCCAAGCTCTCTGGAGAGAGCACAGTGGGAGAGGCTGGCTCTGCCTTTGGGATCCAGATCACCTGCAGGCCATCAGAACCAGCTCCAGCTGGTCAGCCACGAAGAACAACAGCAAACACCCAGGTCAGCTTAAGATCTGTTTGTGACATTTCACTGGGCTGAGGTAAGGACAAAGGTGACAAATTAAGTGACTGTGCACACTGACAATGTGTCCCATACATTCCTGGACAGCAAGCAGGATGCAAAAGGCAGAGGAAAGAGGAACAGCAGCAGGTGAATTTGTAGGTCAAAAACAGGAGAGGGGGAAAATGTTATTTCTCCCTCTGATCCAAAAAGTTCTGCTGTACAAAAGTAGCAAATTCCCTGTGAGCAGAGCCAGCCTGGAGGGACACAGCTCCCCATGGCTCAGCAGAGCCTGAGGAGCCACCTCAACCTGCTCAGCTCACACCTCTGCTGGCCCCCAGATCCCATCCTGCCCCCTGCTCCTCTCTGCCCCCAGAGTGTCCAGGCCCCAGAGACCAGCACCCTGCCAGGTCCCACCCTGACCAGGTCCCACCCTGCCAGATCAGCACCCTGCCAGATCCACCCTGCCAGATCCACCCTGCCAGATCCCACCCTGACCAGGTCCCACCCTGACCAGATCCCACCCTGCCAGATCCACCCTGCCAGATCCACCCTGCCAGGCCTCCTCTCCAGAGGAGCAGCTGCCAGCAGTCAGGGTTCCCCCAGAGCTGCTGTCCTGGCACAGTGACAGCACAGGTGACACCTCCAGCCTGGCCAGCACGTCCTGCCCCTGGCTGGCAGCCTGGGCTTGCTCCAAGGCCACCAAGGGCAGGTTATTTGCACACACTCCCTGCAGCTGGGCTCTGCCATGCCTTGGAGCACAGCCTTCCTGGCCAAGGAATTCCTGCTGGAGCAGGAGAGAGGATGGATAATGATGGATGATGTGAGTGTGTGACACAGCTGGGGAGGACAAGAAGCTCTTCTCTGTGCCACCCAGCTGGGCAAGAGCCATCCACATGGACACTGAAACTGCCCAAATGTCACTGCTGGCTGCTCCAGCTCTGGGGCTGGGTGAGCTCCCACTCCTGCAGCGTTTTGCCCTTGCAGACACAAGCAGGGCCCTGCTCTCCATGGATTTCTGAGCCTGGGAACGACCTGAGTTCTGCAATTGCAGCCAGGTGAGGACCCAGAGCAGCAAAACCCACAGCCTTTGTCACCAGTGCAGCCAGGACAAGGCTCAGATGGCCATGGCCAGTCCTGCTGCCTCCTAGAACAACAGCAACTGCCAGCACAAGCAGAAGGCCAGGCTAGCAGGGATCCACCAAAAAACTCAACTGTGAGAAAGAGCTGGCACCAAGGAATACACCTGGAAAGCCAAGGGATAAACACTGGCCAGTCAGAAGTGCCAGGTGGCATGCTGGCAAGAAAACCATTTTGTCACTGTGTTTACTCGGCAGTGCCCACTGTCACTGGCCTGAGAAATCACATCTTGAACAGCCTCAGATCTGCCCCTCGGGGCCTGCCTGGGCCTGGCAAAACTGCTGCTCAAGCCAGGCACAGAAATTACTTGGGGGAGGTCAAAGATTAAACCCTTCCTGAAGGGCCATAAGAGAACAGCCAGCCTCCTCTTCTTCCTGCCAGGCACAGAAATTACTTGGGGGAGGTCAAAAAATTAAACCCTTCCAGAAGGGCGATAAAAGAGCAACCAGCCCCCTCTTCTTCCGTCACTGGAAGAGCTTTGAGTTAGCTGGAAAACTCAGTGATTCTGTTCAATCTTGGTAAAACAATCTTCACCATTAATGCCTTCCTATAAATGGGTAGTTAAGCATTAACCCTAATCAGAACTGGGCTTTTTGGATTTCATCACCACTTCTGGATTTTCGTGCACACCGATACAAGCACTGGGCAGCAGACAAGGCTGCCTGTGGGCAGGGCTGTGTGACCCCTCTGCTGTCACATCAGTCACTCCTGAGGGGAGTGGAAGCAGCACACAGCCTTCCAGGAGAGGGTGATCTGGAAGAACATTAAATGGTGACCAAACTGACTATGCCAAGCTGGCTGCCTTGGTATTTTAGGAGGCAATTAGGAGCTATAAACACCATGCACTAATAAAGCAAGAGCTTTAATTTTGGCAAGAGCAGAGCTCGGGGTTTGTACCCTTGCTGTGACACAGATTTCCTTCCCATCTCAGGTACATCATGTAGGCCAATTTTTGCTCTTTCACATCAAGTGCTCAAAGTGAAATTCCCTTCTGAAAGGCCCTTCCCCTTCCTGTGCCACAGGAGCCACACAGACACACTACAAGACTTAGTTAACACGCAGCAAAGCATCCTGAATAAGGAATTTCTCTTACATTTACTCATTTTACAGATGAAAGTTTTAGTACCACTCATCATTTTAAAGCAATTTCCAGGCACAAGAGAATTTTGCAAAAGATCTACAAAAACCTGTAAGACACCCTTCCCTGCACATATTTACAGCTCTGCATGGCATATACAGCATTATTCCACTGCAATTAACAGAGAACCTACAGCACAACACAGGAGGGGAACCTGCACCTCACAGGTCCCTGTGACCGAGGGTGAGGGGTAACAGTTCACATCAGGGAGTGTTAAAACAAGGCAACCACACACACATCTGGAAGTTAAAATTACTGTCTTAGGCATTTATAATCCATGGCATAGCCACAAAGAGTATTTTCAGCATGCAGAAAACACTGGTGAGAAATAAAGTGTTATTTTTATGAGATGCTAAACATATGAACAACACACCTCATAAGGCTCTATATGGGATGGAAAAATATTTACTTTTAGTCAAGGGATTCAAGTTTCAGTGCCTTTTCACTCCTTTGATTCTGCCTCCAAGAATCATGTTTATCTTAGCCATTTGTAGTACTCACACAAGACCTTTAGTGCAGCTGTCCAAATCACCCTTTTTCAAACCACAATAAATAACCAACACTCACCTGTTTTTCTTGCATGACTAAGACTATTTTTTTTTTATTTCTACCCAGCTCTGATATTCTCAACCACCAGGTTCAGAGGCCTTCTGTGATTTTCCTGTCCTCCTCTGACCACAGCACAACTACTTCATCCTGCAGGAATAAGTCTCTTAGTGAACTCAAAAATGTGTGTTGGCTATACTGGTGTTCAGATGCTCATTTTCCCACACAGGACAGTCTGCAAGGAGTCCACATGGCCACAGGCCTCTGGAATAAATACAAATATATAAATATATAACTCTACACAGCTCTGATTTGACAAGGCTCCACCATTAGGAGAGCACAGTTTCACATCATGATGTTTGGACAAATGTTAAATCACAGCACAGCAGATTGCAAGCGCCAAATGAAGATCTGAGAGCTGAGTTATAGGGCCCTGAAGATGGGTTAGGCTCAGAAATGCTGGTGGAATTACAGAGATTCTGCTGTATGGAGCTCTGCTGGGCAAGCTTATTCCAGTCCTTTCAAGAATGCTTTGCTGCAATGGGAACAGCCTGGGCTGCAATAGCAGGTTTGCAACATAGAGAACATTACAGCAGCAGATCTTATTCCTTCCAATAAACTAATTTCAAAAGATTTTTTTTTCTGCTGATCCGCCTATCACTTGTCCTCATCTCTAGAGAGCACAAATGCCTTTTTTTCTGCCATTTTCAGTTAGTTGTGATTTTCAGATTCAGTTTGGAGGAGCTTCATTCAATATCAAGTAAGTATTTTCTTTTCACATATTTCATTTATTTGAAGAAACTGAAGGTTTCCTACTGAATGCTGTGCATGTGATTGCACTGTACCTAGGAAACTTTTCCCTTGGTAAGTATCAAAAAGCTGCAACACTTATCCTACCTGGGAGTTTGAGAAAATGGAACTCCCACCAGATATTTCCACAGAAGCAGCCAAAGGAAGGAATAAGACAGAATGAGTGGAGGGCATCAAGAGAAACACATTTCCCAGCCATGACATCAGGCAGTGGTGTGAGAAACGATGCTCACTTTTAAAATTTCAAAGGTTTATTAAACCTTACCAAAATACAACAAAAGGACTGAATAAGGAAAAATTACAGCACTGAAAGCATGGAATAAACCACCATGTGCTCATCTACAAAATGGATGCGATGCCTTGTGAAGGCTGACTTAGAACAGAGACTGGACAGAGCTAAAGAATAAAGTTGGGATTTGTTAAAAGGTCTCAACGGATCCACCTTGGGCAGCACAACCCAAAATGGTCACAAAACGCATGACCGGTCATGGGGTTTCTCACTTTTATAAGTTCTGCTCCATTTGTATATTGGAGCTAATTGCCCAATTACAGCTTTAGCCCATGAAGTCCCACCCTGCTTCTTTTACTCTCTTCAGCCCGTGTTGTTTGTGCTCTTGGGCCTGAGATTTGGACTGGCTGCTCTTGGTCCCCAGCTAGAGCAGGAATTGTTTTGTCTCCCTACTCTGTGCAGACAGCTCAACATCCCCTAATATGAAACCTAGACTGTACTCTGTGCAGACAGCTCACCATCCCCTAATATGACACCTAGACTAACACACTAAAGCAGAACAGAATTTGAAAAATATAAAAGTTAAAACCTGAGGCCCCACCTTTTATACCTCTAGCTCCTCCTAAAGTCTTGTCAGTCAACTCCTTCCTTGCTGTCCAGGGGTGGAGATCACTGTCTTACACATTGATTTGAGGTCAGGTGGTTGGTAGTAACAGGCCAACCCTCCCCAAATGCTCCTGTGTGCCCAAGGCCATCCCATGATAACAATGCAAGGGGGAGGACACATTGCAGTAACACACCCATACATCTACAAAACTTCTCTTAACATACGCATGATGTTCAACCTGTGTGCCCAAGGCCATCCCATGATAACAATGCAAGGGGGAGGACACATTGCAGTAACACACCCATACATCTACAAAACTTCTCTTAACATACACACAATGTTCACCCCTTAACTGTGAGAGCAAACATCCCATTACTCATCTATAACAGTGTGAGGCCAAAACAGAATGAGCCCTCTCTTCTGAGAACACAGTTTGTGCTTGCTCAGCTTGGAGTTTGTTATCCCTTCATCCCACCTTCCCAAACTGGGAACTGTTCCCTCCACACAGGCCCTCAGCACCTTCCTCTGCCCTTACACCCCAACCTTTTCCAAACAAGAGCCCAAACCCCTCTCCTTGTTGCACTCCACCCATCTCAATCAACATCATCATGTTCCTATCTGAATTAATTAAATCTGCTTTGTTTTTCTACATTCCACAGAAAGAGACACTCCCTACAGCTGAAGAATGGCAGCAGAGTGACAGGGAAGCCCTGCCCTCTTTGGCCACATCAGATCCCCAGAGTCAGTGACAGCAGCACCTGATAAGAGCCTCCCAGCACAGATTTGACCTGCAGAGAGCAGATCCTTTCAGTGTCCATCAGCTTTACTGTTCCAATTGACTCATCTTCAAAGGCAAGACATGATCCAAGCCAATTTGTATACAAACCTTCTCATCAACTGTCTGCATTTATCCTCAGCCTCTTAATGCCATGGTTCGGTATTAAGACATTTTGTTTAATTCCATCTCTAGCTACAGCTGTTCTAGGATTCTGATTTTTTCTCACAAGTAATCCTGTTTTTCACCTAACAACCTAGAGCTCTATCAAAAAAAAAAAAAAAAAAAAAAGAGGATTAACCCGCCCAATAACCCGTTTTGGTCGCCGTATCATTAAAAAAAAAAAAAAAAAAAAAAAAAAAGTGGACTATCAGCTCAACTAACTGCTTATTTTTTAATACAGCATTCCAAAACATAAGTGATGACTGTGGGGCTATATATATATATCTATACCTAAGGAGTAAGTAAGGTCATATCACTTGCATTTTTCTTAACTTAGCAAAATACAGCAAAAATACATTATTCATATAGTAGGTTGTCTCGTGTTTTGATGCACCTTTTTTTTCATTAGCAATTAATTCCACTCAATGGCAGGACGACAAATTTCATAAACTGATCACTTCAGTGAGGATTTCTCAGTGAATTAATGGGGCTTTGCAGTCTTTATGTAATAAAACTTGGAAAATTGAATGTCAAACACAAAGGTGTACTTTTCCTGTGCCTTGTGTAAACTTCTAAAACTGTATGCAATCCCACTTAACAATGCCTGGTTTCCCTCTCTCTGGTGCCCATTTCAAGGCCTCCCAGGGAAGCACCATGCAATTCCCAAATCCAACTCCACATACAGAGCCCCTTGAGGGTGGGTGGACTCTGTAAATAGATCTCTTCAAAGCAGCACTAATCCCTTTCCAGCAATAAATTCCCCTTCTTTAGTCCCAATTCCCACAGGGATGTGTCTGCACCATTTAAATGCAGCCAAATTTTGGTCTCCAGCAAGGGCAAGATCTGCACCCAGCCCCTCACATGGGGCAACTAAAGGGAAAAAAAAGGAAGAACATGTACAGAAAGACATAAGTGGGTAGGATGCATTTTCATTTTGCTGCCAGTTTGTCATAGACGGGTAGAAGAATTAGAAAAGCCTTATGAAATCAGGCCTCACTCTGCTAAAATTGCCAAAGCTGGCCTGGCTTTTCTTCTAAGTGCAGCTCACAAGCAATTTGCAAAATCCCATGTGAAGCCATTTTGAAAATGAGAAGTTCCTTTAACACAACAGTCTATTCTAAGGGTGAAAAACAAATGCACCTGTGTAAACAATAAGATTTGTCCCATAAGAACCCACAAAGGAAAAACGTAAACATATCTAGAGTGAGAGAAAATTTGATAGACAACAGCCCTTACTGGCCAATGAACTGAGTTTCACTGTACTGCTGACCAATTAGGTTTAGCACAGTCCCTTCTGATATTTCCTACAAATATGAGCTCTATGAATAAAGAATTGGCTTTTTTATGAAGAAAAGGGAGTCTTGGCTGATTTATTCCAACACCTGGTGACCCTGTAGATGTGATAGACACGAGACGAACAGCCTGTTGTGAAAGAAGAAGGTGAAACGAGCCAAGCTGACCGCAGGACCGGGCAGCGAGAAGGGATTTAGAGATGGAATATACAAGGTGGAGAAAGGAAGATTGCAGCCGGCCTCAAGCCAGCTGCAGGATCAGCACGAACAGAAATCCAAGCAGCAAATTTACAAATACCAAAAGGCTATGGCTACAGCAGGATCAGCGCGGAACAAAGACAAGAGCCGGCTGTGAAGCGGAACGTGGATGAGGAGCGCACAGGGCCAGCATGGAACACACAAACACAACTGCTGGGAGAACGTGTGCACCCCAGAGAACAGAACTGCGGGTCACAGAACGCAAACACAGCCAAAGGAGAGTCGCAGAAGGTGAGGCAGCCTAAGAGTTGCCGAGGAGAGAAGGGCCCAGCAAGTCGTGAGGACAACAGTCTCAAGAACAGGGGTGAGTGAGTGGTCAAGAACTGGAAAGTATGTCTGCTAAGGTGTGGGGAAACAAGTCTCAGAATAGAACTGTGAGAAACGACTGCTCACTTTTTAAAATTTTATTAAACTCTAACAAAAACTATGACAAAAGGACTAAATAAGGAAAAATTACAGGCCTGTGAGCCCCCGTGACTACCAGCCACGTCCTCATCTTCAAGATGGGTGCTCTCCCTTTTACACTTCTAGCTCCTCCTAAAGTCTTGTCAGTCAGCTCCTTCCTTGCTGTCGAGTGGTAGAGATCACTTTACATCCTGGTCAGAGGTCAGGTGTTACTATAGTACCAGGCCAACCCTCACAAAAGCCCCGACTACCAAGGCCATCCCATAATAAAGCAGGGTGGGAGGACACTTTACAGTAACATAACTATACATCCACAAAAACTTCTCTTATCATACACCTCATGTTCACCCCTTAACTGTGAGAGCCAACCATCCCATTACTCATCTGTAACAGAACCATGACGTGGAAATGGCACACAGGAGCAGCAACCATGTGGAAACGTGAGTGTCATGGAAAGAAAGCCAAACTGTGAGTTAAAAGAGGCAAAATGTGTTGGGAAAAGAGAGAGAAAGTACAGTAAGTATGTGCTGATACCTTTGTTACTGTGTTGTGTGGTCCAGGGGCCTGTCCCTGATTTGGCTAATGTATTTAGTGGAGCCTGAGCCTACACTCTGGTTCCAGGACAGTGCCTGTGTGTGTGTCCCTGGGTGCGGATTCCCCGGAGTACACAGCCCCTGTGTCAGTCATTTTCCCTTTTATCCCAGGGCCAGACATGGTGGTAGGGGTGGTGAGAGTCAAATCTCATGGAGAAACAAAGAACCAGGACCCTGGAACCAGAACTTAGCTGCGTGCTCTTGCAGAATTACCTCTGGTGCAATTCAGTTACCCGCGCAGGTGGCGTGGACAGGCAGCACAGGGCCAGCGAGCTGCCACTCTCTGGGAACGGTGGTGACTGCAGGGGTAGCGTGGCAGCCATCCGAGCAGGCCTCATCCTCCAGCAGAACTTGTAAACTGCAGGACCAGCAGAGGCCAGACAGTATTTTTGTAGCAAAGATTCTTTCTGGCCCATTGGCTCCCCTGGGGCTTGCTCCCTCAGGCAGCAGTCCGCCACGGAACTCACAGACTCCAAAGCAGAAGAGGAGAGCCATGGGCACTTTGCGTCTTTCTAGCATTTTCTACATTTGTTTTTTGGTATTTTTTCCCTTACAGTGTGCAGTTTTTAGGGTTTGTTTTTTATTGCCTTTTCCCCTCCTCTTTTTCAACTGCAAGTGTTTTAGGGGGGAGAACAGAGATGCAGTGGCACAGGATGGAGCCATGGAGTTTTCCTTTCCCTAGCTGGCACAGGGTGGCACAGGGTGGCTCAGCCCCCTCCCCCCCTTTCTGGGGCAGTGCCTGCCCATCACTTAGGACTGGCTGATCTATATTTAATTGCTGTTCATCTAAGAGACCTGTTGTAGATATGGGGCAGCACCGCAGGCCTCCCCCCACCCTGCCCCGGCGTGCTGCTTGGCCACTGCAGCTCTGCTCCTTTTTAGGGTTTGGGGATTTTTTTTCTTGTTTTTTGGTTTTGGGGGTTTTTTTAATGAGACACAAACTGTGTCTCATTAAAACAGTAAAGGAAAACAATACGCAGGAATAAAAGCTCCAGATATATAGCATTTATTAATTATGAAGCTGTTGCTGATCTTGGAAAAACATTTGAGAATCCGTGACCAAACATTCAGCCTTAAATTCTGAGAGAAAAGGAGGGAACAGCCATGACCTACCAAGTAATTGCACACTACAGCACATAAAACTGTACTACTTGATACATATTTCCATGAACTTTTTGTGAAACTCTGATTGCAGAGTATCATTGACGAATCTTTTGTCCTTTTTTGTCTCGTATATCCCCTTGGCACAGTTCTTGAAGACAACATCATCATCATCCCACCTCCTTTTAACTTTGAAGTTTTCCTGAGACTGTGCTGGCCCAGTAAGGTTCAGCAGTTGGTTACTACTCAGAATGTTCTCCATCCGAAGTCTTTCTTCTTCAGCCTTTTGCTCTTGCTCCTTTCAAGCTTGTCCTTCAGCTCATTCTTTCTTGGTTTTTTCCATTTCAGTCAGAAGAGCTGCAGTGTCATCATCATCATCACTGTTTTCCAAGTCCTCGTCTTCATCATCTTCACCACTTTATCATCTTCATCAGTAAGAGGATCATCTGCATCAAGATTTTCCACAGGAATTTGGTCTAGCCGAGGCTTCTTAGACACAGAAGATGATGTTGTATCTTCTCTGGTTGGTCTGTTTCTGTTCTTTTCTCTTGCAGCAACTCGTTCTCTCCCCTCTTCTATTGACTCCCTGGCTTCCTACTGGCTGCAGTATGGTCTCTTCCTCTCATCTAACTGCTTGATTTCTTTGATGTGGAAAAGTCAAGCCTCTTCAGCATTTAGAGCCTTTGTCACAAGCCTCCCAGGCAAACAGCTGAGTCAGTGCCATTGAAATGGCGTCGCCTGTGCAGCAAACAAAGTTGTCACCTGCATAACCAACTTATCTGGATTCTTGCCTGTGTTGGCATAAGGGTTCTCCCTCATTGCTCTTGTTTTGGGATCATAATAAGTAGAGTTTGGATCTAGGTTCCTCAAGTATTTAGCAGTATCTTCCCAAATACGTAAATTTCAGACTGTGATGTGTCTTTTAGAGTCAAAGTTCCGCCCAGGCATATCAACGTCATTTGTCTTCACCTTCACTGTTATGATCTCTTTCTGTCTGTGAATTTGATTCCTCTTCTCCCCACTGGTGTCTTGGGGAGTTCATTTGTTCCTGCTTCCCTGATGCCAGCTCCTCCTGAAGCTTCTGTGCTTTCAGTGCACATTTGGCCAAATCAACCTTGGAATATTCCTCAACAATTTTCATGTGCTCCTCTGTGATGTGAGTTTACTGATTTGATAATAGGCATTATTCATAAAATGTTATTACTGTACTTGTAGCTAGCTTCCTATATCCTTTAACATCTTTGTGTAATTATCTAAAAGACACGTGTCATTTCAGGAGCCTTCTTTCTTGTTCTCTAGCTGTTTATGCGTCTCTTAGATCAGGTTAGCTCTCTGGCTAGTCCCTGCACTGGCTCTACGGTTTGACCCAATGCTGTTTCATAATTTTAAGTATTTTTCAGAATTCCAAGAAAATATTCTTGAGCTTTGTTGCAAGCCTCCTCCAAACAGTTAGTCTTGTGGTTTTTCCCAGTTATTGTTACAGAAGCACTCCAGCAGTTTGCTGTTTGAAGCATCTCTATCCTGAAGAAAACTTCAGAGTTATCCTACTACTAGATGGTTTGATTAGTCTTTAACCCCAAGGCCTTTACTCATAACTGCTATTCTTAAGAGCCTTGTTTTAAAACGTGTTTAGGGAATTCCCTCCCAGTTGGAGCTTGGGTGGTGGCCAGGCCTTGGCTCTACCTGGATGGAGAATTTGCCATTAAATCCAAATGTTTTCTGCATCAAAACTAGATTCAAGGTCACTTTGACTTGGCAATTTGACCCTTTATATGTGACAGCTGAACCTATTTTTATAGTGAGCTTGGGAATTATTATCTGAAAATAATTTTCCAAGCCCTCACTAAATTGAGGTTTGTCAGCTGTTGTCAGACTCTGGGATGATGGTACAGTATTTCAGAGATTCCTAATTGCCTAATTTCACATGTATTATTAATTATGTGTATTATCTGAAATATTCTTAATTGTTGTACCTGACTTATTCCTGATTTCTGTCAGTTTATTGTTCACTACATGTATTGTTTTGCCTTGATGTTTCTTCATGCTCATAACCAAAGACATGCATCTCCTTTTACAAAAACAAAAAGAAGGGGAATTTAGTGCCTTAAGAACATCCAAATAATGTAATATGATCATCAAATCTAAATCCCAATTGAGTGTGCCACAGCAAAGCCTAATTGATTCATTGACTTCAAGAGAGGGTGTGCTTGTGTTTTATCATCAGCAGGTTCAAAGCAGTCCCTGTTCATTCAATCAGACACTGATCACCTCTGAGAAAATGAGTCCCAGTGGAAAGAGAAATAACCTAATCACCTAATCTGGCCCTCATGGCCAGAACAGAAACAGAAGTAGGACTGCCAAGACACAGCTGTGTCTGGAAACTTGCAGAAGCAATTTGCCAACAAAAGGCTCATGTCATCATCATGGGACAGTGCTCCTACTAATCTCCTTCAGTTATTCCCTGTCCAGGACCCAGGAGGACATTCAGTGATGTCAAAGATCAACACTTCCAGCTAATGAACTTTCTCTTGAGTCTCAGCTATTTGGACTTTAAAACAATAGTCATTTATTTACATTTCCCTAAGAGACATTGAATATTGTTGTTTTGTTTTCTCATGCTGTGAAACCCTGTGTCAATGACATGATAGAATTTGGTACATTTTGTTAATTGTAATTGGTCTTTTATGTATCTTATCCCATATCTAAGAGATAACCAGTGATAACCGTAATGAGATAATACCCTCACAAGAGTAAGTTGTTTTAACATGAGAACATATGAGCCTTTTTTAAATTAACCAAAAGGGTGAGATGTTGTAGACAAGTAGAAGAATTATGAAAGAAAAGCCTTATGAAATCAGGCCTCACTCTGCTAAAATTGCCAAAGCTGGCCTGGCTTTTCTTCTAAGTGCAGCTCACAAGCAATTTGCAAAATCCCATGTGAAGCCATTTTGAAAATGAGAAGAAGTTCCTTTAACACAACAATCTATTCTGTGGGTGAAAAACAAATGCACCTGTGTAAACAATAAGATTTGTCCCAGAGAACCCACAGAGGAAAAATGTAAACATATCTAGAGTGAGAGAAAATTTGATGGACATATGCAACAGCCCTTACTGGCCAGTGAACTGAGTTTCACTGTACTGCTGACCGGTGCTGATATTTCCTACAAATATGAGCTCTGTGAATAAAGAATTGGCTTTCTGCATGTAGAAAAGGGAGTCTTGGCTGATTTATTCCAACACCAGTTCACACTGTCAGATGCAAAGTGATTTTGAAAGCAGTAGAAAAGCAATGTAATAACAGTGTCCTCAGGGTGGCTCCCAGATCCATTCCTGGCAGCCCCACAGGCTCTGCACATTGATCATTGCAGCCAAAGCTGCACTTAGCTCCAGACTAAACACCAGCAGGAGGCAGGGTGGTAAATAATGCATTTCCCCGGGGCTTTTGTCTGAATATGTGATCATTTCATGCATTTCAGACCCTGAGAAACAGCCACCCACACAGCAAACTGTCAGCTGCACTCTCCCTGCATCACCTGGGGCTTAACTCAGCCCCAGAGAACCAGCATCAGTCAGGGGACAAGGACCTTGCTGCCCCAGCAGCAGCACAGTTTGAGGTTTCCCTGCTGGGCTCTGGGCAGTGCTCACTCCCAGTCCTTGTCTTTATTTCCAAATTCACAAGCAGGAGTCATGGTCACTCTGCTGTGGCACTGCAAGCAATGTTAGCGCAACATGTTCAACATAAACAAGGCCTTCTCACCTTTTTAAAGCATGCTCCAGCTCTCTTCATGCACCTTTTCTTCCCCAAGGACAGCCTCTCTACAAATCCTCAGAGAGTTTTTTAATTTTGATTTTAGTATCAAGGCCCAACACTGAATTTTTTATCAGTATTTGCCAAGCCAGGTGCACGTGTCAGCTGGCATTGGCTTTCATGCTGCCAAAGAACCACAGGCAGCAGTCAGAGGGGTGATATCAACTGCTCTGGACAGCTCTCGTTGGAATCTCCACCAATTCAATCTCACATTTCAGAGCAGAGGGGAACATATCCATTCTAAAGTGTGATCACAAGAAACTGGCTGGAAAAACTGACATTGCACCCCCTGCATTCATGTTATTAGTAATTGCTGTATTCATAAGAGAAAAAAGGTATTTTCCTTGCCAGGACAGCAAATGCATCTGGAATTTACACATCCACATGTTCTCTCTTCTTCTTAAAACTTGGGCATTTAAACCAAATATTTCTGGTTGTAAAACATGCTATAATATCAATAGATATATTATATTTCAAAATCTGACAATAGAGATAATGTAGAAACATTTTTGTATTTATATATATATATATGAACCAATATTTTCAGTTCTAAGATTTAATAACTATATGGTTTTGATCTTGACCCTTATTCACTGCTAAGAGAAATGTGTTATCAAACCTTTGGCCACAGATATTACTTTGAAGATGGACCTGCAATGAATGTATTACATATAAAATACCAAAATCTAGCATTGTTTAAATAACTTCTTGTGATCCAGACTTTACTGGTGGTATCAGCAATCCAAGTGTCCCAGAATAAGCAAGACTTGACCTTCTTATTATATTCCAGCACCTGAACAATTGTGCTGGATTTTTTCTTTGTTATTTTTTAAGGCTCTCAACTCATTCCCAAAGTCTCACGCAGTATGTGGAAGCAGAAAGCAGCACAGGTCGAGTTCTTTTCCTCTGCAGTGATGGGTTGAGTAAAGGTGACTTTCAGAAATAGTAAAATGAGCTCTGAATGTTTTATTAGCAGAAGCAGGAACTACTGAGAGATAGTTTTAGACGAGCATGGAAGTCAGCTGCTCATACTGTATTTTATTTAGTTTTGTTCCCTTTGCATGCTCATATTCTTAGGCAGATCTTCAACTGCTGGAAGAGATTCAGGTAAAGGCACTGGAATCTAATTCATGTTACAGTGCAAAAATATCTGATGAGCAAATGTCATATTCCTGGTGTCTTCTGGGCACATCAACACTGGATAACATCCTTGTTTCTCATGCTGGATGATCCAAAAGGAGCAACACAGTCATTGGGACAACAGCTTTTTTCCCCTAAGACACATTGTTGTGTAGCAGACCTGAAAAACTAACTGCTGGTACATTAGAAATAGAAATAGATATAAAAGTCCGCTACAAATTTCAAAAGCAAAGTAATATTTGAACAAGTCATAACAGCAAGACTCAATTCTGAAGCTTCTTAGGGTAAAGTGAATACTTTAACAGGTGCTCATTTTGGGACACTGTAGACCTTGGGAGTGGTTTATTTGTTAGAGATCTGAAGCAAAGTAGCATCAGAGCTCATGGATGAGAATCTGCACATTGTGTTCATGCTATACTTTAATCCTTAATGACAGATAGTTAATGATAAGAACTTATAAGAACCAAAATAAAGGAGCCTCTAAAATATAACCTATTCCAAATCATAAAGTACAAAGCATACACAGGAATTAAAATCAAATTTAAAACCAAAACAAAACAGAACAAACAAACAAAAAACCCTCCAAAACCAAATTTGGTCCCTTTTCAAGCTAATAACCAACCAAAACAAATATTAAAAATCTAGTTTCCCTTGACTTTCTGCACCTCCTGTTTGACATTCAGCACATTTTCAGTTAAGCTTGGACCAAATCCGGCTTAGTAAGAAGGGCAAGCTCCTCTGTCCACCTTGTTCTGCAAAGTAATGAAAGCAAGAGTGGCAGAGACACATCTCCAGTGCTTGTTTGTACCATTCAATTGTTTCTATTTGTTTTCTGATAAAAGTCAATTGTCCTTTTAAGTACTAAAGAACACAAAAGTGTCTGTCCTAACTACAAATCACCAGCTCAGGCAGCCTGTGCCTTCCTTCCCCTTCAATTCCCTTCTCTTTTCCCAGCTACTCCATCATCATTTCCCTGTGCAGACAGCTGTACTGGCTCTGGTGCACTTCTACCTTAGAGTGCTCAATTCACAACTGCTCCTTTATAATCTTACCAGCAATTTTGGGAACATTGTGTTCTGTCCCAAGCCTACACAAAGGCTGACCAGAAATTGTTGCAGTCTGAGGGCTGCAGCATCCCAGCCCCTCTCAGTTGATTTTGGTATCTCTTTATCAGTTTGTGCCACCCTGTTTGCTCTTCCCACTGCATTAAACACCTGCCCAGGCTGCCCAAGCTTTACCCCAAACCCAGAAGAACCTTTTTGTGTTGCAAACCTCTGGATCTGCTCCTTTTCCTTTCCTTTGCTCTGTTCCTTCTGTCCCCAAGCCTGCCTCTCATTTCTCTGCAAAGGAATTGCACAAGGCACCTGACTGCCCTGGTTTCCACCTCTCCACATCATTTATCACAGGGCTCCTCTCTCCTAGCACGTGAACTCCTCTGCTCTTCAAGTTTTAAACTAATTGCCAGACTGCTTATCACTGCACATTTATTCCCACGGGGCAAAACTGTTAAACTAAAGAACAGGTTATACCCTACTTTAACCATTAATAAATAGTTTATAAAAATACATGTCTTGTTTCAGGAGTGGTGCCAGTCTGTCAGGAAATCTGGAGGATGCTGATTTATTTTTTTTTCATGTTTCATATAAAATCTGCCTGTATTTGCATCATTCCCTGTGCAAGTTCTTTTCTGTCACTGTTTTCTGCATTTCATGGCAGTTGCTCTGGGCAGGAGCCTTCCCAGGGCCTTATTCTGCCCTCACCAGCCCAAGCTGGGGTTGCACGAGGATTTTATGAGCTCCAAGGTTCCTCCCCAAGCATTTTGGTCTCCAGTCTGCATCTCTTCCTTACTACCATGAAAAAGTTCACAGCTTCAGTGAGGAACTTGCACCTCTGCTTATTTATAAATTTTTAACCACCTTCAGAGGCTCTGCAGATTCACAAACACTTCATAAATAAACTAGTAATAAAGTGGAGAGGTACTGACTTGTGCATTCACTGGTAAAACACAAACCATGAATTATGGGGTTTTGTACTTCAAGGTGAATGAAGTATTTCTTGTTAGTACACAATGGTGTCAGAGAGATAAAATCAATGTTGGCTCACAATTACATTTTGGGCTGCTGCCATGCTGCCTTTTCCTCACTTGTACTTTTGGTTCAGGTGAACAAAGGCATGGCTGGATTCTCATTCTTGCCTGCACTAACAGCACTGCAGGGCTGTCTTCTCTGCCCTCTATCAAAAGCCTCGTTTAAAAACCTTCCTGAGAGTAAATGACGAATACTTCATTTCAGTGTAAAAAAATAACAACTAAATCATAAAACTGCCAACCTTTATGAAGGTTACACTGACCAGCAATCTTTTAAATGGTCAATAAACTACTCTGCAGTAGGAGCTTACCTTCATTCCCCTTTTCTTTGCTCCTTCCTCTGACATCTGATGCACACACCGGGCTCTGCCAATACAGGATGTGGACTCTGCACCAAAAAACCAGATTTTAAGCCTGTTCCCCCACAGGGCCATGCATACCCCTCACCTTAGGAACAGGTATATCCATGTTTCATGCATGTGGGTACAGGTGGATCTGATCATCCAAATGTAGGATTTTCAGCACCAAGTGCAACACCCATGTCAAAGAATGGACCTACAACATACAAAATAACCATTCTGACATGCAGATTTACTGTTATTGCTGGTGGTAGTGGTGTTACCTTATTTTAAATGCTGTGTATGACATAATTCATTATTTGTTTCTATATATTTAGGTATATTTATAGTTCTGTATCTCCAGGGACACATTTGTTACTATTTGTTAACAATCCGTTGGCCATCCTTAATTCTGAAAGTGACATTAGCCTTTATAACAAATTCATTCAAGGACCCATGGAAATAAACCCTGAGACTCTACATCCACAATCAGGTGCTCTAAGGTCTTTGAAAGGTCAACACAAAATAAATGGCATAATTAGATATAAATTTAATTAAGGAGTCAGAGAATGAGAGGGGAAAAGAAGACTGAGATGAAATTTTCCATTCTACATCCTTAAAAATTGGCATCAGGAAGACTGAATGCATTTAGGGGAAATACTGGATTTTCAATAACAATCTTGGACCAAGTTATTTCTTACCATACATACAGATATTTTAAAAAAATATACAGCAGGCACTGACAGAACAACTCACCATCTTCCTCAAAGGTCTGCAAGCAGGTGAATAAATAAGAAACTAAACCTGCCCCCAGAGCCCAAGAGCACCTTTTGTTCCAGAGAATAGGAAGTTGGCAAGCTAAAAATAAGAAAAACAGCCTCTGAGAATTTGGGCATGGCATAAAATTCCTACAGAATCCTTTCCTGCCATGGCAGTTATAGAAAGAGAGCCTCTTCATTCCAGGTTTCATTCCTTTACATGGCAGGTAAAAGTACAGGACTTCTGCCTTTGGGCCTTCAGGCTGCTGTGAAATATTTGTTACTGATGTGTTTCATCTCTATTAATAATTTAAAATTATTTTTCCTTTTCACAGATTTTATGACTAAAGAACAAAAACATTTGATTTAAAAGTCTAGAAAATATTATTCAAAATAAATTTACCCGTCCTATAAATGCCAACTGAAAAATGTTCTACAGTAAATATATATATATTTTTTAATTCCGCCCTTTTCATTAAAATGGCTTTCAGCAAGGAGGAAATTCCTTTGTTAGTAATTCTACAATAAATCCAAACTCAGAAAGTATTTAAAAACTGACAAACATCTGTTTGCTTGAGTTTTTTCAGAAGATTTGAAAACTTTTCCTTCGGAGGACTCTTCTTATTACATTTCAGAACCCAGGGAGCTGTGAAAGCATGAGATCCTTCCCACCAACCTCCAGAGCCTCTTTCCCTGGCCTCTTTTGCTCTCAGAAGCAGGCTGAGTTTTACTCAGCCGGCTCCACCACACCATGGAGACTCCAACAAGGAATTCCCTGAGCCCAGGGCCTGGTGTAATCACATCTCCAGCAGTGCCAGAGCACTGGCAGTGCCCAGCCTGGTGTAATCACTTCTCCAGCAGTGCCAGAGCACTGGCAGTGCCCAGGACAGGGCAGGATGAGCTGGCCCAAGGTGACGCAAGGGCAGAAAGCTCTGCAGATTTCACAGCAGTGATGAGATCTCACTGCTTCCATATTGTCAATGCAGAAAAGACTTTCCTCTTCCCCTAATTGATTTTGCTCATTCTGAGGTGTTTTATCTACGATTAATTGTATAATCCAATGGACATTTATTTCATTACCACCTTTTCCACAAAGCAAAAAAAAAAAGACATAGTAAACAGTATGCCCCAAACATGTTGCTATGAATACATAAAAATTCTCAGTCAAAAGTGATCGCATTATAGCAAGAAAATTTATTTTGCCTTACAAAAATTGGCTACCAGACTGCAGCTTCCACTCAGCCCCAAGGATCCCAAAGCAAACCCCAGGAGATGGGAAGCTGAGCCAAGGTCTGTCACTGTGCTGACGGCAGCTTTATAATGAAGTCCCTCAACTGGAGAAAATTTAAAATAATCCAAGAATAGAATTATCTGTCTGTGTTTTTTTTTTCCTTATCTGTAAATTGGGCAACAGCCACTGTGGACAGCAACTCTGTGCAGCTCCATCCATAAGGAATACCATTCCAAACTTTACCCAAATGAGCTTGGGCTCCCTGTCAGTCACACTCCCCATTTCTGTAGACTGGGAAAAAATGAGAAGATGGCAGAATTCAGACTGGAACCACTCAGGTTCACACAGGCTCTGTCTTGGTCTCTCCTGCTCTGTGATGTCCCAAGAAGGACAAACTAACCCAAAGTAATAGATAAGAGCAGCAGGAATACTGAATAGTTTTTATTTTAGTTCCAGCTCTCCCAAATGGCATCCATAAGCAAATTCCTATGTGTTAAATAATTTATTTGTGGCAAGTTTTCTTTAATACAAATCCATTTTACCAAAACAGAAAAGCAGATGCTACCAGAAGAAGCAACTAATGATGTAAACTACCCACAGTATCCCCATGACACAACTCAGCACTGCTGCACTGGCTCTGGCCCGAGTCCCACTCCACAGCCAGGTTCCACTCAGCTGCACAGCTGAAGGAGCAAAACAGGAAAGTCTAAAAGCTGAAAAACACACAGGGAAAAGGGTAAAAAATTACCCCCATCTCTCCATGCTTGTGATGCAGATTTGGAAATCAGCAGGGTGAGCAAAGCCCACACCATTCCAGTCCACTGCAGCTGGGCACAGCAAGCACCGCTGTTTCCAGAGGTTCCTGTTAGCTTGGGGATGTTCCTGCAGGCTCTGATGCTTCCTGTTGGCACCGTGTTGCAACTCCTACAACAGCAAAATGACAAGACTCTCACAGAAAGGGCTCTAAATCCAAGCTGAGAGATTTTTTCAGAACTGCAAATACTGAGCAATTCCCCTGCATCCAAAGTCAGTTACTAAGGCACTTTCCAGGATTTGTGAGCTTATTTAATTGTCTGAGCATGGATAACTCAGTCAAACTTAACATCCCAAGTCTGTCAGGACTAAACTTAATACTGATACTGCGAGTAAATGTGAAGTGCCATTGAACAAAGATGTCATCACCAAATTTTGCAGAATTGCTAAACATTAGGAATTCCTGAACTTTAAAGTGGAGAAAATATTTGATATCCTAAAGTGCAGCATTACACACATACATGATTCTGGACAGGCAGAACAAGGCCACAGGGCACATAACCAAAACCCAACACACAGAAAATCAGATTTTCTGATGTGTACAGATTCACACCTTCATACCATAACCAAACAACAAAGACCCCTAAAGGGAAGCCATGAAATTTCCATTTATTGAAATTATAAACAAGGAGTCTTTCAAGGAGTCAGACATTCTGAGGGGTTGAATAAATTTATTACAAGGCAACTTCTGCAGCAGCATTTTAAGGGATTTTAGGGTACCAAGATAGTATAATTTTGGCAACAGGTACAGGTTTCTGTGATCCATAAGGAAACACACCTGTAAATTCCCAAAAACCCTCATTTCAATTGTCTTAGACTCTCTTAATGCTTGCCTGGATTTAAGAAGAAAAGAAAATTTCAAAAAGGGTGATTAGTAACAGCAGGAAGCTTTTTACCACATGTTTTACATCTACCCCAAACTTCATTACAGGCCTGCATCTATCACTGCTAAACCACGGGGAAGGTGAACAGCCTAAATACTGACAGCAAAGCCCTTCTCTTTGTGAGAACTTGCTCTCCAGGCTACAAAACCACCCAGGGACAGGGCAGTAAAGAAGGCTCTTTAGCTCCAGCTCCATGTCCCCACAAACAGGGTCAGTGGGACCACTCCACAGCGTCCTGCAGAACTAAAGAGTGCGTGGGGGACAGATACTGCCAATGGAACTTGGATCATGAAAAACCACAAACTGCTGACAGGACATTCAGAAAATTACGTTCTTTGCCTAAAAAGCTAATTATGCTTTTCCTAGAGGTAAACAACCAGTTATGAAAGCTCATACTCTTCAGTACCTGCTGCGGCCCCGCTGCCCCTGCATCCAGCACTAGGGCATTTATCAAGCACAGTGAGAAACGTGCCCAAGACCCCTGGTAACAAGTAGATGTTACTGCTGTAAAGTGGGTTTAGCTCTCGCTTGGACTACATGACCACATCCTCCTCCTAGCCCCCATCCAGCCCCACGGAATTGTAGCCTCCGCATTGCCGGAGAGCCCCGTCCATCGCCGTGGGTTTACCCCAGGCAGTCCCTCCCTTCCAGCCCCAGCGCTGGGCTGGACTCGGCTTTCCGGCGCCGCTGTCCGCCTCCAGCTCCGCATGCAGGCAGCGCATCCCCGCAGCAGCCCCGCTACCGCCGCTGGCCGCTGCCGGGCGCTGCCGCAGGAGGGATGAGCGGCGGGGTCAGCCGCGGCATGTGCGGCCGCGGGCCCCCCCGCTCCGGCCCCGCGCACGGCAGGAGGCGGCGGGGCCCCGCCGGCCCCCGGGGAGCCGCGGCGGGGGCGGATGGAGACAGCGGGCACGGCGGCGGGCTGGGGTAAGGCAGGGCAGGGCGGCATGGGGGAAGGTACGGGCTGAGCCGGGGTGGGGAAAGGCAGCAGCCGGGGGAAGGTGAGGGCTGAGCCGGTGAGGGGAAAGGCAGCAGCCGGGGGAAGGTGAGGGCTGAGCCGGTGAGGGGAAAGACAGCAGCCGGGGGAAGGTGAGGGCTGAGCCGGGATGGGGAAAGGCAGCAGCCGGGGGCAGGTGAGGGCTGAGCCGGTGAGGGGGAACGCAGGGGCTGGAGCTGAACCGGGCTGAGGGGAGGCAGGGCTGGAGCGGGCTGGGGAAAGGGGCTGAGATGGGGAAAGGCAGAGCCTGAACCGAGCCGGGGTAAGGAAGGAAGCAAGCTGGGCAAAGGCGTGAGCCGTGCCGGGGTAAAGCAGGAGCCGTGCCGGCTCCGAGGGGCAGGCTCTGAGGGGCAGGCTCCGAGGGGCCGGTCCCGGCCGGCGGGGCAGGCTCTGAGGGAGCCCGCGGGTTGCCGCCCAGCCGCGGCTGCGGGGATCCCACAGCCCAAAGGCCCCTGCCCGAAACTTTGTGTGGGCCGGGCCCCCTCCCGGGAGGGAGCAGCCCCTTCCCAGCCCCTTCCCAGCCGTGCCCGCCGTGGCCAGGGCAGGGCAGCGCCGAGACCCCGAGCCAAGTCTGTGACACAGCGAGCGGCTCTCGGGAATCAGGCTTTAAATCCGTCTGCATTAGCAAACGAGCTCATCTTTTAAGAAATCTAAAGATTTGGTTATTTAGGACACGTTTTACTCGTGTGCATTTTGTTGCCTGTAAATATAAATCTTTGAAGAGCAAGTTATAAATATTAAAGCCTAAGTGCATAGGGGGAGTATGTGTATCAGATTTTAGACTAAATTTATTCCAACCCAGTTTGGCACACACATGCCTGATGCATTCAAGCTGCACTCACAGAAATCAGGGGAGTTACTTGGTTTTACAGTGGTAGGTGCCTGTTTCAGAGACTGGTGAATGACTTAACAATAATTAGCATATTTATATAACACATTGTTGTTTATACATGGGGTTTGGAATCTGAGAGGCATTCATAGCATTTCCTGAACAGGAGGGATTCCTAGAAGTATTAAGCAATGGTTTGTTTGGCGTTTTTCCCCCATTCAAACTATATCTGTGCATGCACTCAGGGTCTGAGATGTGCAGTCCTGCCCAGAGAGAGCAGGTGAACCTTAACGCAACATGCCTTCAACTCACATCTGGTACCAAACAAAACCAAACTGCTATTAAGGACCTTTCTCTTAATTTTTCCCTTTTTAGTTATTTTCTTCCATCTTCCTCTCATCTCTGGAAGATCCATCAGTATTGGGATAGGCAGCAATTATTCCAATCTCCGTAAGTAATCTCTTTTTCTTTTTTTTAACTGCATTATTGGTGTGCTTTGCAGTCATGTACAGATGCAGGAATATTATATTTAAAGTTCTCTAGCAGGTAAACATCAATCCAGTAAAGCAAATAGCTTCCTGACTGAGAGAAAACTGAGTTAACAGAAATGTCCTTAACGTTGTCATCTTTAGGCAGACCAAACTCACAGAGATGACAGAATTGTCTGAAATAAAGGACCATAAAATTTAGTGTCAGGTACAAGTACTTCATTTTTTTTTTTTAAATCCTCCTTTCAGCATTTTCTCCCACAACAGCAAATGAGCAAATTGACAAATGGAGCACACTTACTTCAGTCAAAAATTTATATCATTTTGGCACTCACTAGTGAAACAAATGTGGCTAAAAATTACTTCCAGTCATTGAAATAAAACAATTCCTGACATTTGACTTCCTTCTGCTCTCCTTTTTATGACTGCCTTTTGTAGTCATTACATGAAGGTTTTTTGAAAAGGAAATACAGCATTATAGAAGCCAATTATGCTCATGTCACTGGTCCTATTCTGGCAGAAAACCACGTGCACACAGGAAGCAGGGCAGCCTGTCCAGTGTCTTGGATGGAAGAATGCAAAATGAGAAAAACACACAACAATTAAACTCAGCAAGAGCCCTCTTGGAGCAAGGGCTGCCGCTCAAGAAAAGCTGTGCTGGAATGTTATAATCAGACTGTGACTTTGTAACTGTTCATGCCCATCATGGCTGAGAAATCCTACAATTAAAAGTGCAGTTTAAAGGAAGAACAGACAAGAAGTTCCCTTAATTTACTTTGGAACATACATGGAGGAACACAAAGACAGCTACAATCATTCATAGACTAGAAATCAAACCCATTTTAATGTTTGCTGTCACAACCTATCATGAGAGCAAACTTGGAGAAATTATTCATAGAGTCAGAACCAGTTTGTGGCCACTGTAGGGATTTCTAGGATCTATCCCTAAGATAACTTTGGTAATTGAGAGCAGAGTTGCATTGGTAAAGGTGAAGACAGTGCAAAACCAAGTAAATGCCAGGTGCTGTCTTTCAGATTGCCTGGTAATCCCTTAAACTCCTCCGAAACACCACATTAAAGCTGGCCTGAAGGGCAACTGCAAAGTCAGTGGCTGCTGCTCAATAGATGCCCAACTGGCATCACCAAAGTCACAGAAAACACCTAATAGCAGTACAAAAATGTGGACATTGGTACAACTGCATTGGCAGTCTCTCATTTGTTAGGGAACTGCCTGTGGGCTTGGCAAGAAAATCCCTGTGCTGTGCTGGTGTTGTTACAGGTCAATATTGCAACAAGAATGCTGAGATTATGTTCCCCCAGAAATGCTGGGTTTACATAATGCACAAAGTGATGTTTCCCAGCACTTCACTGCAGGACAGCTTTGTGTTGCATTGGGTTTAGATCAGCAGAGTTCTGTAATAGAACAACTGCAGCAACCAGTTCAGAGGAGTCTGAGGACTGCTCGCATTTCCACACAGGTGCCTACAAAGTTAAGTGGTTCAGATCATGATTTTCCTTCAGCCTTGACTGCGTCCAGCTCAGCCAGGCCTGACACTCTGGCCCTCTCCACAAGGGCTCTCAGCTTTAATTCCTATAATGCCTAGGCTCTGAAATGTTCCACTGACAGGAACAGATAACATTACCACAGCACCAGGTGGGCATTAGCCACAGGTGAAACCGTGGCCCATGGGATGCCTTTACAGCAAATGTGGAGAGACCGGAGTTATCCCAGGCTGTTGGAGGTACCACAGGAAGGAGACTCCACAGTGGCCTCTACAGAACTCCTGTAGGTCAGGTACCAGACCTGTTTGCTGCCCAAACACTGAATTTCCTAAGCAAGGGCAAAGGCCCAGGAGCAGTACTGCAGCTCTGCCCATACAGAGTCAGCTGTGCCTGGAGAGTCCTGCTCTAGGCCAGGACAAAGGGGAAAAGTCACCCAAGCAAAGTCCAGGTAGGAGAATACTCAGGGATGGAGCCCAGTGACTTCAACAACACAGAGCCAAGGTGGGCTGGCAGGGCCAGAGTTTAACAGAGTTTAACAGAAATAGAATTTGTTTTGACTTTGTTGCTTTAGATGTTTCTTTCTGAGAGAAACATTGGCTTTTCTTTGCAAAGTGTTTCTAGGTTTTAGTCAGCTGTGTTTGGATGGTTGGTTGGTTTTCAGAATAAAAAGTCAGATTTATCTCTAGAAAATAATGACAATGAATATATATTATTAATCAGCAGTCATGAACCTCAGTCAGTGTTTCAAATGCTTAAATGAAGGGGTCCAAAAACTGTCAGAGAAATAAAAAGGCAGAAAAATTGTTCTATGCAAACTGCCTTCCCTTTCTGCCTGTGCCTGCCTCCTCCACCTCCTTCCCAGCACTTCTGAGATTTATCTCTGAGGAAATTGGTTGTAGACACAAGTAAAAGCAATCAAACCAACTGATTATTCAATCAATTATGCAGATTGCCAATACATATGTGGTATTATAAAAAGATAGTTATTTCCAGCTATTTAGTGATTCTGTGTATTCAAATATTAAGTATTTATGATTGTCCAATTCAACTACATCCCTGCTTTTATATATAAGAGCACAAGGAATGTCCAGAGATATGTAAAATATCCATTTGCAGGCATGAATGACAAAACCTAAAGCTTTAAAATATACAAACAGCATTTCCAAATCCAGCACTAAGATTCCTGTCTTAGAATCTTTAGAGAGTTTACAGACTTGTCCTAGCTAAACAGAATTCTCTTACCAAACCAAGAAGGAACAAAAGTGTTCCTACTGTGGCTCTCTGTGCACAAAAACCCACCTAAGACAGGCCCCGGGGACACCTCCCAGAAGAGAAAAGTGCAGAAAATCCTCATCCTGGAATCAGTAGAGCCACTTTGCAGGCTGTCCCTCAGCATCTGGCTCGGGGACAGCAGAAGAGCACAGCTGGCTGCCAGCTGTGCTGCCATTGACTCCAGCACATAGAGCTGCACCCTGAGACCCCAGGACAACAGTGAAAGGATGAATAAACTTCTACTCATAAACATGGAAATCTTTCTGCACACAGCAAGAATAAAATGCCTTCTCTACTGAGACTCTGCAGCTCTAGAGGCACATCCTGTCTTTTTCCTACTCCAAACTCAGCCAGTTTAGTGCAGTTGTCTGAGGCATGAACACAATTCCTAGTGACAGGAAGCACAACATCAACAGGAACGTAACTGCACATCCCCAGGCACAGAGCCCAGTGCCTCAGTCCAAACCAGGGAAGAGACTGGGTGATTTGGGATTTGTGCAAGCACCTCCAGGAGTTCTCTGGGCCGTCCCAGATGTGAGACATGCAGAAGGACAGGAGATTGTTTCCAGCTTTGGTGGGAGCTGCTGGTCTGGGGAGGTGCAGGATGCCAGGAGTTTGACAGCCTGACAGATCTGCAGCCAGACTTGTGCACAGCACAGCAGGACATCCCCTTGCACTTGCAGGATGCCTTAAGAAGTGTCAGTGATCAAAGCACCAACATGCACCACCCATTTTCAAAAATGCCAGATAACCACATGGTCTGTGGTGCCAGACTGAGGGACATGCACTGCAGTTGCACCCTCTATAGTGCACAGCAAAATGTAATCCCCAGAATAATCTGCTCTTTTCTTCCTTCATTCTATTTCTTCTCCAAGTGTGGATGTTTTTCTGAAACTGCCAAGGAGGTTCCCATCTCCTTTTCCTTAAGGGCATACCCCATATCTCCCTGCAGTTTTCCACATTGCACTTCACGTTTTAATGACTCCAGCTGGACAGGAGAGAAGGATGCTCAAATACCTCCAGAACCACACCTTGGAATCCTTTGTTCCTCTCCTCTACTAAGTAATAGCCAGCGTCTTTCTGCCATCAATTTACTTTATGATGGCCTGAAGTCATCCGTTACATGAAGAATAATTTCTTCACCTTTTAATTGGAATCTGCACTGGGAAGGGATCCATTTCTCTCCAAGCCTGACAGTTTCTCATCCTCCTGTATAAGGATGTAGGCTGACAACTCCATTTCAATCATTTCCATTGTGCCTACTAACTTAATGCTTTCATTTCAAGCAGCTTCTCCCAACTCACACTTCTCCACTCAAAATAATAGATTAGGAAATAATAGATGCATAGTTCCCATGCATCTGCATTGCACACATGCACAGTCTAGTCCAAACTTGCTCTCTAGCAAATAAATAAAATGATGCTTCAGTTTTTGGCGGGTATCTCATCAAGCTGCTACAAGCAGCTCTATCAAGAAACCTCTCAGTGGGGAGCTTTGGTTTAGATCCTGTTTGAGCTCTGTGTTCAGGCACATGCCCAGATACCTTTATGCAGAGCATGTCTCCAGGAGAGGTGGACTCCTCTGTAAAGCTTCCTTACAATCTCTGTCCTCAGATGCTTTGAAGACTTGGCCTCCAGCTCAGAGCTGGCAGAAGCAATTCAGCTGGCTTTGACAGCATTTATGCAAACTGGGATTTTAGCTCCAAGACTTAATACATTTCTTGCTGGAACTTCCTGAAATACTCCTGACTTTTTTTTTAATTAATTATATTATATGACATATGGAAGCCTACAGTCCTCAAGAATCTGTGTGAAGATAATTCACTAAAGGACATTCCAGCCAAAGCCCCGTGATCTCTGTCTACTCTTAATGCAAATAGTTCTATGACACTTTGTTTTCTGTGGGCTCTTTAATTCTAAGTTTCTTATCTTTTAATTGCTCTTTTTAGTTGCAGGCATGTTAATCCCTCTGTTTCCATCTTTAAAATGAGGATTTGTTTTTCAGCAATTGTTTTTCCCTTCATTGACAAGTAATCTTTATTAGTTTTATGGTTTAGGAAAAGCATCTCTGTAAGCATCTGATCTTCACAGGTTTTCAGCATCCAGCTTTATTTTGATTTAGCTGCAAAATTTCTACAAGATTACTTCTACTTAGAAGCCCCAACTAAAACTGAAGCTTAATCACTCTAGGTTCTGCCCAAAACAACTGGCCTTGTCCTTTGAGATGACAGGTATCTAGAAAACACAAAAGGTGGGCAGAGGGGAAAAAGGCTGGCAGAAAAGTCAGTTGTTTTAAATTACACAGGAACTTAAGGAGAAAGCCTGGCTCTCCTGGCTGCTGGGTTGGTGTCTGTCCACTCCCTGCCACTGACTCTTGCTAACAAGAGAAGAATTCTCTGAATTCTGCTTCCACTTACTGAGGACTGCAATGTCTTTTATGGCTAGATGACAAATGCAGGGGAGTCTCCATTCCATTGGGGAAGGGATTTCTACAGCAAGGCCTCAGGATTTAGAGATGAGCTTTACAAAAGAGGTCCCAGATCCTCTCGGGGTGAGAGCAATTGTGAGCTCTTTGGTCCCAGCCAGAAGACTAGTTCTTACTATGACCCCCTCATACTGAATTTTGCTTCTAATCCACACTTTAACATCTCTTCTTATTAGCAGAAATCAGTATTTTGGTTATTTCTAAGCTAAACCACTGAGATACAGACTGGCTGTTTTCACTCTCCAAACACACACAGCAGACAAGGCTCAAACAATTGGCGACAAGTACCAGGCTTTATTGAAGAAGTTGGTCACAGAAAGCCCAACACAGAAGACCAGAGTTTCTAGAAGTTTTCAGACCAGGTTTCCTTGTTGTCACCTCAATGTATTGCCCTGAAACTCACTCCAAGGGCAGTGATTACACAGGGACCCACAGGACCCTCACTCCCTGGGCAGCAGAGAAAGGGTAAAGCCCTGCTGCCTTGACCAGATTATAAAAGCTCTGAGGTAAATTGACTGTGAGTTACTTTATTATTTTATTTTATATTTAAAGACAAATTTCTGCTTTATTACAGCAGCCATGTTGACAAGTAGCCCAACAATATCTAGTCACTGTGACTCCAACTCTGCCTCAGAGACACATTCAGAGAGAAATGTGAATCCAAAGATTTGTGGTTTGGCCTGGAACTTGGTGCTAAGGGAGGAACACATACTCTGCAAAGAGGAACAAAAAGGAGGAGCTATTTGGGGCGATTTTTGTGCATCATTTGAAGAGTACATCAAACTGCACTAATGATCACTCTCCTCACAGTAAACACATTTGTGGAATCAGGTGTTCCTTTAGAAAGAATGTGGGACATTCAGTAGTAGACTGAAAACAGTTCCAATGCATCCTGCTGGGTGCTCTGGCTGAACAGCACATCTCTGAGCAGCAATACCAACCAGAAGCTGGTGTTTAGGGAGAGCACAAAATCAGATTATCACCAATATTGTTTAACTACATGGACAATTTTATAAAATACTTTCCTTTTAGAACAGCACAATCCTAAATGGAAGCATGAGTGGAAACTGCACTGTTGCCACTTGATCCTATTAATCAATCTGAAAGAGATCTGAAAACCTGATAAAATAGAAAAAAATCCCTTAATTCAGAGCTTTATTTCTGTTTAAATGCAGAATTATTTCTGTATTAAAAACAAACAAACAATTTCTGATTAAAAACAAAAATCCCTTAATTCAGAGCTTTATTTCTGTGCTTCTGATTAAAAACAAACAAACAAACAAACAAACGTTTCTACTGAATGAAGCAAGCTGTAAATTGGAAATTTTTCTAAAGCTGGAGACATAGGATCTCTAGCTCTTAAGGAGAGCTGCAGCATCTGTAGAGGTAAAAACAAGAGCTTTTCCCCAGCTTTTCAAATTATGACTCCCAAATACAGCCAAGGACAATGTAGTAAAGTGCAGGGATAAAGACATTATCAAGATACTGTAGTAGTACAGAAATGACATCCTGTGTCTGTGCTCTGGTTTAAGGTTATTGTACTTTTATTTAGTTGCCATCAATGCAAAAATATTGAGGAACTGGTGCACACAAGAAGTCCCCAGAGATGAGAATTGTCTTCCTTACATTGTGTTTGGCACAGGTTTCTATGCCATGCTTATCTAGACCACATATTCAGAGCATTGAACATCACCCCAACCTGGGCCATGAGTAGTTCATTCACTGGCTGTGGTGACAACTGGGTACCCACTTCAACAGAGACACAGTTCAGTGGACATGTGGCTAAAAAAATTGGTATTACTGACACAGGAAAATTAGTTGGTTGCAAAATATTACCTTTTATTACTGTATTTTGATACTGATACAGACTAGTTTTCAACTTGTGGGTAAATTTTTTTGCATTACATCTATATAATAGTGCCCCTTAGCCTAAATTTGACATGGCCATTTTGATGTTCCTAAATTACCAGTTTCCACTTGCTAAATCCATCAAACGTGGGCTGATTTAGAATCCACACCCTGCACCCCATTGCATGGCCCTCTCAGATGGGAACAGGTGAAGAACCAGAAAGGGCTCCTCTGAGAGAGGCTTCTTAGCTCCCTGTCATCCATAGGAAAAACGAGTTTCAAATCAATTTTTAGTTTTAAAACATGCTTTGAAGACAAAATACCTTTTGGCAGCATGTACTGGGACAGAAGGATCACCTTGGGAAGTAATGCATTTTTCCACCAGTGAAACAATCAGTCTCAAAAGAATTTTCATCGCAAAGAACTGAAAGCTTATTATTTGCTCAGTCAGTTTGTGATGCCTCTGTCCCTGCCTGCTGGCTGTGCCTCACTCTCTTCCTCAAAAGAACACTGGCATATTTTTAGTCTTCATCATTTTGGGGATTATTTTACAGCTCCCTTTGAGAACAGATGGGACATTTGTATCATCTGGATTCACAAAACACATAATTTGCACTTGCTACAGCTGGTATAGGTTTGCACACCCATTTTTTAACCATCATTGTACCCCACTGCGTCTCAGTCCAAAGGAAATTGGCTCTGCCCATGTAACATTTTACAGTTTACAATCTGGATGGTTCTTCCTGAGGCTAACAAAATATCACTGTGGGTTTCTGGTGTTCCTACAAAGGCAGATCTCAAAGTGACTTCCCCAGTTCCACAAGAGCTGGCAGCACACAAAGCACAGCATTACCTCATGGGACATGAGGTGTTTGGATTAGAGCAACCTTAAAAGTGGAGTCAGTGAAGTGGTGAAAGGTAAAACAGGAATTTTATGTTGCAGGAACTGTAGAGAATTTTTATATGTCCAAAAAGTGGTGACATCACAGCCAGTGGTAGAGGAGAATTGTGATGAACTGGTGAAAACAGGCACAGTGAAGAAGATACAAAAGTGTGTAAACTGGAGCAACTTCATAGAGGTTTAAAATCATTAGGGCAGCTTTGAAATAGATTCGGAATTAAACAGATTTATGGAAGATATCACCAATTACTTACATATTACAATTACTTACATATGAAAATTAATATGACATTTATTACCAGGACAAATTACTTTAATAAATTTCCTAATAAATTATTTTTTCCCTTTACATCATTTTTCTGTTTGACATTTGCAATGACTGTTTAACCAATCCAACACCAATAAAAGTTGTTTCCATTTACACAAGGACTACCCTTGGCACCACAAAGTATTATTGCTTAGCAGCTGCTTCTGTCATTTTATTAGCTCTACGAAAAACCCCAAAACCAACAAAGCAACAAACAACACCTTTAAAAAACCCCACAAACAAGCAAGCAAAACAACCCACACCCAGACAGGAACTCCCACAATGTTAATTGCTGGGAATTCCATGCAGTTTTACCTGGAATTGTCTGAGATGCCTGCCAGAAATGCAGAGGCTGTTTGGGAGGTGCAGCACGATGTTCTGAAGGTGCATTGTGGTCCTGGGAGGTGGCACAGCTGCAGGTGCAAGGGCCCAGGCTGAGATTTGCTGTGGCAGTGCTGGTGATGTTTATGAGCTGGGGACACTGCCATCTTCCTCTGGAGCAGCTGTGCAGGAGGGGAAATCAGGAGCAATTACCCAAACTGCAGGATTTGCAGCTGTAAAGGGTGACAAAAGGTTCCAAATTAAAAATCCTGGAGAGCTAACAAAGCTCATGTGGCAGCAGTGCCTGTGCTCTGCTGCGTGCCAGCCTGCACCTCTGAGCCTGTGGTCTCCAGAGCTCCTGCTCTTCATGCTGGGCCTGAACCTTTGCTTGCCTCTGGAATGTTTTAATTGTTCACATAAAGTGGCCTGGATACAACCTGAATTCACAATACTCTGCCGAAAATAAAAGCTGATTTCCAAAGAATCTTTCTGCACAAAGTTCTGCCTTACCAAACTTAAAAATATTTAATTTAGTCATTAATGAACTATTTTCTGTCTGGTTTGCTTTTCTTTTTCTTTATTGGAAGATTCTACGTGTGTCAGTGCACACTCAGATGCACTTGTCAGACAACTATTTGCATTTTTGTACCATCCAAACAAGATCACCTTCAATAGCTCTTCTGGTAAAATGGGAAAAATTATAAAATAATATATTCTTTGAATAATGTAGGAAGTTTTTTACCTCTCTTTTCCTGAAGAATTTTCTGACTTCCCGATCTTCATAATTCTGTTTGTTCCATATAGTATGTTAATAGATTTGTAACCTAAGAAACTGAAATATATTTACATGATAAGTTCTTTTTTCAATTATTTGCTCAGTTGTTTAGATGGTTCAGTGGGACACTGAAATTCCATGGGATATTTTGTATTGTGAAGTGTAAAACACACAAGAAAACCCCATGTACTTCTTTCACAGAGATGCCCCAGTTCCCATTAAGCTGTGTCATGCAGCTGCTGTTTGAATGTTGATGGACGTGAAAAGCCAAACTGCTGCTGCCAAACCCTCAGAGCTTTTGGCACGGCAAGGGGTGGCCCTGCTCAGATGTGACAAGTGACACCAGTCCCACCCACAATCCCATTTCTGATGCAAATATATTTTGTACAGGTGAATATTAGCATGACCTGAAACTGCTTTTCTCACTGTTACCATCTGTCCTTTGAGAGGAGGAAATGTCCATTCATTGCTCTCTGTGTACAAAGATAAAAGGAACCCCAGTGCACTGTCAAAGGACAAGAGGAAATTACTTTTTTCCCTTCTCTAGGCAGAGGGGAGTGATTCAGTTTTCTACTCGGCTCCCCAAAATCAACAGTAGCCCGGGGACACATCTTCAAATCATTTAACTGAGGGGCCAGTAAAACATTTGGCTTCAGGCAGAGCTGCAGACCCTACTGGATAGGATTTCATGTCTCTGCAAACCAACCCTGGGTTTATGTCTCCATAAATTCACCCAAGGCTTTATTAAGAGTATTGAAAAAATCCTTCCCCACTCTATCAGACTCAGTTCCTAGCCTTAATTGTCAAATTGGAAAGGGACTATGACAGAGTTATACTTACAGCTAAGGAGGTCTTAATCCAGTCCTTCAGGCTTATGGAAGATAACAGATCTCTTTTTCCCCCCATTTAACCATTTTGTGTTCATCCGGGGTGAAGATGCGTTGTTTTGGTTTGGGTGTTCAAGCACATCAGGCAGCCAGAGGGCTCAGAGGCACCTGAGCCTTGTGATTTCCCTGGTGTGCTTCAGCTGGACCTCCTCTGGCTCAAACCCATGGAAAATGCCCGGAACAGGACAGGAAGGGTTTGTTTCAGTCTGAGACCCTTTCAAGGCCTGCCAAAGCAGAGAGAGCTTTCATCCAGCCGGGCCTTTCAAAAGCAGCAAGATTGACTTTCAGAAGGAATTGCTTGTTACACAATCATCTATTGTTTCTCCTCCTTTCAGATTAACTGAGCCTTCTGCTGAGTAAAAATGAACCACTCTGTGGTGACAGACTGCCTCTTACACTGGCTGTGTTGTCACTAGAAGGGGACTGTGGCAGCGTCCACATGTCCTTGAAATTCTGCTCAAGTGAGTTACCCTTCACTTTTCCTAAATCGTGCCCTCACATTCTGTGAATGTGAATCCATCTGCTCACCAACTCAGTGTCTGCAGCAATGGGCTGCTCTCAACAATAGGCTTCATCTGGTTTTGCTGTTGCAAGGACATGGATATTTAGAGGCTTATTCATTCATCTTCTAAATCATTCATACTGGATGCTGAGTTCAAGGACCATGTGTGGTTCAGGCAGCAGTGGGAATGGAAGATGTGGTCAAGCTCAGAGTGCATTAAGCTAATGTATTATGAAAGCTACTGCCCTGAAATGCCAGTTGAGGAGGGAGAAGGAAGAAAAAAAAAACTAAGAAAGGCAGAAACAATTAGGCACTGGCAGCTCTGCAGAGCAGTGGCTGCTGGCTGGGCCTCTGCATTTGGAAGTGGAGTGTGAATAACCAAACCACCTCACAGCTGATTCAAGTGATGCTTGGCAGCTGGAGAGGGCAGAATTACTGCCAGGTGAGAGATATCCAGTGTATTTAAAGGAGTCATGGGGTACTTTTGGTACACAGTGCACACAGTTTTAGCCATTTGTTTTAAAACCAGATTTGTTGCAAAGGAGTTGAAGGAGGTGTTGAAAGATCTCTGCTGAACACAAGGGTGCTGCAGTCTCAGCAGCTGCTGTTTACAAGCAAACTTGGAGATGTAACCACCTCAGTTTCTTCAGCTCCTGCCTTGTTATGTTTACACGTTAATGTCAAGCTACAGTTTTAACACTGAACCCTTCCTTTTAGCATACCCACTTTGTGACTAACAACATCTAAGAGACAAACTGCTTTTAGACCTCTATTCTACACTCTACAAATAGCATTGATCACATGCTGTCACTAGTTACTTGTGGATTTCAGTTACCATGACATTTTACACAGAAGAGCGTGGCCTCAATTGAAGGACCAGATGTTACAATGGCAGAGTGGACTATAAAGACACTTCAGGTGAAAGTAACCCAAAAAATGAGATTCAGGAGTGAATAATACACCCCATCCTCCAATAGGCATGAGATACATGGAGGAAAAATGCAAAGTAAAACCCTCTGGACATGCACAGTGTGGACAGCAGGCCCTCACCACCATCCCTTCTCAGCACCACCCACTCCCAAGCTGCCCAGAGCAATTCCAGCCCCACACAACACTCTGACAATAGAGCAGCATCCAGATTAGATCCAAGGAGCACAGAAGATTATGACTTTACACTGAGAATTACTAAAGTTTACAGTAACGTGCATGGGAGGAACGTAAGACCTGAATTTAGATATGATCTCATGTTCTTACACTCTGAATTCATAACCTGATCAGCAGAGATTACAGCTAGACATGGGGTTGTGGTTTTTCCCCTGAGAAAACATATTGGGTGTGGCTGTGAAAGGTTTAATGGGAACACACCAGTTTGGATGATCTTGCATTTTGCCAGGATCCCATGGTAACCTTTAATTAATTGCATTGCAGATAAGAATGTGTTCTTTTCTGCCCTTCTATAAAGGTGTGCATAAAGTAGTGACTGCCAACAATCTTCTTAATATATGTAAATATATTTTTTTCTGAATGCAAAGCTGTCACTTCAGTGCTAGTAAAAAGCTACAAGAATGACAGCTGACAAAATAGGAGTCAAGTACTCACGGGTTTGCTCTGAACATTACAGCCATTAAGAGCTCCAAACCAACAGAGCAGTTGCAATAGTTACAGGAGTGCACAGAACTCAGAAACTGCCTGGGGGAAAATTCATTATTTGTCAGTGCAAGGACTGATGATCTTCAGTCTTCACACAGTGACTGTTCACAGGTGACCCTGGGATCAGTGTCCCCCCTGAGGCAGCAGCAGCTCCCACAGACACAGAGGCGCTCCAGACAGGCTGCCAGAGCAGCCTGCAAGGCCTGTCAGCAGAGCTGCAGGCACAGCAGAGCTCCCCAGAGTTACCCTGGGGCAGCATTCCCCCTGCCAGCCTGCCAGAGCAGCACTGCTGCTGCCCACGAATGCAGGGCAGAGCCAGACAGAACCCAAGGGCTGCCAGGCACATTTCCACAGCAGCAGTGTCCACGTCAGGAAATCATCAATGAACGTGTGGCTAAATCAGCACAAGAAAAAGTACTTGTGTATGAAACCCCCACCTGTGTGACTAGTGTATAGGTAACTGTCAGAGCCCAGGACATCTCTCTGGATGCCCTGGATGTCTCACAGCCCTGGCAGGGGCTCAGAGACCCTGGCAGGAAGCCAAAGACCACACACACACATATATATACACATATATATACACACACATATACAGTATATATAATAAATATATATTCTATATATAATATTTATAGATATATGTATAATATATGGTATATATTTATATACCATACTTATTAACTAATATCTTGGGGATGAGTATATATCTAAATATGTACAATAAATATGTATCATATTTACTACTTTTCCTCCTGTCTGTGTGCAGGATAGAGGCACTCCACTTGAATCATTCACTGTTCTAATTTCTGACTTTCTGGTTTTGTAATACTGACATCTAAATATTTAGCCCATAGGGTAGAAAACACCTTGGTTCCTTCAGAATAGGTTTGGTATATTTGATATACTTGTTTCATCCTAATATATTTTAGGACATTTAAGACTTTCTGGCAGGATCCAAGCACCTTGTGTTGTCCTCTGAAAGCAACAGTGATTTTAAAGAACTACATCCTTGAGCCATAAAGCATGAATGAAAATACCTGACTTTTACCTGTTAGTTATCATTATTCTTTTTCGTCTTAGATTTGTTGTGTTTATTTTGCAGTTAATGGTATCTCAATTCAGAAATTTAATTTTCTTTTTATTTTGGCAAACAAAGACTTCATCTACTTCATATGAAACTCATGAATAATAAAAACCAGGAACCAAGAAGAGAGTATAGTTCCCTTAGGGCATGTTTTTCTGTTCAATCATTATGAATAGATACCTTTAAAGCATGTGTCAGTCATATCACTTATCCATTACTTGTATGTCCTTGGACAATTTCTCATGCTGCTTAAGGGCACTGATTAAGCATACAAATAGATCTATCATCTAAAATTATTGTTTATTTATTTAGAGTTTTTCAGAGACATAGGGATTGTCACCTTTTTTGAATTGAAAAGGATTTTATATAGATAAAAGCAGGGATAGATAGATAGATAGATAGATAGATTGATAGATAGATAGATAGATAGATAGATAGATAGATGAAATGTACTTTCATATTATTACTTCATCAACCTGAAAATCTTTTGATAAATGGCTTTAAGTGACTTTAAATTTGGTTTTTAACAACAGGCAAGTGCAGCAGTCTATAAAGTTACAGCTATCAGACTGTCAGTACTAAAACCCTATGGCAGTCATCTCCCCACATTTGTTTAGAGGCCACATCTGCATCTCCCACACTCACACACACAAATTCCCAGTGGAAATTGGAGCCTTCTGCTAAATGGCTGTTTCTTCAAGGACAAGAAGTGACACAATATTTTCTGATTCCCTGTGCTGGTAGCCAGCAGTGCTCCCACTGCTCTGTGTGTTTCTGACTCACATTAGCAGGGTGCAGCAGGACCTCTTACTGCAGTTATGATGAATTAACTGCAAAGGAGGAGGAAGAAGACAGCTGTTGTTTTAGGTTTTTTTTAAACCCAAACAAAACCTGTAGTCCAGATCTCTGCCAAGCAATATGGTGTTCCTTGACTGCAAGTGCCTCAATGGATGCTAAGCAGGTGTTTGAAATTAATTTCCGCTCGGCTGGAAGTTTGTAATTCTCATCATAAATCCTAATGTAAAACTAGTGCATAGATAGGTTAACATTTCCATTTTCAGTGTGTTACAAATAAATAATTTCTACACTGTAAAGATCTAGCAGAATAAAGCCATGTTCCACCTTTGGAGCTGCCTGTGAAAACAGTCCTTGTCAAAGTTCTTCTTCATTAGCAGCCAGGAAGGACAGATTTACATTTCAACAGGAGGCTGAATCAGCTCCTCAGATCTTCCCTGCAGCTTATCAGAAGTCTTCTGTGAACCTCAGGAGTTCCAGGGAGAGTAACCCCCAGTAAAAGGGGAAGAACTATCAGGTAGAAGATCTTTACCAGCATCTGTTCTTGCTGACAGCTTGACCCTAACTAAGTAGGTTTGAGATTACTTCCTCAGCCTAAAAATGTGTGAGCACAGGAGGCCCCCACCTTGTCCTCTGCAGAGAGGGATGTGTCCCTAAGTGCCACAGGGATCACAATCCCTGCTTCTCATGGAAGGATTGGACACACAAATATTGCACAGCACTCACCAGGCCAGAAGATGAACCCTCTAAGTACTACTACCAGACTGTGTTCCATCTAATTAGCAGAGCAATTTTGTGATAGAATCAATTAATTACAGTGCCAGGCAGATGGTGATAGAGCCACACGGTGTACAGAACTCTGTCCTTAAATTCAGTATCTGGAATATTTATCAAAGTCACAAGGCCTTTCAATGCTGATAACATGCTTTACTGTGTTATTTTGGTCTGCTCTATTTCAATTTTGTTCCAGTTCTTTCCCCCACCTCTGGCTTTCCAGAAACCCAAATATGTTTCAGTAAGGCTGAAACAGCACTTCTAAACCAGTTTGTATTATGAACAGTAATGGCAGCTGGTGGCTATGCAGCACCTTAAAGAACTCCTTTATCTTTTGGAACCCTCTTGAAAACTCTGTACAATAATTTGACTTTCAAACATACATGAAACTAAAGAATGAGAACAATTTCAGGTGCTTCTGAAAATGAGTTCACACTCCCACCCCCCCACCCCACCCCCCCATAAATGCCTACAAGCAGGACTTAAGTACTTTTTGATTCTACTCACGGGCAAATCTATCATTAGCTTTTGAGATCATGGGAATTTTGGTGGACTACAGCTGTACAGGGATTCCCAGGGAAGCTCACCATGTGAAACTTTATTTGGAAAAAAACCCAGCAGTTCGGTCTCAGCTATCAGCTAATGGAACAGAACAGTCACCCAGAGAACTGGGATAAAATACAGGAACCAAAGTATTGGGATGTATTTCCTACTGCCCCAAGAAAACTCCCCCATCAATCACTCCTGTCAATGCTGGACTTCTTAAAAATGAATCACAGAAGCATGGTAGGGTTTTGCTTTGGACTGGACTAGATCCTCTATGATAGTACTTAGGTTTAAACTACAGCAGTGGTGTGATTATTCAGGCTCTTAAACAAAATCCTAAATTCAGATTCTAGAGTCCCAAAGCATGGAAGGTTGCACTTTGTGCAGGTTTGAAAACAAAAAGCTTTCCCACTGTATACCCATTAGAAGGCTATTAGTTCAGTTCTGGTTTTGGTCTGAGAAAGTTTTTTCCTTTAACAGAGACATAAATGGACAAGTTCCTCAGTCTGTTACATGCCCACAGTGCATTCACTGCAGGACTTCTGGATTGGCCTGTCACTAAAGAATATTCATGAGATCTGCTTCTTAAAACACTGGCAGCTCATCAGTCACAGAAGCAGATTAATGACAGAGGGAAAGGGAAATCACTTTTAAAAACCTCCATCCCACTGTGCCATTAGTGCCTGATCCAATATCCTGGGTTCCTGCTCTTGAGCCTCAGAGGGAATCAAACCCTTTGTTCTGGCAATGATAAAATCAGATTCAGTGGTGTCTACAGCAGTGACCAGGAGGCCTCAGCACTCATTAGATAACTGAGTGCTTTGTAGCAGCCAGGCAGGATCTCAGAAATGAGAAGGGCAAAGCAAAAAGAGATGCTAAGGAAGGAGTTCAGATATCCTGAGGAAAGGGGTAACCCAAACCTGGCAGCTCTTTCTCAGCCATATCACACCAATATTACTATCACAAAACTCATGGAAATCTCAGGCCACAGCTATGAGAATGAAGCTACAGGGTTCTGAGGAGATCCACCACTGTTGGGGGCAGTCTGGTCACACTGGGTCTCTTGTTCTGTTTGAACAATCATGAGCAAATGGCAGAAACAGCCCATGTGTTCTGTTTGAGACAGGGAGAGAGATTCCCCAGGGCTTACACAAGAATGATGCTTGTAAAACAAAGAGGATCCACACTATTTTGCACATCCTTTCAGACCTAGGCATGTGCAGAAAAAGCTTTGTAGCCAGCCACAGTGAAGTGAAATTTCAGGGAAGGAACAGAGGAAAAACTCTGATCCTCAAAATCAAAATCCACAGTATCTACTGAGAGTAAGAGTGGACTTCCCAGAGAGGCAGGATTCCAGGATGGGTTTCTATCATATGTTCAGCATATTGCTGCAAGGTGGAAAACATCTGTGCTATTGCCACAATCCAGGCTGGCAGGAAGAGCCTGAAAAAGTGGTGGAGCAAACAAGAAGAATGTGGGAGGAGAGAATCTTTGTTCTTTTTGTAGCACCTCACACATGCAGTTTCCCAGCCATGGCTCCTGGACATTCTAGCTGTGTAAGAATATCAGTCCTGGTGTGCTAAGCCAGGCTCCAAAATTCCTGAAAGGCTGTTTAGGGCATCACAGTAACCAACAACAGCCTGAGAAGCCACATGTGTGATTTATGGAGAGGAGTCCAGTGCAGCCCTCAGTGTGTGCTTCCCACAGCTGAGTTTGCACACACAAACACACCCAGCTCTGCACAGCAGGGGCTTCATCCAGAAAAAAAAATCAAATATGACTTGATACTTCCCGTTTTATTAGTAATTAAACACTGCATAGAAAAAACTTAAAATGATTCTGTCATGAAGATTTTACTTAAAGCTCACATTAACAGGAGGTTTCTGTTTGTTCCAAGAGCAGCATCTCCACAGCCAAGCTGCCTCTCTGGGCAGCACCTCAGGCCTGGGGGATTCATAACCTACATCCCTCTCCTGCAGCTTTGTAGAAGGTCATGTATATAATCCTGCCCATGAAAAATCCTCTCTAGGTGAAAAAGATAAAGGAGGGGGGAAAGGAAAAAAAAAAGCCATCAGAATGCAATTCAGGGGCAGCTTAGGAAATAAATTCTTAGAGTCATGCTGACTAATTTGGAAAGAAAAAATAAAATAATTAATTATTTATAATTAATCATGTCAAAATAAAAAAATAATATTGCAGGATAGGTCCGCAGAATTCAGTTAATTTTTACCCTCCATAGCTGTCCTGGCTTTCAGAAGCAGAATCATTACTTCCTAGCTTACTCTGAGAGCTTAATTTTAGCATTTAGGAAGCCAAGCTGTAGCAGAAAAGTATTGCATTTAATGTGCACCTACCATGAAATTCAGCCTAATGGGAAAGAACATGAACTGTTTCAAGTGTATTGCAAGTATGAATACATTTGCCTATTCCTTTCTGGATCAGTCAACCAGAATCCCCAGACAAAAAAACACATTCTTATATTTTTCTTCCTCTCGCTTTCTCTTTCCTGTGCTCTCTTTTCTGATTGAGGTTCGTTTTTGCTGTTAAATCGTCTTGGATGGGAAGTAGAACCACTTCTAGGACTTAACAAAAGCATTGTCCCGCATGCATTCAGGGGTAGCTGCCCTCAGAAGCAATGCATGGATTTGTTCCAGTTGAGAAAACAAGCTAATATTTCCCTGGCTGGAAGAGGAAATCAAATGTATGACCTTTGCTCAAGGGTTAGCCACACATTTCTCAGAAATTACACTTCGAAAAGTCGTGCTGACCTGTAGCACTTAAGATGTTCTTGCCTTCATCTCCCCTTTGTCTCCTTCTCCACCACTCATTTAGCATGAAGCTAAAGCACAAAAGATTTGAGCTTTTAATGTCTCAGTTTACCTATGCCTTTTTTTTACGCTGTATTTTCTATCTAGAGACTTTCCTGAAACCATGAGAAAGTAGATAGAAAGGGTAAAATTCTGCTTCAGGTTTAAACATACATTTTCATGGGAACCAAAGAATTCACCCCACTGAAGCCAAAGAGAATCACAGCCTGTGTAATCATTGCTCCCAGTCCCAAGGATTACATGTGTGGAGGCTTTCATCTTGAAAAAAATCTGGTTTATGTAACTTGACACTTCTCATTTTATAAGCAGAGTAATTAAACACTGCACAAGAGCTTAAAATGATTCTGCCATGAAGATTTTACTTAAAGCTCACTTTAACAAGAGGTTTCTGTTTGTTCCAAGAGCAGCATCTCCACAGCCAAGCCCCCAGATTGCCTCTGTGGCCTTGAGGATTCATAGCCTTCATCCCACTCCAGCAGCTTTATAGAAAATCATGTATATATAATCCTGCCCATGGAAAATCCTCTCTAGGTAATCCTGCCTGGAGTCCACAAGGATGGTGAACAGAATCAAGAAACAAAACGGAGACTGTTGAGGCAGATATGTTTGAACATTGTCCAGACTTGAGTTTTGGACAGGTCTTGTCCAAAAAACTGATTTCAAGAGAGGCACAGTACTGTTATTTAAACATCTATTGCATAAACACAGCAGAACTTGAAATACTAAATATTGAAAACATTAAATGTTAACTAATGACTGCGTTATTTGTTTCCATTCATTTCATTGCATGCCCTTTTAGAGCTGGTCCAGCTGAAGAAAAGGAATTTGCAATTTTACAGTTCTCTTGCAAATTTGTACCCAGGTTTCTCCCAGTCCTTGCCAGCAGTTCCAGGGAAGGCACACAGACCTTCTCCAGGCTGTCAGACACAGGCAGGTACTCAAGAAAGGCATTTCAGAGAGGTTCAACCTCCCTGCAGGTGCATCGAGGCTCTTCTTACTGTTCAAATGGGAGAGCAAGAAATTGCTGAAACAAGCTCCAAAGTGAAGTTCCAGAAGTAGGGAATATTTGCTCTTAATGTGTGGAATACTGTCACACACCACTGAAAGAAATGGGAACACCCAGTTTAAGGAAGCACTCAAGGATACACGAATGGAAGGGTTATCAGAGACACTGACAGGAAAGAATCCCAACTCAAGAGTCCCAGACTGCCCCACACCTCCCAATTTCCTTCTGAGAAGTCATTTCAGCTGCTTTTAACGTCACTTCTTCACTCAGGAAATGAATGTAACTGTACTTGTCAGCTTGGCAACTTGCTGTATCATAGTACCCTTGCACTTCTAGGAAGCATTCCTTATATTCAGGAATACCTTTATTATACAATCTTCTCTATTAGGAAAAACACTCAAACATGCCAAAGAAAAATATAAAGGGATGAGGGAAAGTAAAATACAACCCAATCAGCATCCAGTTTGGAAGCAACTTAATAAATCAGTTCTTATAAACACTGACTAATTCAGGCTCCTTAAGGTATCACACTGTTTGTTGTACTGATAGTTTAAGTAGTCTCTGTCAGGCTGCTGTCAGTTCTGAATTCACTGATACTTGTAACTCTTATTTCTTCTTCACTTGCATAGTCCCAGGCTGTGACCTCCAGACAGGTTTCAGTTCTTTGGAGCATTCACAACATGTATCAGTGTTTACGAGAAGAGTTTAGATTGCTGTGGAAATCACCATCTACTGTTCCCTTGCCACAACAAAATTGCTTTTGCCTACAAAAATCCTGCTGCTGGGCTAGTTATAAATTTCACAGATTACCTTAGTCTGGATTATCAACACTAATGACAACAATATCCTCTTCTTTTACTACTTCTATTTACCCTTTCTAAGGATTCAGTTGGAAGACTACTTCTTCCAGTAGTAATGTTTATTCAGCATATTCTTCCTCTTTTATTTGCTGGCATTGGGTTTTATTTCATGAGTATTTTACTGCCTGCTGAGGGTCAGTATTTGTTGATCTTGCCTGATACAGAAAATTCCACTGACACACTACAGCTTCTGTAAGCAGAAATGAACATAGGACACAATTGCAATAGCCCTCAAGTAACTTAATCAGAGCCGAACTTTCATCTGGTTTTGCATCTCTAATTTAAAGCTTAATCTCTAATCTAAAGCTTATCTTTTCAGAGACTAAAAGGAGCAGAGGGTTTAGGAATAACAACTGAGCACAGAGTCCTGGCCCACGGGAAACAAGGGAGACAAACCAGCAGGGCTGTGGCCCCTTTGCCTCCCCCTGGAAGCACTGACAATGCCTGAGGGAAGCCAGGAGCTTTAACACAGGAGGAGGAGCAGGGACAAGCAAAGATTGCAGGGCCAGCTCCTCCTGACATGGGACAGGCATTGTGATGATGACTCCCCTTGTCCCATGAATTTAGAAAATGCTCAGTTCCGCTAAATACAGCCATTTTCAAAATAGATTTAACCACAGTAAGTTATCTGACAGGATATAAAGAATGACCAGTTCTGTTTCATAGTGAGAAATGATCAGTAGTATTGTTGCATTCTGAAATAAATATTAACATATTTCCCTGAATGGCTGCCCTTTTTCAGGGGAGAAGCCAAGGTTTAGAAGTTTCTATCAAGGCAGCCTGTGAAGGCTGCTCCATAAACCCACAAACACAGCCAAGAAACTGTTCTTGTTAAAGGAGTTACCTTACTATGCCTTTTCTTTAATCTGTTATATGAATCTATGAATTTCAGCAAAAGCACCTACCAACATTTTGGTAATTTTGATTTTAACACCTCTATAATACAAACTTTGAAAACAAGACAAGCCCATCCGCAAGGCAAAGCCCTCTCCCACAATCTAAAGGAGTGGAACAGTGACAGTTTTAGAACACAAATCTCGGTGCCTCCTAAATGGGAAATTTTTGTAGAAATAAAATCAAGGATGCATTTACAGAGCACAAATTATGCACATAAGCACCTTCCTGAACTGAGGCCCAGCTTCAGTACCTTTATAAAAAATAGCAGACTCCAGTTTTTGGCACATTATCTTTATGAAATATGAGTTAGTGGAAAACACTGTGTGCTGTAGAACTGAGAATAAGATGAAAAATACAGAGTGAATAGAAAACAGCCAGCAGGGTCAGAGGACATAACATCTCCTTGAAATCCTAAACTCAAATCTGCCTTGAGTCATAACTGAAATAATGTGGCTGGTTTCATCTGGGTGCCTTCCAGAAGAGGCTTGTTCCTATCATTGCATTGCAAGGGAAGTGTTTGTAGCTGCCAGGCTTTGTTCCCCAGAGGGGAGTGACACATAAATGCATTTTACAAATAAATACATAAGCAGGGCAGGAGAAAAGTATATGGAGTGGTAGACAAGAAAATATTCTGATGTGTCTTATTAAGCATCACTGGTGACTCCCATTAACAAGAGCCATTCCCAGAACCTGTAAATGATGTTCATGAATGAAAGGAAGCCTGAGGACACCCTGTCTAGGAGGGAAGTGGAAGTACCTGCCTCAATCCTTCTGTGTGGGATAGCCAGGGAAATGCACAAAGCAGGGTCTGGGAAAGGGAGACCAAGGAGTTGAGGATCTATCTCAGAGAACGCTGCTGGCACTGACTCCTTTGTAACACACACTTGGGAGTTGGACTGGGAAAAGGGTCTGGAAATTAAGCATCCTTTCAGTGCAGCTAGAGGATGAAAACAACCTTCTGATCCATGGCTTCAGCTGTCTGGCCCCGGGAGTGCTGCATTCATCTGAATTCCTGTTTGGGCTTGGAGCTGCTGGGTGCCCCTAGGGAGCTCTGCCACCCATGGTGGTGACATGTTCGTGCCTCTGCTCCAGAAGAAGGCCTGGGACCTGCCCGTGGTGCTCCAGGAGCAGATCCAGGTGCTGAGCCAGGCTTTGGGGAAGGCCCTGCTCCCAGCCTGGCCATGAAGGCTCCATGTGGAGGAGAACTCAGGGGAGGGAGCTGGGCAGGATGCAGGCACGGCTGCGGCTGGCACCGCTCCCCGTGTGACTGCGAGTCTGCCACCAGGAACAAACTGGGGATTCTCCAGCAAAGGGAAATGTCAGAACTGACACAATGTTTGCAGTAATAAGCTGTGTTGGCAAAATTCTTGTAGATGTCACCCAAATGTAAATGAACCCCGGTGACTCAGGGAAGCGATCTCCCGAAGAAAGACACACAGAACTTATTTGCATTTAGCACTGGATTACAAATATCACTGTTCTCTCTCTTCCTCTCAGACTGAAACTGCTGGCTCAGTGTCAGCAGCGCACAGATGCATTTCTCCTTCTTGTTTCATAACTCGTTTAATACCAAGAGGGTAAAGTAGGGATCCCTGAGCTTTTCAGGTGCCTCTTTTGCACACATACTTTGCTGAAGGATTCCTGATTCTCAGTACTGGGAATGTTTTATACAGTACAGCATAAACACGCAGAAATGGGTAACTGGTGCAGAAACACAGAGATCAGGCAATGAAAATAAAAGATTCACTTCAATAAAATGCAGTGAGGTCAATCCACAAGCTTCTGTTGGGCTTTAAAAGTTTTCTTGCTGTAAATACCACACTGGAGACAGTAGGCAGCAGGGCTTTGCAAAGTTCTACAGAACCCCCATTCTGGAAATTCTCTGTAGAACATGGAAAAAGTGCATGAATGGGACAGGCATAATGCAACATCTTAATTTTTGTTGCCTGGAGAAAGGAGACATCATCAGAATAAAAACAAAATACCCAAAGATAGTACAGGAATGTAATTTACATTTCTCACTTTTCAAGGAATATAAAGAAAAATATGAAAAATCTAACAGACATAACTGCCATATTTTCACCATAAAGAATAAATAGCACAGTAATCCCCACTGCAGAAGAGATGAAAGCTTCAAAAAAGAAAAGTAAAAAAAAACCCTGTTTCTATAGCAAGTATCTTTATTCCCACTTTGTATCTTCGCATAACCCATGAAATATTCATTCAAAATAATTGCTCAGCTTAAGGAAACAGTGTGCTGGTAATTCATCCCTCTTCACAGGTCATAGCAAGTGCAGGAAAAATGTGCAGAAACAGGATGTGAGTGAGCACAGAGCGTGACAGAGATCATGTGCCACAGAAAGGGCCATTGGGGTTTAGATGAAATCACAGGGGAACCCAGGGAAGGGCAGAGTTAAGTCACCAGCCAAAAGGAAATGCCTCCAGTCAGAGCCCCACTCACACAAGTGGGGGTGTGGTTCATGGAGCAACCAGAGTCCCACTGTCCCTGCAGCCCTGCCAGCACCTGCACTGCAGCCTGTCCCCACCACACTGTGTCCTAACAGAGGCCAGTGTGGATTTCAGGAGTGAACAAGCCAAAAGAAGTCTCCACGTGCTGAAATCCTGCACATTTAGGTTATTGTTCAGTGCTTGAGCAACTGCAATGTCTCATCCTTGTGGATCCGCTGAGGGCTGGTGCTGGGCTGCTCCTGGGCACTGACACCATCCCTTCCTCCTGAAAAGGCAGAGAGCACTTGGATCCAAGCTCCTGGGACATCCTCTGTTCTGCTGGGACAGAAGAAGCTCTCTTGGCTCTGCAGGTGATAAATTCCTTGCAGTCCAGCAAGGGCCACCTCCTCCTGCTGTGTGAGGATCTGTTGAACAGAGGAGCTGACACAAAATAAACCCACAGATTTTCCTGCTGGAACCCAGCAAAAGCCATGTGACTGGTTGCACAGGAAACCACAGTGCTCTGCCCCATGTTCCTCAGGAAAAGGGGCACCTGCAGCCCCCGAGCTCTCTGGGGACACTGCTCCCAGCACACTCCTCCAGGGTGTTTTGTCCTGGCAGAGGGAAGGGCTGGGCCAGCAGCCCCTCCCTGACCCACGGCAAACTGGCATCCAACAAATGGAAATAAAACAAGCCTTAAAGTCACATTATGGAAACTTGAAAATCCTGCTGCATTCTGCTAAGTCACTGTGGAAAAAAACCCTTGAATTTTATCAGTAGAAATTGCCAACAAGAATTAGAAGAGCTCTTCATTAAAGGCAAAATAAGGTAGACATTAGGCAAAATGATTTTGTATTAATCTTGATTTGGGATCATAGCACAGCAACTATTTGTGATAATATAGATCTATACACATTTGTGGGAGAGGGTTTCATGTGCTCATATTGAATTATCTTGAGTCAGAACCCAAAGGACAGTGTTTATAGAGTAAATAAAACCTTTAAATTAGATTTCTCTGCTTAAAGTTGCTTTAAAAGTTTAGGGAAAAAATACTACTACTGAAAACAAAAACAATTTTCCAAAATTTCAAGAAGATTAAAACTTCACTGAAAAGAATGCAACCATAAAAAAAAGTATAGTTCAAATTTAATTAAATAAAATAGCAAATAATGATTAAATATATGTTCCTAACTTACAGATGCATGCATGGATGAGTAATTAATCTGGTCTCATACCATGATCATTCTGCACCTACATTGCCTGCCCCAGGACCAGCATTCCCCAGCTCATGCTGGGGACATCCTGCTCCTTGGAATCCTTCCTCAGTGAAGTGGCAGCTGCTTTGTAATTTCATGGAAGTGAGACGTGAGCAGATAACTGACCTCATGCAGCAGATAATCTGACCAGACGCTGTATGGGTTCCTCCTGCAATGACTCAGGAGCTGCTGCTGAGGAGGACTTGTTTGGAGAGAGGAGGAATATTACAAAAAGCATTCCAGGGAGCCTGTGCTTCACCAGGGGTATCCACCCTGTGGGCAGGGAAAGAATAATAGAAGGAAGCTTGTGCTAAATTAATCAGAGGAAATAGAACCATAATTCAGTCGGTAATCAACTTGACAGATGTAAATTAATGCATCAGTCATTGTTCATTCCTTTTTTTCCTCAGGCACAGATTTTTTAGGGGTGACATGCACGGTTCTCTTTGCAGAGATTTTGGGTAATCAAACTCTGATAAAGGGCAGCATGGGGATAAACACAACCCTTGCTGGACACAACCCTGTCTGCAGGCAGGGTTTATCTCCAAGGGACATGGGGAGGAGCAGGAGCAGTGGGTTTCCTTTCTGAGCCCCAGAGCTCACTGAACACTCTCAGCACTCCCTGAATCCCCGAGGCTGCCCACACCTTCTCAAGGCTGCAGGCTCAGGTACTGTCAGCTCATATTGTTGAAACCAGGCACCTGTTTGTATCCTCAGCCCTGCCTGCCTTGGCCCAGCCTGAAAATCTGGGGTTTCAGGAAACTGCAGCAGCTGCTACTTAGAAATATCTGTGATCTCATTCCCAGAAGGACTTAATAGGATAGTATTACAAATGACAGGGTACATATGAATTCATCAATAATTGTAATAATCCAAACAGCAGGGTATTTCTTGTCTCTTGTGCTGTCAGCACTGTGAAAGCCCCTGCTCCAGGTGCTGTTCAGAACAAATTGCAGCAGGTCAGCATGCACTGGCTGAACATTCTAAAGCTGTAGATGTAGCCCCATAAAACACAGTGATCACCCTTGTTAACATTTCTAGCACATTTCTCCAGTTATATCAATGCAGGGGCCATCCAGAAGGCAGGAGGAGTTCAAACAGGATTTTGTTGTTGCAGAGAGGTCATACCTTCCTTGGCTGAGCATTGCAGTCTGTCCTTCATCTTCAGCAGCTAAAGGAGGCTTAAAACACACCAACCCAAACAAACAGAAACCAAAACCATACAGAAACAACCAAAACCTGACCCAGAGAAGCCATCAACCCATAAACACCTGGCTCCACAGCAGGTTCCCTTTCCAGCTTGCCGTGGAAGGCAGGACCCTCCCTTCCCCAGGTCAGAGCCCACATCTCTGTAGCACAGTGTAAAGACACCACCACCACCCTCACTGGGACCCCTCAAAAGAACCTTGTGATGCTCATGTCAAGAATGAGGAGTTGAAGGAACTGTTTGATCCATGCAGAGATTTGAAGCCTTTCCCATTCTCATGGTTTTCCTCAAGCTTCAGGACAGTGGGCACTTTGGATTTAAAAAAAAAAAAAACATAAATAACTAAAACAATCAAAAAATTTTCACTTCCCATTGCCATTCTAACAGGGCATTTTGCCAGTACAATTATATTTAGGATATACTGTGAAGTTCATGGGTTTATAATTTTGAAGGAGCAGGTGAAGAGCTACTTCTCAGAGGTAACACAGATTTAAACATTGCTTTGAGGCAATAGGTCATCCTAAATTCACACCTCCACAACAGATCCACACTGACTGTCAGCTTTTTAATAATTAATGAGGCTCATCTCAGCTGTTTGACTATTTCACTTACAGTTACAATACCCACAAGGAGTCCCTGCTGACATTAAAGCACGGGAGCTCTGAAGAGAAAGCAGCCACCTTTTCTAGACTGATTTTGCTGCAGCCTCAGCAAGCTGTCATTGCACTGCTCGTGCTTCAGGCTCTGAGGTTCAAGGCTCCCACGTCTCAGGACTCTGGAGATGGCTGGGCCAAAGGGAATTCCTGCTCTGGGACCTGTTCTTGGTCCCCTCCAGGAGCCACAGCACCTTTGCAGAGCACCAGGTCCTTGCTGTGTTCAGAGCCCTGGGACTCCCCTGCTGGGTGGGATTTTCCTGGAGCCTTTCCCTGTAAGGTCATCCTGCAGAATGTCCAGCTCAGAGCACGTTTCCCACGTGCTGTGCATGCTTTGAGAGTGTTCTAGAAACCCTGGAGCACCATTTTCCCCCTTTTATTCCTTTCAGTGCTCCAGCACTTCCATGAACAAGCCTTTTTCAGAACAGCACTCACTTTTCTGCAGCTCACACACCTGTGTTTCTGCAGTATCCTATAAAATAGGAGCTATTTTCATGCTGTCAGTTTCTTCACAAAAAAAACCTCTTTGTCTACTAATGCAAAGAATAGAAAATTTCAGCTTGTTTTTAAACTGAATGTCTCTTAATCTGATTGTTCATGCATCAGAAACTGAAGAGTTTCATCCATTCCCACCAGAACTGAAGAGCAGTGTCTCCAGCAACTCTGAGTGCCCCTAAGAGCTGGAGAACACAATTTACAAATCTGAGTTTATCAATCAAATCTTTGAGATGGAGTTTATCAATCTCCTGATGCAAACTCTTTCGATTGCCCTTGTAATGAAGGACATTCTGATTCTCCTGCAATGCAAGATTGCCTTTAGGTAGTGAAGAAGAATGTTTAGGAAATCTGGATAGAACTCCTTAATGGCCACACCATGTGGGTCCTCTCAGCCTCATTAAGCACCTAACAAGGTAACCCTGATCTGCAGCACGGAGTTAAAATGAATAAATAATGCAGGTGAGAGGAAACTGAAGAAGGGGTTCAATTTATTTTTTTTTTTTCAGATTTGGTAATCCACAATGTAAAAGCCTTTGCTGTTAGCAAGCATGTGGATTAAAATCTCTTTGCAATCACTGTGATCAGGACAACAGGGACAGAAATTATTTCCTTTTCTATTACATTGTTTCTTTCTCCACGTGTCTACCCATGCACTTGAAAGGGGACAGAATATCAGCCTAGGTACCAGTTTCTCTACCAAGAATCCCATAGCTTTGTTCAAAAATTCTCTGGTTTTTTTTTTTTCCAGTGGGTAAATGGGAACAATTTAACAGACACATTTCCACTGTGACTATTAATAGAAAGCAATAATAGTTAGTGACCTTTAATTCAGACTGAACTTCAAGAAGGTGGGAGCTGGATGCTATCCCTGGACACTTCCAGGCAGCATCCCTACAAGAGCCTTTATCTTTTATTTAGATAGTTTTATTAGAAGCACCCCTGCTGGGCACACTTATTTTCTGGGACTGAACCATTTCCTGGTGCCTTTTGTTCAAAAGGCCACAAAACCCAGGCAATGCTCCAGGTTAAGGCATTGTCCAGGGTGCTCTGAGGGCATCAGAGGGGTTCTCATCTATGTGCAGCACCTTTCATTACAAAGGGATTTATGAATCCTTTGGATTCAAAATTTAATCAACTTTTCCATAATGTGTAATTATTTAAATTGAGTATAATCCCCAGAACAGAGTGCTCACAGAAAAAGCCCAAGTTCTTTCTCCATCCTGACTCAGCATCTGTCAATTCTCAAACTCTCTCTCAATCTGACTGGGGGGCAGTGGAGAACAATGCACACTGCATTTCCTGTTCCTTTAGAAATATTCCCTTGTTTAAATCAATTTTGAGAACCATAAACAGCTGCCCTTTAAGAACAGTTTGGAACACCTACAGCCTGGACTGTCAGCTGCCTGGAGAGGGAATGGTGCAGCAAGCACAGCTGATTCTCAGGGATCTGTAAATCTGTCTTTCTCTGCATGCCTTCTCTCTGGGACAGCTCAGACCCTTCTGACTCCCAGCACACACAGAGCTGCTGGGGCTGATGCAGGTGTTTGTGCTAACGCTGCTGGAACAGGCCTTGAAGTGGGCATTGCATTTTCTATTTCCAATATTCACATTACACGCTGCAGTTTATATTGAAGGTGAATAAATGCCCTTTCCTAAAGGCTACACTTGGCTTAGGGGGAGTTTTTGGTTGGTTTTAAAGTCTTTCCCTGCCACCTCAAATGAAAAGCAGCCATCATTACATGATTCAGAGGAAGGAGCTGTGTGGAGCTGTAGCTGAGCTCTGTGTGCAGGGCAGCAGGATGTTCTGCTGCCCCAGGAGACACCCCCAGCCTGGCAGCTTTGCCTGGCAGCTTTGGCAGCCCCTCAGGGTGAGTCTGCTCTGCTGTGCCAGCCTGGCCCAGCCCTGCTGGGCACACAGGGGCAGTGGAGGGTGTACATCACACACTGCAGACATCAGGGAACAGTCCTGGGCCGTGAGGCCAGTCCTGCACTGCCTTGCACCAAATGGGCTCTGCAGCAGCAACAGGGATTCCCCCGGGCTTTTGAACAGTAATGTTTGGGTGGTTCATTTCCACAGACCTGTCAGTGTCCTTGTATTTCAGTGGCTTCTTTAACAACAAAGATTAGATTGAAATTGTCTCCAGAATCAATATCTGACTTGCCATTGTTGACATCCCTGCATCTGTCTAAGCAGACATCCTAGTCCTGTTCAGGTGAAATCTGAAGGAATTAAATAATTTCTTAATGGTATGAGAAAACCCCTTGATTTATGCAGGCAGATACTGCTGGAGCTTTCATAGATACAAATGATGATGTAAATCACACTAGAGGCTTTGTGTACTCTGCAACACCATCACCATAACTCATGTGGGAGTGCAGAACACCACTGCAAACCATTTTAATTATTTTTAAAAATTCATGTCACCTTGAAAGAAAGGCCGAGATAGATCACATGTGATACCACCTCCTGAAGGAAGATCCTGGGATCCCAGTGTGTGTTAACAGGTTTCTATCTCAGCACCCCATTCCTCACACAATTCCCTGGATGAGTATTTCAGTCATCATTATTTTCTAAGCAGTAAAAATCAGTCATTCCTCTATGTGCTTTTTCATTAGATTACTCCTACTGAAGACTGGCAAGGAAGCTGGAAAAATAAATGGGCTTAATTTCAGTAAGAAAAGCCCTAAGTAAGAAGCAGCACAAGGACACAAGCACTGCAGGAGGAGTGCTGGGGCTGTGTACCAAAGGTGGATCTGGTTCCTGAAGCTCAGTTCAGCCTTTATATTTAGTTGCAGATGGATCTTCATTATAGAGCTTTGAACCTGGTGAGCAGGCTAAGAATTGCTAAAGATGACTAATAGAGCCAGTGCAACAATTCATTGAAACACCAGGAAAACACAAAACTCCATCATTTAAACAGTCATTAAAGTGAGCCAGTTTAATAGTGATCAGAAGAGGATAACTGATTTGGAAATTCATAAATGCATATAGTGGACAAGACAGGTGCTCACCGGTTGTGACTGTTTCAGCTGGCAAGAATTTCATCATTCCTTCCTCTTTTCTCTGTGGAACTTGAGACAAATTTTGTAAGGAAAGGAACTTCTCTGTGGAAGGGGTTGGATTTTTGGTTTGGGGCTGGTTTTTTGTTGCCTCAATATAGATTATGTTTCCTACCTGGGCTGCATGTCCCATGAGCTGCCACCTGCCCTCTTTAGGTTGCATTAAATATAGTTCAGACAGAGCTCAGCCTCCTAAAGGCAAGACAAGAGACATCCAGATCACATTTCAAGCAGACTGATAAGGTAAAATATAAAATAATTTGCCCATTATATTTTTTCAAACCTTAGGAAATATTACTACATTGCAACATTTTTCCAAAGATTTATATGAGAAAGTTGTGTGCCAAAAAAACCTGGAGTATCCCACAATTAAAAAAAACCCAAAAATTACAGGGTTTGCCCTATTCAAGTCACTGCCAAGCTAGGTTGGATCTGGGCTTATGAAGGTAACTTTACTTTAATGGATAAAAGAGAATTCTCATAATACCTCTTTCCAAGCCCTAATACAGAGTTTCTGAGAAAAGTAATAGCTTTGGGTCCTGCTTATAAAACTGTATTAGTTCCAAGATGTTTGAATATGAGAAAATAGGGGGGAAATATTCCTTGTCCATCAGAAAGTGGGCTGTTATACTTGCAGAGTGATTTGTTTCCCTGCAGTGGTATTTATCATGTTGATAAAAGAGACCATGGATCTGAAAATTGGAAGATTTTTTCTGTTAATTTGAAACAGCACCTATACAAGCTGCTGTGACATCAACATAATACCCTAAAGCCACAGCAGCTGAAAAGATTTATTTCCTGAGCCCTTCTGCAGCCACATTCTCTTTGCTTCTGACATTCTCAATTTGCAGGCTGCTGGTGATCCAATCTTCCTCATTCTGGCTCTATAATAAGGATGTCAATGCAAGAAGAGAGAAAGTCATTATCTGATAGGCATAAGAGAGGATAAAAAGGCAGAGTTTGCTGTCTCAGGGGAAAGGCCACCCTCTCTGCCTTGGAGGAGCTCCTCAAGGTCATGGGCAGCTTTTGTACCTGGAAGGATGTCCCACATTCACTTCCAGATAAAACTGAGCCATCCTTAGCACAGTCTCAGGTCTGAAGTAGGTTTTCATTTTTTACTATTAATCAGTGAAAAGTTTTAATTCTGATTAGAAGGTATATATGCAGTTTAAAAGTTCAAAGAGCCTTTGAACTGCAGAGAGCAGCAGAGAAGCTGAGTGTGAATTCACAGGTGCTGCCTGGTTAATGGCATTCCTGCGGGCATGGATTGTGCTGAGGGATCTCCCACAGCAGCAATGAATGGGCAAGATTAGTTAACCATTTGTATAGGAAGATTTACCTCAAATTTAGAAATAATAATGAATTTCATCTGCTTTGGAAACTGTTAAAATGTCACTGGTGCAGCAACTGACAGGAAAAAATTATTTATTCATTGACTTTGTCAAATAACTACTAAGTGTCAATTCCAGCAGATAAGAAGACGAGGTAAAAGTTTGAAGCACTCCCTATAGAGTTATTAGCTTAAGAGGCAGTTTAATTTTCTGTGTGGAAAGCAGAAAAGCCTGAAGAACAGAACTGTGCTTGAGAGAACCAAACATGCTCCTGGGCCTCCTGAACTGCAAATTCCTTTTCCCGTACTATTTGTCTGGCTGATGTAAAACTGCTTTATAGAAAGGGCATTTCCCAGACTGTTCTGGTCATCCACTCATTTCTCAACTCTTCTACAAGAGAATAAGAGAAATACAAAAGGACAAATAGCCTGCCCTGTTCTGAGCATCCTCATTGCTTCCTTTTAGTCCCATGAGCAGATGACACCCTGGTATTTATCAAGCCTAAGTGAAGTTTCAGCCTTCCTCAGGATCCAATGGAATAGCTCTGAATCCAACAGAGACTTTGTTTTAGTTAATTTAAGGTTCAGCTCCTGTGGGCCTTGGACTCAATGCCTGAGTAACATCCCTCTCCCCCTGGCTGCAGGGATGCTCCTGTGATCCAAACCCTTTCCCAAATCTTTTTTTGTGCTACACGTCCCTTGTGCCACAGAAGCAAGCAGTGCAATTTCTGCTGATTTCCAGAGATTCATTTCCCAGGGCAGCAGCAAGGACAGGGTCCAGCTGGTTACTCTTGGCCAGACTAAACCATCTTCAAACAGGAACTGTTCATGAAGGCAGGATCAACAAAATCTCAGATCAATGCACTGATTTAGGGCATCTGGGTGCTCTCAGCTCCTTCCTGACATCTGTCACTCACCTTCCCTGGAGAAAGAGACCGCATAATCCAAGGGACTGAGAAAGGAAGGATATCAGAAACGTGCTTTAAGTTGATTCAGTGTTTGAGATGCTTTGCTGCAATGATTTGAAGACCAAAGGATTACAGAGGGTGCACAATCCTAAATTGTCCTTCCCACTGCTCCTTCCAGCCCTGTGTCAGTGCAGGGCATTTAAGGGTGCTGGGAGGTGCTGGATCACCATCCCAAACAGTTTTACTGACCCGGGGTACAAGGAATATCCTGTTCTGTCCTTGTGCTTCAGCTCCAGTTCAGCAAGGCAGCACCAAGCCCACCCTGCCCTCAGGAATAATGCCAGGCTGGCAGGGGTGAAGAGGTGGATGATTCTAGACACAAAATCTTTCCAGAACAATACATCAGCACTCCTTCAGGAGCTGGTCACGCACTTTTGAGCCTGGGAAACAAAACCACTCCATGTCTCATCCTCTCCACCAGTCATAACATGAATTATCATCTTTTTTAAGATGGCACATTGGAAACCAGGGGAAGAGATTTGGTTATTTTAGCAGGTTCCAGCTCTAAAATCATCCCAAAGCCCATCAGTTCCAGAGGCTGTTTCAGACTCACCAGAGCTGATGTGCCTTCAGGACAAAAGGAAACAGAACAAGACCCCACCATCAACACCAAACTCAACTCAGTGTGGAGAGAAGAGACTCATTTGTGTGGAGGTGCTTCCCTTCTCTCTGCTCTGAGGTACACGTGGAATGGATGCACTGAGGAAGGGAGAAGCCACCCCTAATAAAGGGCTGCATGCTGGGTGAGCCAAGCTCCCAGGACACATCTGCACACCAGCACATTTCACCCTGCCAGGATCTGACCCGGCTGAAACTTCCCCACTGCTTATGGCCAGGTTAGAGAGGGGTCACTGTCCCTTCAAAGGCAGCTTAGCAGGACTGACAAAGAACAATATGCACCCAGAAGTCAGGCTGTTCTACACCTCCTTCAGTTACTTTCCAGTTGGTTTGTTGAGATGCAGGAGCACTGAGTAAAGTAGTATGTTGTGATATTTAAGGGATTTTTCAAAATGCTAATTTATTGTCTGACACTGCATGGACAGTCCAGGCAATTCTGCACTGGTGCTGACTCTGAAGTCAGTGTTCACATAATTCACATTTAGAGGATTAGATATAAAATAATCATATTTATGTATGTATTGTTTATAATTTGCAGTTTCATGGGAAAGGATACAATTTACCTCAAAACAAAAGTGTTAGCACTCTGTTAGTAGTGTTGTATTTATGGGCTTCACATACATTTGCAGATACGCCAATTCTGAAGGAAAATCCATAGCATTTTTATGTGGAGAAATGCACAATTTATCAAAAGAAAATGGTTTTGGATAAGAGGAGAAAATTTACAATGTGTTTTTTTGCCAAAAGTAATATAAACATCTCTTTTCCCCCCACAAAATTCAAACTCAAATAATTTATATCAACGCATTTACAATGTGTTTTTTTGCCAAAAGTAATATAAACATCTCTTTTCACCCCCACAAAATTAAAACTCAAAGAATTTATATCAACGCCGCATCTCATTCTGCTGTTGTTTGTTCCATTAATAAGTCAGTAGTAGAGTCTGGAGGATCAGACTCACAGTGTCAAACTGGAAATGGTGCTACAGGAGAAGTTTCTCAAGTACATTTTGTGTTAGGAGCTGGGCTAAGGGGACTCAGTCCTTCTAATAAATGCAATGTTGCACTACAACTTGTCTATAGGAGGGACTGGGTTCAGCTAGATTAAAAGCTGGTGAGAAACAATAGATAAAACAGACAGGACTTGGGACAGCCAAGGAAGCCCCGAGAATGTGGTGGATAAATGGGGTGTCTTGAACCAAACCACACCAGTGCAGGAGAGTATTGTCTGTATGAAGTCACTTAAAGCTGTTCAACAGCAAAACAGGTCCAAATATCCGTGCTCACACTGGGTGGCACCAGAGGAATCTCCCAAATAGTCAGAGTGTGGATATTCCAGCTGGCTTCCACACCTGGAAAAAAATAAAAGATAAATATCCTTAGCCAGGCCCTTCCTGTTTAGAGGATCGTCCCAAATTTGTCCCAAGTTTTTAAAGACCTGAAAGCACTCACTGCAGCCTCCTTGCTCCCCAATTGACAGCAGTTTATCACCAATTCCATTTCAGGGCTATTTGACATAAAATCAATGACCACAAGCCTGACAGTGTGTGGGGCAACCTCACACCCCAGGCTCATGTTCTCATCATGCTGACAACAAAGTTGATTCTTCTTTTACCTTTGCAAGCCAGCCAAAATTGCCAATAAATTACCTGGCACTATTTCCAGTTCAGGTGTTAATCCCTGCAGCCAGGATTTAAACTGCCACTGCTGTGATATTTTCATCTCTCAAAGGCAGAATTTGCAAAAATCTGAAAATACAAGGCCTTGGAAAGCCAGTGAGGGTGTGTTGGACACACTGCCAACAGAGATAGCTTTAAAAATGTACAAATGAGAAACACAAGTCAAATTTTGTAAAGTTTTGGAAATTTGAGTTCTAGCACAAGGGCCTTACTCCCCAAACATATCCCACACCCAAAAGTTCTTTGCACTGAGTATTAAGTAGGACACTTGTCCATAACCTTTGATTTAACACTACGTGGTTAAACATCAGTCTTGGTTTTTGGCACAAGACACTTGGTAAAAGCTCAGCACATTTCCTGGCTGTCTGTTCTAAATGCCTATGAAGATCCTCAGCCAACAGTCAAGTGCTCCAGAAAATTAACAATACTCCTCTACATGCTAATTCCCCTGGTGTCATGTGGATGTTTCTAGTTGGTTCTCCCAGTCTCAAGCATCAGTCAGTGATAACATACACTGGCTTGGAGCCATTGTCTTCTTTCTAAACTTATTGTGACTGCAAATCAAGAGGTGTCTCCCAAAGGAAAAGAGCAAACCTTGCTGAGAACTCTCTGATAACATCCATCCTTGTAAACAGCACTGCACTTCCTAAAACACATACTCACTCCACACAATACTCAAAAGAGTAAATTTTGTTATCCCTGATTTCATCAGGAAATAAATACTGTACTTTTTCAACTGGCACATAGCCAGATAAAAAAAAAAATGTATCCAGGCCAGAGCTTGGTATATGGCATCTCCAGCAATTTTTCTGCATCAATAAAATTTTGGTTTACTGATGCTGAGCAGCTAATGGTAGGTTTGTTTGGTTTTGGTTTTTTTTGGGGGGGGGAGGGGTGTGAGAGGGGGATTCTAGCTGTTAAAATCCTGAATAATTTTTCCCATAATTTAATCTCTTTACCATTAGCAATTCCCCCATTCTCCCCCTATTAGCAATGCAATCCCCCATAAATGTATTTCTGGGCAATTAATTCCCATGTATAATCATGCTATCAGTTGTTTCTCTAAGGGAATATTATTGTTTAACCCTTGGCACTGTCTCTGTGGCTTGTGTTTGACTTGGCAATAAATTACTATAGTTATTCTCCTTTAAGAAGATTTATTATTGAACACAAATAATACATGTAAAGATTTATTTTTTTTAACCAGAGTAAAGCAGTTACAACCAAACAATCCCACTCTGGATGAGTCTCTTCCTGCACTACAAATCAGTTTCTTGGGATGCTGACTCCCTAAACAAACCAGAGCAAGCCATGTGCCACAAAAGCAGGATCCTGTGCTTCATTCTTGCCCAAATCTTCCTCTGCGAATCCTCAGAGCCTTCTGACACCCCTAACAACAGGCAGTTCCTCTGTTCCTCTTGTGTCACCCTTGAGGCAGGACCGGGAGTGAGGTGACACATAGTTTCTAGCTCTCTTCAGCAGGCTGAATCCGAGTGTATTAGAAACCCTTTCTTTTATACATCATTCCAATACAGGTGGACATGACTGGTCATTTAATCAACACCCCATTACACAACTGGCTAATTAAGAAAACACCTTTTGGTAAACATCTTATGAGAAAACAACTGTTCAAAGCACCAGCTGCAAGATTGTTTTAATTCTTTCTCTCAGCCTTCTCAAAACTCCCCAGAACAATTCCTGGGAAAGAAATTCTGCTTTCTCTCTCCGACCAGACTGTCACATCCACACCTCTTGCAGCTCACGTTTTGGAATTTCCACTTTTCTCCTTGAGCAGTTCAGTTCTTTCGGCAGCGGTCAGTTCAGGGTACAAGGAGTCTGGTGGGGAAGAAGCCATCCGAGCTGTGGCTCACACAGCCCTGGCTCCAGAAGGATGCTCCCAGTAAAGGGGGCAGCTTTTGAAATGAAATGAAATGAAATGAAATGAAATGAAATGAAATGAAATGAAATGAAATGAAATGAAATGACACATTTCTCCTCCCTCTCTCTCTGTCACAGCAATCGCCTCGAACCGGAGCAGCGCTGCCAGCGCCTTGCCGGGCCCCGGGGAGCACGGCGCTGACAGCAGCCTGCTGGTGTCCCCGCTGCTGGTGGCAGGGCTGGTGATCGGGCTGGTGCTGCTGCTGTCCTGTGCCACCATCGTGGTGGGCAGCCTGCGCCGGGACCGCCGGGCCCGCCCGCCCCGCGCGGGCAGCGCGGCTGCCGACGGTAAGGAGCCGGGAATGGGCAGGGATGCACGGGAACCACGGCCGCTACAGGGATCGGTCACGGCGGCTGGCAGGGCAGAGGCAGCCCCGGGCAGGGTGCCCACACGGGTGATGGCTCACAGAACCCAGCTCACTGCCCTCGGCATCTGTAAGAGCCTAAATGAGAGATGCGGGACTCCAGGCGGCTCTTCCAAAACGCAGTTTATCACATGCAAGATGTTAGAGCAGTCCAGGGTCGTGGGTGACAGAGGCTGTGCCTAGAGCTGTCAGCTGCAGCTGCAGGCAGGCCTGGAGACCCTTAGTTTAGGTTACAAATGCGTTATATACTTTTCTTTGCTGAGCATCTTAATACAGTAGAACCAATCTATACCTTAACTTTTATCTATAGCCTAGCATAACTACTACAATTACCATATTCATGTTAGTATTCTCCAATCACTAAATGTTAGTTAGTTAATTCTGAGACCTTTTTTCTACTTGCAACACTGGCTGACTTGTTTGCCTGTGCTATCTTTCTACTTGGTAAAAACATCTTGTTCGAGGTGGGTTTATCCTTTGTTCTAAGTCATAAAAACCCCCTTCTAACTAACATGCCCTTTGCCTCCTTGGTTATCCAGCAAGACTGGCTCAGCAATTATTTTCTGCTATATCAAAACTTGCTTCCATCTCTATTCCTTCCTCAGCTTCTACATTCAAAAATCTTTCTGCTAAGCATACATATCTGTGAGACTTTCTTGTCAAACTTTCATCCTTCCCAACAGGCACGGGATAAGATTTATTCTCCGTCGCGTGTTCACATCCCCCGATAGCCTTGGTGCAGCATTTGCTGGAATTTCTGTTTCCTGGAAAGGCAGAGCTGTTCTCATTTCAGCCAAGTGCACCAGCCTACAACAATCACCGGGCAAATGCAGTTTATCTGAGTGCAAAAGTGAATATTTGCCTGGAAACAGAACAACAGGGCACCAAATATCATTAAACTGTCACCATCATTAACAGCGTCATTGATGACATCCGTGTCACCACAGCCACCATCGTTAGAGACTCAAAAATGTCCCAATTCCTACCTCCTAACCAAAATAAAACCCATGAAACAAAACAAACACATTTAAAAAATCTTACAGATAATTTGGGAATATCAAGGAGTTAATTTTGGAGTAGTGTTTTCAGCCCTTTGGGGCTTTGCTTTGTCAAGGAAATGACAGATTATTTCTATTTAAGGGGAAAAACCGGTTTTAAAAGTTACTGTGTAATTCTTCAGACAGTAAAAATTCCAGTGATAAATGGTGGACCATCAACAACCTCCTCTGTGAGCAGGCTCCTCTACCTGCAGCTTGTTATGGCTGCAGTTCTGTGCATATCATTGAGGGGCTTTTATTTATTTAGAAAAGCCAATAATAGTGAGCCACATAAAAATGCATTGGCTTAAATGTTGTTTTCACTGAGGTAGATTACATTGAAGTCAATTGAACTTCATTTAGTTACTTGGATCAGGAATGTTTACGTTTAAACTAAACAAATCTTCTAGGACCAGTTTGTCCCCTTGGAGCAAGGAATAATTTCTTCTTGGCTTTTCCAGAAATATTTATCCAGATAAATGAATAACATCTATATTTTGGGAATAAAATTTAGAGTCCAAAAGAATTGAAATACAAACTGCCATGGCAACCTACAGAGGGAAAATAAAAACAAAATCCAGAAAACTAATGTCTACTATTACAGTAATATCAATTTTCCTAATTTTCAGCAGCTACATTGAGGATTAAATAGTTAAACCCAAACTGGAGTTACTGTTTGACCCAATATTTTGGCATGATAAAATACTGACCATTAAGCTTTAATCACTGTGTTTAAATCTACTACTTTGACAGTTTCAACTCCTGGAAGAAGCCTAGAGCCAGGCAAAAACAAAAAGGAAAATTTTCAAACTCCTTGTTAGATATAACAATGCTAGATAAATGGAAAAGAAAAGCATATTTGGGGAGATATTCAAAAGAATAATCCTGAACTAAATTATGCCACACTGCATTACGTGGACACACACACACACTAATTAACCTTTTAACATAGAAAATAGATTTTTGTGTGTGTGTGTCTGTGCTATTTTCCAGCTTTTCCCATTTTTGTCAGTGTTTATTGAGAGCAGCATTTTCTCAGCAATCAAACCCCTGCCCCTCCTGTTACAACCCTCCCAGAATGGACAAACTTCCCAGGGATGCAATTGCTGGAATTGCAGTTACCCCACAAAAACCTGAAGCTGCACAGGGTAGAACCCACACTCCTTTTCAGCCTCTGAGGCCCAAGAAAAGCTTTGGAACTTCCAACTGCGTTGTGGGGCAGCACTAAAGGCCCAGTCCCTGTGCCTGAAACACCACCGTTCACCTACAGGTGGGCTTCATTCACTCTTAAAGAAATAAGAATATCCCGTGAGAACTGATTGTTCCAAAATACCCACAACTCCTCTGCCTCAGGAAGGGTTTGTTTTCTGATTTGTGGCAGTGTTATAAACGAGTGACAGAGGAAGAGCAGCCAATGTAAATTCTTGTTTTGCAGCCCCAGATGGTTTCTCCCACGGCGGCTCCTCTGCAGAGCTGCGATCCACCTGCAGCGAGGAGCTCCCCCCAGCCTGTGACCTTGACTCCTACCTGGATATACTTTCTCAGGTGACCATCATGTATCCTGATCCACCTCCACGGTAAGCACTTGCCTGACATTCTCAGGGTTACAGTCCTGCACTGGCAAAGCCCACTGCAGAAATTCAGCTCACACAAACTCTGAATACAGACAGACCTTGTTTCGTTTGAGTGTAAGTTCAGGTTTTCCTTAGCAGAATACAGTTTTACTAAATGAAGATGTGGACAGGAATTTTCATTCAGTGATATTCACATTAAAATTTATCATAGTGATAACATCCTAATGAGACACACAAGTAGAATTACTTAAAATCATCTTTCTTTGAAAGAAATGCATTTACAAGTCAAAGTTTCAAAGTCAAAAATACATACTTTTCCCAAGAACTTCCAAGTTACATTTATTACTGATCTTGAGAGTGTTCAGATCAGAGGAAACAGAAAAACAGAATTGTAGAAATCATTCAGCAGCTCCTAAATTGTGTGCCCACATTCACAGGGTACAAGAACAGCCTCGTGAGCCACAGGAGCTGCACTTTGGGCCATGGGCATCTCCTTCATGTGCCTCAGCCCCCCTGAGGTCCAGAAATGAAGGGATTCAGTTCAGACTCCTTCCAATGAACCAACAGGAATAATTTTAAGCAGAACTTCAAGCTTTCTGTAGTGCTGTGTCTTACAAACAGCAAACACAGGTTGGACAGCCATGCCCCCCTTTCTTTTTCTTTTTTTTTCTTCCTTTTAAGCAGACTCTTTTTGAGTTAAAGCACTATAAGACCAGCCCTTTTCTGACTGTGGTATAGAGCAGCTCAGCACTATGAGCACACCATACATGGATCTTTGCTTTGTTTATTCTGTGCATGTTCTACAAGCAGCAGTTATGTATTACCTATATATATACACATATAGGTAACATATCATCCTATATAACTAATGGGCTTTTAGGGATTGTGTAAATATTTTACCAGAAAGCTCACATGTGAAAAATTACTCTGAGCCTGGCATCTAAATGTGTATAATTTCATATAAATCCACTTAGGAATTTAGACTGGATTTTGGGCCCACACCCACGAGTCTTTCCTAATAAAAGGCAGCCAGCTGACGCCCAAGCAAGACTCTGAGTGGGCAGCTGGCCAGATTCCTGAGAACAAACTGACACTATAGTTCTTTAGCAGACAGATCATCAGAGATTATAGCAAAGGATGCTTCCATTTGCAGCTGGAAACAGGCACAGAGAAGGTTTTTCCACTTCTATGGAGTTGTGCTTAAAGGAGATATGAGTGACACAGGACAGCACAGATTATCCACAGCTTGCAGTACATTCTGCAGTGGCTCTGTAACCAGCCTGGCAAGGGTGAATTATCTTGTGTCCCACCTGTTCTCAGAATATTCTGGGACACGTAAAGGTGTCCAGCCACTGCCTCCTCCAGCTTCCCTGCTGGGCTGAGTGGACTGTGTCCCTGAGGATCCACTCTGCCCACACTGGAAAACACTGCTCATCCCAGTAATTACAGCCCTGCATCACAGGTCCCAGGTAGAGATTATTGTGAATGGTTTGGCTATTTTCATACCGCCACTGCAGTTAAATATTTTAGAAAAAGTAGCTTTGGCAAATCATCAAAATCTTAGTAAATTTTATATCTTAGCAACACAATTTGGGGAACTTAGGGAAAGCAGATGGCTACATGGAGACTTTCAAACTTGCTATTAATGCATTCTCCAGACCATTGTAACTGTTCAGAAAAGCACTGGGTGAGAGGTACTGTCTGAATTACTGCATTATGTAAAGCCTGAAAAACTCCTGTACATCTCCCTTTATATTCTCCTGCATGGCATAACACTGCAGTGTCTGTTTTTAATTAGTAGAGCATGGAAATTATTTGAAAGCTGACTGTCAGACATGGCCTGGAAGCAGAAACAAGACATGCCTGACCTTGTGCATTTAACTCCCTGGGATCAATCTCATTGCATATGATAATATTTTGAAGAGTAGGTTTACTGAAACATAGCACTGCCTAAATGAATGTAATTCCTCCTCCTAATTCCTGGAGGGCAAGATGTAATTTAAAGCTAAACTAGCAAGGCCAAAATGTACTGCAGCTGTGGCATCAGCAGAACAGAAATGAAGAGCAGCAAGGAAAGCAACTGCACTGGTAAATAACTCTTACAAATCTTTGAAGTGAGAGAGTTCAATGAGTTGAAAGCAGTGAGTGCTGCCAGGATAATTTCCTTTATCCACCTGGTGCTGCAAGGCCACCTGCATTCCAGCACCCAGACAGGAGTGTGCAGCTCCTCACACCATTCCTGTCAGAGCACACACTGAAATGGTTTCAGGAGAAAGCACAACACCTTCATTTGGCCAAAGGGTGGTTAGTTATATTTCATATATTTCATAGCTGAGGTTTAAACCACGAAAGCACAACACCTTCATTTGGCCAAAGGGTGGTTAGTTATATTTCATAGCTGAGCTTTAAACCAGAAAATGAGTGGAGAAGGGATTTAAGGGGAAGACTGATGAAACACAGAGGCAGTCCCCATGTCTGTGGCTGAGCTCCCTGTTCAGGCCTCCCCACTCCCAACTCTCCAGCTGGAAGTCCAATAACTGTTTATATAAAACACTATTTATAGAAGAAATGTTATTGGTAAATTAATCTATGAAAAATGCCTTGGGATATTAGTATTTGCTCTGATCTCTGAATCACAAGTTTCATTTGTGGCTCAATCTGATTATCCCCACAGACACTTCCACTAACCCCTTCCTTGCATTAGATTAAGAGGGATGCCAGGCATGGAATTTTGTCATTAGCCTGCTGTAGTTGCAGGGTGGTTATAGAGAAGCCATTTGGTCAATTTGTTTTGACAGCCCAAAATATACAGTGCTGCTATCTATAAACATCCCTTTAGGACAGTTAATGGCTTTTTAATGAATCTCAGATCTGTGCTAGCATCTGTCACATTGATTTTACATGAGGCATAGATGGGAAATACAAAAACAAAATACAGGGGATATGAACCAAACAGTTTCAGAATATGAGGGGTTTGTATTTCAGAGCATATTTCTGATATGTACAGATACTGGCAGCAGGGCAGGGCTGGAAGTTAATGTTTCATAGTCTGTGCCACCAGACACGGCAAAGCCTTTGTTTCTAAGAAATTCAGTGTGAGAAAGATGATCCAAGTGATCTCCCAACAATTCTAAACCACAGAATTCTAATCCCTCCCACTGAACACATCCAGCCAGGACAGAAGACAATCTCCCTGCCACATCTTACCTATCATCATGGTCAACATGGCTTAGAAAGAAACACTGGAAAGCCTGTAAATCCAATATCTGCCATTTTGTTCAACAGTCACTGTGCTGGGGGGAGTAAAATCACACTGTTGGAGATGAAACCTTTATAGACAGAAACCATGAGCTCACGTTTACTGTGCTGAGTTCTTTGTAACACACATTTCTAGTGAGCATTACTCGTTATCTGCTTACCAATATGTAGTAAGAAAGCTGGTTAAAAATAAGTTGAGTTCACATGTTTGAAGTGGATTGAATTACAGTACCAACTAAAGTCCAAGTAAATTAAAAACTATTACACTTTCTTTAGGGGAGTCAGTAAAATCCAAGCAATGAGGAGATTTCACAGCAGGAAAGGACTTTTATCAACTTCTCACCTTGTGGCCAGGGAAAATGCATCTCACCCCACTGCATAAGTGCTTTTGCACTCCTTAGTGACTGGATATTAATGGTATGTACAGAGCTTTAGGCAACCAAGATGATTGCCTGAGACTGCTGAGTGTCTGACAGGACATCCCAGAGGAATGACTGCTCAGGAGGATGCAGGGATTTACCTCCAGGAATGGTTTTATTGGGAGCCACAGAAGTCCTCTCCAAACTTCACACTGAGTGTTCCCCACAGGGCACATGGAGTAAAAAACCATTCAGCCCTCTCTATCCCAGCATTCATATTAAATCACATTGTGTGAGGGTTTGTTTGTGGGCTCACTCTTCCTCAGCTGGTCACCCTCCCTAATCTACATAGGATCTGTTCTAGAGAAAATTGTCTTATTTAGGCTTGATAAATCCCAGTATTCTCAATAACCATGTTCAGCCTGCATTGTTTAAATGGGCAAATCAATTTAAAAATTATTCTAAAATGACAAAAGGAAATGCTCCTGTCTTAAAGTCAGACACTAATTTCCCTTTAAATATATATTTTTAAAAGCCTACTTAAGGGACTTCCTTTTTTAAGACATACTTTTCCATCCCCCACTTCTGAGGATGCAAGTTAGCTAAGCCAGCCTCCTGCATTTTCTTGAAAGGCAGAATTAGGCTTGCAGAGAATGGACATAAAATCTTGCTATACTGTGCTGTATTCCTTTGCCAAGGCTGTTTTCCTGAGAGCAAACCAGGTGAGGAGCTTTTGCCACATTACACTGACAGGTGGCAAAGCATGAGATGGACATTAGGGGTTAAGTTCAGCTCTTACATCAACACCCCCACTGAGATTTTCAGTTAGTAAGGTAAAAAATGTCACTGGAAATATGACAGGTTTATAATTCCATTAGGTATCATGACATGAGCTAAAACTCTCAATTCCTTTAACTCCAAATACCAAACACTCTGAAGCCCCTCCCTTCACATCCCAGTGCTATTCCTCATCAGCATCAGGGACAGAAACAAGTAAATTCCTAATTATTTTGGAAAACTTCTTATTTCAAGCTTAACTTTGTTTACAGCCAATTTGTGAGCATTTCTTTCTGTGGCGTTTCCATTCCTCTTAATTATCCACACCTTTCTCTTTTTTCTTTTCTTTGTAGTCAAAAACACTCTCACACCTCAGCCTGTGTGTTGGGAGGCTGGGGCACAAAATTCCATTGATTTTCTGTCAATAAAAATACCTGTGGGCACCTTCTGACCAGCTCTCTTTATACCTGCCCCAGATCCACTCTGCAGGTGCAAATTATTGCTGCATAAAAAACACCCTGCAGCAGTGACAGCAGCAACACCTGATGGAAGGGAAGCACCAAGGATTTCTAACAAGAAATCTACAGTGCTATGCAGAGCAACCACAAGTTAAAGCTCCAAATATTTGATGACTGTACTTTAAGAACAAAGAGTATTTTTCTCTGATTTCCCAGCTGCATATTGCAGCCAGTATTTCCTGCACCTGCTCAGAATTCATTCCTGCAATAAGTACAGCAAAGCCCTTTCTTGGAATATGATCCTAAAATTTGTCAAATGGAAAACTTCCTCAAACATCAGCAGGTTCTGGTGACATGCAAGAATTGGAGGTGTTCAGAATCGTGTTTGTGGATTAACTCCATGGCTTGGGAAGCACCAAATTTTTATTTAACTGACTCTTGTTACTCAGTCAGTGCCCAGCATCCTTTACTGTGTAATGGTTACAGAAATCCAGGGACCAAACACCACTGATGATCAAGTAGTTCTTACTATGTATAAAATTAATGCCAGGATGAATTGTATCATATGAAACCTTCATCCTAGAATGACTTGTTTTATTTAAAAATTTATTTCAATTGTTTAAAGCTGCACAATTATGATGAAACTGCATTATATTGGTTCCAAATATTATCTGCTATATGTTTTCATGAAAACAGTTTGCACTTAATTTCATTTTTGCTCTGGAATATTTATCCATCAAAGTCATAACTTCCTCAAGATTATCTTGACACAGAGTGCAGAACAGAGATGCAACCTTTTAGTGCTCATTAACACAAACATTCCTAGTATAGTTCTGAGGAACTGGAAATTCCAGAAATAACTATGGACAGAAAAAAAGACAGAAAAAAACCTAAATTCCACCTTTCCTGTCTCTTCAATAGTTAAGTTAATTAAGTCCTAGATGTTTACTTGAACAATATCTTGGGTTACATTTTTTGTTATTTAAAAACATTAAAATAAATATGTAAATAAATATGTATATAATTAGAATCTCAAATGGAAAGTGTCAGGATCAAAAATAAACCTAGCTCATAATGACAATGTCATTACAGAAGCAGTTCTGTCAAAACTGATATATTTCCCCATGGTAATAATAAATCACCAAAGAAAATATGTATTCTAGGAAAACACACCTCAAGGAACACATGGACAGATTTCCAGGCTGCTCTCCTGCCAGCCTGGCTGTGAGCTAATTGTGCCATCACAGAAGGCAGAGTTCAGCATCATCAGCTCAACTGCCTACATGGGCATCAAACTCATCATTATTTTTTTCACCTGAACCCTCTTGCAGAGAGTTACATCACAAATGTTCTAATTTCAGCTCTTCTGTTAGGTAACATCATCATGGAAACATCCTTTGTGCTGTTTCATCACAGTTCCAGCCTGCCAGCACACAGATGTTCCAGATTCAGGGGCTCTGTTTGCCATTTTCAAATGAACACAAAATGGAAACAGTGCAACAGGAGCAATTGTAGCAGAGTTAGAACATACAACAAATGAACAAAGTGAACCACAAGACATCTACTGCACAAAGAATTCTTCATTCCCAGCTCTGCCTTTTTTCACTTCGTGTTGTTTGCATCTTAAAAAGTCAGCAGAACCTTCTTCCTGCCCCAGAGAGGGGCTCCTGATTTATGAATGACAGCCAGTTAAAGAAGCTCTTTGGAGTTTCCCTGGCAATAAACCCATCCTAATACTTACTGCAACGAGACCCAACAAATTCCCAAAGTTACTGCCCCTCCTGCCACACTCTGAGTCAGCAAGGTCATCTTGGAGAGCTGCTGTCATTTTTGAGCACCATTCCCCTCTGCAGATCCCATTTACCTCACAGACAAATCAACCTCCCTTGCTTTTCTCAGGGAAATTATCCCTTAAAAACTCAGTAGTGCGTCTAAACACAGCAGTGCAGGTGTTATAACAAAACAAGGCCCAAAGCCATGCAGACAGCAGCACATGTCATGGTCAGTAACCCCTTCCTTCTCATCACTGCCGCTGTTCCTGCGCCTCCAGGTAATACAAGTTTTAGAAAGCAGTGGATTAAAGTGGATTCACTACAAGTACTGCAGCCAAGAATTTTTTCAGGGCTGGTATCCACATGATGCAGTGTAATGAATTCCTGTGCTCCATTATTTATGTTATGGTAACACAACACTTTCCAAAAGCATTTGCTTTCCTGTTTAAAAGGATTTTCCTGTGACTGCTGTAGTGAACGTCAAGCCTGAGCTACTTTTTACAATATCTTCACAGAAGTGAACATGACAGATAAAATATAACTGTTGTGGTGGGTTTTGTAAAAGATGAACAAGTATTTTTGTTTTTCCATTTCATGGTCCTGCATTTTCAGTTGCAAAACATATATATATGTAAATATATATATAGAAATAGATAAATATACCTATATACACACACGTGTATGTACACACACATATTGCACACCCCTTTGTGGGTATCACTCCCTTAGCAGTTCCTGAGGTTGCAGTTTGATGATTTGTGAGCTGCAGTGTCAGACTTCCCCTCTTCCTCTGTCTCTCCCATTTCCACTTCCCTGGTGTTCCTGGTGCTCCCCAGCTGAACTGGGAGCTTCTGACTGAGGCAGTCAAACCAGGAGAAATCTGGCCCAGAAAAAACTCACACATAAAATACCAGGTAAAAACCAAAACAGAACAAACCTCCCAACCTCCCCCCCAAAGATTTTTGCCTGTTTAGCTCCAGACTGGGGATCAAGGTTTGGCTGTATTTTAAAATGACAGTAAGGTTTTCATCCAGCATCACTCACATCAATACTTGCTAATCACCTGCAAGAAATTATTGCTATTGAAATTTTTTCTAAGTAATCCTTCAAATCTTTTGAGGAATGGTTTTCCAGCCACCACAGAGTGGATGCCTGTTCAACTCAGTACTATTTCTTATAATACTTGCTTAGCTTCTCTAATTAAAAAGATCTTGTAAAGCCATATAAGTTTACATATTAAAGTCTCCTTGAAGGAGAGACTGTAAAATAAAATTCATGCTTGTAGAGTTGATAATGCATTATTTATCCTACAGGAATGCCTCTATAACAGCAGTCAGAAAGCACAACCAAAGTACTAAAGCTGTTAACAGAGGGGGGAAAAATCGCACTACAAAACAAACAAACAAAGAAAAACAAAAACTCCAAACATAAAAAACCCAACCAAAATACATTTTAAAAAACACACAAAACACTTGGAAACAAAGAAAAAAACACGAAGTTAAAGTCTCTTTAATGACCTTAATTCATGTCCATTCTGCCCTCACCAGAGAGTGCAAGGAACCTTATCTGCAGAAACAGAGCAGGAGCTCTACAAGCAAAGATCCCATGCATAGAAAAGAACACAGGAAATGAACATCAAGATCATAAACTGATAATGAAACACAAAAAGTTATTTAAAAAAAACCACCAAAACCTACAACTATTTGAATTATTTGTAATTCTCGCCATGGCCACAACAATCTGTAGGCACAGCTGTGAAGCTGCCAAAAAGCTGTTTAATTGAAAGTCTGGCATGTGTTTTTTACTACCTCACTCAATTTTTAAAATGTGATCTTAATTGCCAAAAATGAGGGGGGAAAACATTACTTGCTTTTGGAGAAAACGAGATAATTATTTTTATCCTATGTATGAAGGATAAAATGCCCCAACACAAATATATTGATATTTGGAACTAAACATTAAAATGCCAACTCCTGACTACCATAACTCCCACCATTTACTTAACCCTTCAAAGTCTCCTTCCTAAGGGATCTTTTCCCTGTTTATCCCAGCCAGCAGTTCAGTTCTACAAAGCTGAGCTGTGGTCCAGGAAATGCATTAAATTAAACCCAAGGCAGAGGAATCATCTGCAGATGATCAGGTAACAGCAGCAAGAAACAGTTCCCCTGTGCCCACTTCTCCTTTAGGTCAGTGGCAGATTTCCCAGAAGCAGGAGACAGAGAAGCTTCTTCCCTTTTGTTCCTTGGCAGAAGGATTCCAAATTTTCCTCCTTGAAACTCCCATTGCTGTGGGCTTTTCTGAATGGAAACTTTTCCCTTGTGCTAACAGGCCCAGTAAGTGTTCCCTGTTAGCCTGATTAAGTCAGTCCAAACCTGAGGAGAGATTTCAAATAAATTCACCGAGCTTTGGGTCAGCAAAATGTAAATTAGAGTAAAGATGCAGCTCACAGGAATCCTGCAAGAAGTGGCTGTTTCTTTACCCTCATGGAGCTCAAGGAGAGTGAGGACAGCATGTCCTAAGTCTCTGATGGAGGTCTAAGAGCTTTTGAAAGACTACCAAGTATGTCTGAAAGCTTCAGTGTGTTCAGTAGAGGCTGGAGTAACATCTTTTCCACATGTTGTAAAAAAAAACCAAAACAGTTCTACTTCCTAACATGTTGGGACTTTTCTGAAATATCTAGCAGCCCTATTCAGGGTTTTGAGAACAGACTTGGGCTCCTAAATATTATTTTCTGATGGGGAAATTGAAATTTTCTAGTCTGAATTTAAAGCCATTGTCCTGACAAATATAAAAGTAAGAGGAAATGAAGGTAAAAATAAAAATACCCATGGATATTTGAATTTAGTTATGTAGCACTCTGATTTCACTTTCTTACCTCTCCCTTCCCCAAGAACCATTTCCATCACCCAGACTGGGCTTTGGGAGCTTGGTGTAGCCTGGCAGTAAGACAGGTACAGGGGCACAGTGTGTGCCTGCAGTCTGCTGAGAAGACACATGCTCAATATCCCAATTTTCAGGAAATATCCCAGATCTTAATTGCTCTGCAATTAGTGTGGCTGAGGAAATAGGTTCTTAATTTGTCTGGCTCCAGCAGAAATTTTTTTCAGGTTAACTCAGTAGAGAAAGGGGTTTGGGGGGTTTTTTTGGTGGTTTTTTTTTGTTTGTTTGTTTGTTTGTGGGGGTTTTGTGTATTTTTTGTTTGTTGGTTTGGGGGTTTTTTGGTTTTTTTTTTTTGTTTTGTTTTGTTTTGTTTTTGTTTTGTTTGTTTTGTTGTTTTTTGTTTTGGGGTTTTTTTTAATGGGAAACATTTCCTTCTACAGGATTGGAGTTAAAATGATGCTGGAATGGTTAAACAGCAGCCACAAGGCAGGTCTAACACTTAAGATCATGATGCTGTGACTCTTTAGGGCTCTTGCCTGCAGCCAGGGAGCACAGAGCCGAGCGAGGAGGGAACATTTCCCTGGCTGAGCCCGGTGGCACAGGCAGAACCACGGAGCCTGGCAGCTGCCCATGGAAGCCCCAGCGCACCTGCCCTGTTGCTGCCCTTTGGGAGGCACACAGCGGGCACTGTGCCCGCTCCCGGAGTGACCAGCCCCAGGTTATGCGGCTCAGCCCTGGCAGCGCTCACCTCCCACCAGGGCTGAGCTGCAGCCTGCAAGGATGTGGGCTGAGCAACAGAACACCAGACACTTGTTTGCTTCTCACTTTACTTGCCTCTGTTCTGCTGAAGTAATGTACTGTGGCATTTTTTTCTAGGAATTTAATGAATGTTTCTTTTTTTCTTTCAGCTATGACGAATGTGTGGGGCCAGGAGCAACACAAATATATATTCCCACAGACGATCCCCCCCCATATTCCCTTACGGACCCTTGCCAAAGAAACGGAACACCCAGAAACACGTGTCCCAGCCCGGAGGAGGCAGCAGCCGCCGGCAGCGCCGGGCGGGCCGCACACGCTGCGGGGAGACCGCGGGAGCGGCAGCGGCCCGGGCCCGGCCCCGCGCGGGAGCGCGCGCGGCCCCGGAGCGCGGCCCCTGCCGCGGGGCGCCCCGCAACGGAAGCGGCCCTTCCCTTCCATTCTGCTGAAGAACTCACACCAATAGGAGAATAAAACCTCTCGGAGCGCGGCCCCGGAGCGCGGCCCCGGAGCGCGGCCCCGGAGCGCGGCCCCTGCCGCGGGGCGCCCCGCAACGGAAGCGGCCCTTCCCTTCCATTCTGCTGAAGAACTCACACCAATAGGAGAATAAAACCTCTGGAAGTTTTACCAATTTTATATCTTTAAACAGGGATACAATGGGATTTTTTTCTTTTTACAGTGAATTTTGCAAGTTTACGTAAATTTCCCTGTTTGTGCTTCAAAGTGTTCCATGGCATCACACACCATAAAGGAGCTGCAGAGACAAGCAGTGCATCTGACCTTTCTGAAGCATTGCAGAACCCATTGAAATTAGCCACTCATAATGAAGATAAATGTTATCCAGTCAAGCCTACTTGTTGATTTGATGATACTTTGCATGTTTTAGAACAGAAGGAAAAAGAAGAGCCTTTTGTTGACATTGTAGGTGTCACTAGTACAGCTCATTCAGTGTATTGATAACAAAGCATTTTTAAATAACTCTTTGTCTGTGTGTTTCAGTAGGCAAAGCACTGCCTAAAAAAAATTAATATTATTATCAGTACCATGTAGAACCAAAGAAAAAATAATCATATTTTAATATTCACATTATTCCTTTGGTGCCAGGCTTTCCAGGCCATAGCAAAGCCTGTTGCAAGTCCTCCTCCAAAGCCAGCATCCCCAGAGCTGGAGGGGCAGCGGGTCCGCACAGCGCAGCGGCTTCACCGGCGGGAGCTGCAGCCCAGCGGCGCAGGCTGGAGCTTGCTGGAGCCAAGGGGAGGCACAGCAGTCCCAGAGGATGCTGCAGGCCGGCTCCCACTCACGGCTGCATTTCCAGGCACAGGAAATTCCAGTATCTTTCTCCATCAGGAGCGCGGGTGTTCCCGTGAGGCCACAGTGACCTGTGGGAGCTGCGGGAGCGGCCAGAGACGCTGGGCTGGGCACAGTGACAGAGCCTCAGGGGTCTCAGGGCGCTCCCAGCCTTAGAGAAGGGACCAGGAAAAGGAACCCAGCGAGTGAGCCCGGGACACTGGGCTGGCACTCCGTGGGTCCCCAGCCGGTGTGCCAGGGCTGGGAGCTCAGCTCAGGCACAGCAGGGCCAGGGCTGCACCTTGTCCCCAGGCTGCACTCGCCGGAGCCCCCCTGCACCAGCCCGGCCAGAGGAGACCGAGTGCGGCACCGAGGGGCTCCCAGAACGGGCACTGGCCGAGAGGCGGGCAGGGCAGCGGGCACCCAGCCCCTCATGGGCACCTCTTGCTCCTTTTCCCCTCCCGGGAGCCGCTGGCCAAGCCCCGGCACCTGCTGGGCACAGCTCCCAGGGCTGGATCTGTATTTGAAACACAACACATCCCTGAACTTCGCTCTGCTCACCCCGGCTGGGGAGGACACAGTGTGGGACAGGAAGATCTGCTTCCCACACTTCTTTTGTATGGCCCAGCAAAAAAAAAAATGCTGCAAGATGCAGACTAGAGGCCAGTCCTGACATCCAACAGCAGACAGCCAAGGAAGTTTCTGTCTATTGCCTGAAACGAAACAGAGTTGGGATCCTGTTGTTCACTTCTGCCTGGAAAGTCCCAATCCTCATCTGAAATAGTCCCATTCCTCATCTGAAATGGTCCCATTCCTCATCTGAAATAGTCCCATTCCTCATCTGAAAGCTTCTGTGTGTCTGGCCTAGGACACACAACCCACAAGAGAGCAAGGAGAGCTCAACCCTGTGCTTTCCGTGGGACTTTCCCCTGGAAAACTTCTTTGCTTTGCTGTTTTGAAATGTGTTGCTGCAGGAAACGCACTCTGCATTTTAAAGCAATTTTTAAGTTCTGTATCTAATGGAAAACCCCAGGGTGAGTCGGGGTGCTGGCAGGAAGCAGAACTGACTGCCAGCACATCAACAGCAGGGATGGAGCTCCAGCCAGCCCTTGGGGCACCCACAAGCCTGGGCTCCATCTGGGACCAGGGACAGGAGCCAAGGAGCCGTGGCAGGGGAGCAGAGTTATCACAGGCTCATTTCCAGGAAATTTCTTACTGGCATTTTCACTAAAAAAAAAAAGTTTTTTACACAGAGAAAATGGACTTCATTTTCTATCACCACTAAAGGATATGTAACGCTGAGTATAGCAAATATATAATGGTGTTTAAAAGGAAGCAGCATCCAAATTATTAAAATTGCACTTGGATTTTCTGTAAATACTGAATAATTTTCAACTGTAATCATCATTCAACACTCCAAAGATTGACACAATTATAATTAATACTTAGATGAGGAAGCAATTATATGGTTCTTACTGCTATATAAATTATACCATTACTGAGTCATATGCACATGATGAGATGTAAGGTAAGCATGCATTTTTTGCTAAGCAGATGACAGTAAATATGTATTTTGCTAAAATGAGACAATTCTTTTGCAGTTCAGCAAGATTTTCAATATTCTCAGTATACTATACCCAAAAGCACAAAACCTCACCATTTTGCAGTGCAGAACTGCTGGCAAGCATTTCTAGAAGGTAAGGCTCTATTTCACATTTGTGTTTTTAACACAGAGAACTGATCCTCTCCATAAAGCATTCATTTCAACAGTTTGGTGGAATGCAGAGCACCCTGCAATGAGGGAAACAACGCTGTACCCCACCTCAGAGGGGGCAGAGGTGCACGCAGTGCCCCAGTCAGGTTTAGGGGCAGGGCGGTCAGCAGAGAGGGAAGCACGGGGTGGTTTGTGCAGAGTGGGGTTGGCTCTCAGGGCTGGGTCTGCCTGCAGCTCTGCACAGCTGCTCCTGCAACAGGGCCGGGCTCCGGGAGCTGCTTCCCCCAGGCTGCTCCTGGGGAGGGATGGGGAATCTGCTGAACCCACAGCAGAAGGGAAAGGGGGTTTTTTCCCCTGAAAGTGAGGTTCGTCCAGGTAACATGACCAAGCTGCAGGCTCCTCTGCAGACAGGCACAGAGGGCTTTTCACACGAGGCAGACAAGTCCCTGCCCCGTTACTGATGCTCAGTTTCTCTGCACAGTGGGAAACCCTTTGGTTTGGCTTTTCACCTTTTTAACAGGGATTTCCTGCCCTTCCACCAAGTCTGTATTTGTGATTTACAAAACAAGCTGACTTTAAGTAGACTTCTGATGAGAACGGGAGATTTACATATTACCTCATGCTAGCAATGCATTGTAAAATTGTAGGAAACTAATCCAAGTCTTTCTTTCTTCCTTCAGTAACACTGAAGTGTCCCTGGCACTGTGCTCTGGGTTTGGCAGCATTTCTTACACACATCTGCCTGCTCCCTCTGGTGGCGTGGACCACTCCATAAAATCCTGTCATCCTGTTAGCACAGAATAATCCAAACAACCCCAGCTGCACTGCCACACGGCTATGGGAGCCACCCAAAACATCCACATCCAACTGTAGCATTTTTCTGAGTTACCACTGAATACCTGGGTTATGTGATTCATTACAAACATATATAATTAAAAACAAACTGTGAATTGAAGGCAGAGTGTGCTTCCTTCTGTGATATCGTACCACCATCACTTTCAGGAGTGGTTTAGCATTTTCTGCTCTTGTTAATCTTTTCAACTGAATGAAATCCAACAAAGCTGGATTGGGGGGAAGCTTATAATCCAGACAGATAGCACTAGAAAGAAAAAAAAAAACTAGCTGTAAAACACTATAGAGAGACTTTTGCGGCTTTGAAGCTGCTCCAACAGCTTCTGATGCTACCACTGCAGGTGTTGAAATTCCTTGTAATGATGAGTAAGGACATGCTTTCATTTCTTGAAAATATTGCAGATCTTGGATAAATCTCAGCAAAGTTGGCAGAGTGATGTTGCTCTTGAGAAATTCATCTCCTGCTATCAGATATTATCCTAAACCCTTGCATAATTCCAATACCAGTGCTAAAACCCAGGCTTAACACAGGCCTTTGCTTTATTACATGGGTAAAATCAGAAAGAAAAGTGGACATGCTATTTCTTGCTACATGATAACAACCCTGTATTTTTGTAGTCATCTCTTCTGCTTCAAGTTTTAATATACTGATCTTATACAGAACTTTTAGTAAAGAACACACACATATTTGGTTTGGCTTTCTTGCTTTTTATTTCACATCTCTGGGGCCACTCACAACCGAGCAACTGCTGAGGAAGCAACTTTGTGCTTCAGTGACTTACATTTGGATTTTACCTGTGTCAGAGGAACAAGCACTGCAGCAGTCAGGTCCCTCCTGCTCTGGGGGACAAGTCAGTGTCCAAGCTCAAGAAGGGCAAAGTCAAATTACTGAAACCAGGACACTGAAAATGGCAACATATCACCAAGGGAAAATATGAAAATGGCAAAATAGGAATAATAGGCCAATCACCACAGAAATACTAAAACAGCTCATTTTTTTAGCACAGCAAGGTGAGTAAAGATATTTCCTGAATAGAAACCACATCCAACTGATCTAAGTGGTCTTGGTAGTCTGACAAATTATTCCCTTTCTTACCCTACAGAAATAATTTCTACGTGAAATTATGGCCATAGACTTGTGTGAAATAAAATAATAATCATCATATGAGAGAATATTTATCAACTTGTGAAGTCACACAGGAGAACAACATCATCATGGTGGCCACAGGTGGTGATTTGAAAACTCAGATTCCAAAAATCAAGGTTGGAAAAGCACCTGGATCACAGGTGTGTTTTCCAGCTGCTGGAGCCAACCTCCGTTTAACCCATGGCAGGGCACTTGTCACCCCACAGCAGGCACAGATCCCATTTAACCCATGGCAGGGCACTCGTCACCCCACAGCAGGACAAACCGCTCCCAGCCAGAGAGGTTCAGAGAGGGGTCTGAGGACTAATCAAACACAGAAGTGATACCATTTGTGACCATGATTGCTGATACTTCTGTTAAAATGTGCAAACAGTGTAAACTTTTGATGACCAGGGAGCTTTTGGAGGATCACCAGGAGCTCCCTGCTTCGTGCAAACCGGGTTAACGTACAGAGACACCGCCCGGCGCTGTGAGAATTGCCGCAGGGCAGCGGGGAGCCCACAAACGTCCCAGAACACCCTGGGACATCCCGGGACGTACCGAGAGACGCCCCAGGCCACGCTCCCCGGGCCACGCTCCCCGGGCCACGCTCCCCTCAGCGCCCCTCGGGCCCGCCCCGCGCGCGGCCGAGCCCTCACCGCCCTCCCGCCTTTCACTTTCGATTCGCGGGGCTCCGCCCCCACCCTGATTGACAGGCGGGAGCACCAATAGCTGTCGGGCGCGCGGGCGCTGCCGGCCAATGGCGGGGCGGGGCGGGCCGGCGGGGCGGGCCGGCGCCATGGCGCGGGGCCCTGGACGTGCGCGGCGTGGCCGAGCGCTGCCGGCGGGCGCGGGGCGGCCGCGCCCTGCGCGACCTGCTCAAGGCGCTGGAGCTGCTGGAGCTGCTCTGCGTCAACCTCCTGCTGTGCCCCTGGCGCCGGGAGATCCGCTCCCTCAAGGTACGGCACTGCCGCCTCTCCGGGCCGGGGCTCGGCAGCGGCACCGGAAAGGGGGAGCGGGGTCGGGGCGCGTCCAGCTCGGGCAGGACTGCTCTGAGGAGTTCGTGGGCCTTCACAGGCCTTGTCCTCGCCCGGGCCCCGAGTGCTGAGCAGCTCCGGGGGTGTGGTGAGGCAGCAGGGAAGGTAAAAGCTACTCCGAAGGGCTTTGCCTTTCACCACTCTAAGCTGTGGGCAGAACCTGCCTACGAGCAGGGTGTTTTTAGCCGTGGCCATCTGCCAAAGGCCGGGTGAGCCAGGGCCTCTCTGGTGCTGATCCGGCTCGGAGCCTGCAGCTGCTGCAGGGGCAGCGACAGCCCCTTGGAAGGAGGAAATGCGGCTGGGTTCTGCAGCAGGCTGGTCACGGTTACCCCACTTCCCCAGCACACTGAGCACGTCTCGTTGCCCAGAAGACACAGCCATCTTCATGCATCCCAAATTCAAACAGACTCCCATATGCAAACTTACTGCCCTTGCTTTGGCAACAGGTGCTGGTGAGGAAAAGCCATTTCTTTGATTCTTCCTGCACTTAGGTCTCCCCTGTGGATTTTCAAACAGCTGTAAATTCCTGTTCTTCTCATTCAGCTCCCTAAAACAGGGCAAAGCCTAAGATAGTCTGGTCTACACTTAGTGTGTTCAGCTTTTCCTAACATAAGGATCCTAGGCTGCATTAAAATTAAACTTTGAAGGCCACTGTGGGCAACCCAAAGTGTAAGGCAGCCTTTTGCAGGCCTGAAATAATTCTATTGCAAGGCAAGTTGGAGAACAACCAGTACCTTGTGCATGTAGAGATTTTATTAAAAGCTACTGAAATACATGGGATAGTATTTCCCATGTCCTGCCTCTCATCTGCTCTGATGTCCCTGCAGTGTCTGCAGCTGCCCCCGCTCCAGAAGGAACAGAAGGTGGGGAGTGCAGGGCACTGTTAACAGATTTATCTGAGAATTATACTGTGGCCATTCTGGGGGTCAGTTTTGTTCTCTTGAACCTCCTGCTTGTGACATTGATGTCAGGGGTCAGCCTTGGTCTGGCCAAGCTGGGCAGCCTGAAAACAAGGTACCCCACTCCTGGAAACCCTGACTTTGCATTCCCACCTCTGTTCTGTTCTGACTTGCCAGGAGCTGGTCATGCCCAGCTCAGAACAGTCTCTCCTGTCACAGGGTTTCAGACAAAACCAAAAAACATTCCATGTTACAAACTAGGCCTCATGCCTGGGGTAGCTCTAAAACCAAGCAAACTTTGAACAGTTTTTTAAGTTGTTGCACAGTAGGAGCAGGATTTTATTGGTGTTTTGGAGACAGCTTGTGCAAGAGAGGTGTTTGAACAATACTTCTGTTAGAATAGTCTCTCTTCAGAAAGCTGCTTTTAAAAAATGGCAGATTAATGTAAGGGTAGTAAAGTTCACAGCAGGAGCCTGAACCATGGAAAAAGAAAATGTTAGACTTGTCCCCAGTTCACAGTGAGTGCATCATGTCTCTTTCTTTAGGAAAAGACCTCAGTGATTAATCCTATGAATCTCTGTTTGTTTCAAAAGCTTAGGCCCAGTAGAATACAGAAGGTTTATTTCTGAGTTTCTCTAATTTGACTAAAATGATTTTCTTACTCTCTTCCTTTTTGAATACTGGTACTCTTAGCCAAGACCCCAGCAGGTTGAAACTGGCACAGCTTCACTGGAACTGATGTGCAAAGTAGCAAAGCCACAATGCTCGAGAGGCTGCCAGAGCTGTGCTGTTAGAAAAGCCTCACTCACTGCAGTTCAAAACTCAGACTTGCAGAGCACAGCTTTTTGAAAGCTGTAAGCAGGTCTTGAGGTATTTTTGGTCTTTAGGAAATCAGCTGTTTCACATTTCCCTGCACCCTTTCCCCCAGTGTTCACCAGCTTTTCCATATTGTGTTCTGTTCCAGACCTTCACTGGGAATTTTGTCTACTACATCCAGCCAGTGCTACCAGAGGACATTGTGAAAGCAGTCCTGGAGAAAATCGGGTATGTTGCAACCACAGCAACAGAGTTTTCACTTGTCAAAAAGAGAAACAATGAGGAAACGAAGCAGACTGCATTTGAGATATTCCTGGCAAGAATTGAGTGTGAGGCCATCCTGGAGATGGCAAGTGAAGAAACACATGGCAGTTTGGAGAAGAGCCTGCAGCAGGGAATGCAAACACATCAGCAGGACAAGGAGCATCGGACACCCCAGGGAGGAGACGCTGAAAGTCTGGGAAGTGAAGGGAGCAGTGAGACACCTTTGTGCCTTGCCCCCCAGCAGAAGCGTTCAGCCACCTGTGCTGCATCCTTTGAAGCTGCTGGGAATGTGAGGATGGCAGGGGAGGTGGCTCAGCCAGCAGCTGCTGCATCCCCTGGCAGCCTCCAGGAGCACCAGAGGCAAAGCATCGACACTGTGCATCTCCCAGGCAAGGGCTCAGACAGCGAGGACTTCCTGATCAAATACAGTGACATTGTCATCGCACAAACACCCATCTTCAGTGAGAGTCTCTCTCCCAAGGCTTTGGAAAAGGAGCCCAGAGCCAGGCTGAGTGAGGAGTGTGCCTTGGCAGGGGCTGTAGACTTGGCTGCACGAGCCCTGGGGCCTGCACCTCTGTCCCCAGGAGCCAGCGGCCCCCCAGCCTTTGCCATGTTTGCTGACAGCTCCTGTGACAGCAAAACCACCTTGGAGTTTGAAGCTCCAGGAGTCCCAGAAGGATCAATTGAAGCAGAAATTAATGATGCCATAAATTGCATAGACCCAGCTCCTGGTGATGAGCCCACTGAGCTGAAGTCTCTGCCCTACAAGGACTTTGCCTCTGCCCAAAACTGCAGCATCCCCAAGGAAGAGGATGTTTGTGAGCTGTCATTGACCTTCACAGAACTACAAATCAAGGATGCCCAGGAAGAACTTATGTATCCAGTAGAGGAAAGTGGCCAGCCTGAGGCAATGGCCTATGCAGGAGGAAGTGACAGGCACATTAGAGATTTCAGTCACCCCCAAATAAAACATACATACCTGACTGATGCTGAGCTGCACAAGAGAGCAGCACCACACCCTGAGCCACCTTCAGGTCTGTGCTGTACTGCTGGGCACCCAGAGGATTCCACTGCTGGTTCTGACTGCAAGAGGCTGTTCATGGATCCTGCTAAGGCACACGTGGCTTCTGAGTGCTTCAGACATGTCAGAGAGCCCCCCAACCTCACCTACATCCCCCCCCAGAGCATTGATGTGCGGCCCTCACGCGGGGGCAGGAGGGGCCTGGGGCAGCCTGCAGGTGACGCTGCTGGAGGCAGGGGAGGGAAGCTGGAGCACTGTAATTCCCAAGAGACTGACAGCCAGGAGCCTTATGTCATCATTGACAGAACAGACCAGGCAGTGCTGTGCCATCACACCTGAGTCTGCAGTGCTTTATCTGTCATTACCTGGGGGGATTGTCCTCTCACCTGTGGCCTTGATCCTGTTGTCAGGGAGGTGATTAGCTTTGTCACAACAGTTCTAAAAATACCCAAACCACATCACTGCTTTGGGACAGTAAATAGCAGGAGTTGCACAAATTCCTAATGGTTCCTTTCACAAGGAAAGATGAAAGGTCACCTTTTTAGAGGGTAGGCAGTCTTCTATAAATTTAAATCCATTTAATTAATCGGTCAGATTCCTTTTGGCTGTTCTTAATGCCATACATGTTTCTTCAGCTGGGCATCCTACTTCTCTTTTTTCCCTTCACAGACCTATTCCTTCAATACTCTTCCAGTACAAGGTAAATCCTTCTAAACTGGAAGAAGTTTAGAAATGCCATACTGGACTGTTCTCCTTGACTTTCTGCATTCCTTTGAAGCTGTGTCTGAGCTAATCTTCCTCCTGACTTCAGCTGAAAACAGGTTTAGAAAGTTTGATAACATTCCTTGAGCTTTAAAGAGGGAAACAGCTCTGTGAACACTTGGTTTTGTAGAGGCATTAACCTGTGCTATAGGTTTTATATCTAACCAATATATAACCATTTGTTACCAAAGTATTTTGTGGCCACCACAATTTCCAAGAGAAGCCTTGAGCATTGTAACTGTTCACTGCCACCAGCAGAAAGAGGTCCAGCTGTGGCTGCCATTTCCCTTGGCCCTGCTCCTGACACTTAATTCTGCACAGAATTTTTCTGCAGGCTGGTTCATCTCTCTAAAACGAAAAGAAAAAAATCTCATTCTTCACCATTTTAATAGCAGGAAAAAAAATCTGCTCAGAGAAGAATCCCAGTGAGCAGCAGGGGCAGGATCAGGGATAACCTGCAGGTGGGAGTGCTGTGTGGAAAGCTCAGGAGTGTTGGATCACCTGGAAGCTGGGCTCCCAGCACTGAGAGCCTGTGTCACACACAGCTCTGAATTCATTTAGGAAAGCACACTGCTGCTCTGTTTAGGCACAGTCTCCAGTGCTATTTCTACAAATACCTTTAGAGGGTGGTGCCCAGCAGCAGGACAAGGAGCAATTTCCATAAACTAAAACACAAAAAATTTCATCCCAACATGAGGAAGAACTTGTTTTCCTGCAGGGGGCAGAGCCCTGGAGCTGATGTCCAGGGAGGCTGTGGAGTCTCCCTCTCTGGGACATTCCAAACCTACCTGGACATGCTCCTGTGTCACCTGCTCCAGGTCACTCTGCCTGGGCAGGGCTTGGACTGGGTGACCTCCAGAGGCCCCTTCCAACCCTAAAAATTCTGGGATTCTGTGATATACTTGTTAACCAGAAAGGCACTTTAATACTGCTTCAAGTAGCTTTTTCAGTAGCACTGAAATGTGTGCTGGTTTGGTCTGGGGCAGAGTTAATTTTCTTCACAGTGGCTAATACAGAGCTCAGTTCTAATTCCTGAAAAATTCCTTTTATGTACAATTAAAATATTAGCTGAAACTAATTTTGTATTAATTGTTTATAATTGACTATCATCCTGGAAAAAAAATTCAGAGGAGCACACATGGATATGACTAGAAAAACCTCAGGAACTAAAATATAAAGATTTGCTTTTTGAAGAACTAATGGTTGAAATTCTGTCATCCCCTGATTCCAGCAGTGTAGGAGGAACAGAATTCACCCAAGGTAATACCAGGGGACAGGACTGCCTTCAGCTCTGGGTGGGCTTGTGAGAAATAGGTGTTAGGAACAAAAGGGAGTTCAGAGGGCTGTGTCCTGACAAGTAACAGTGGCATGATTTGGGCTGTGAGAGTCTCTGCACTAAACCATAAACCATAAAGTGTACTAAACCATAAAGTGACATTTTCTGTGCTGTGCAAAAATGTATGTCCACAGTGAAATTAGAATTAAGAACAAACTGCAGATGACTGAGCTTCAAACGTGTAGAACCATTTCCACAGAAATCGTTCTTTTGGACTCTTGGAGAATAAAAAGTTTTGAAAGTTTAACAGAAGGTATCAAGAATAGCTGGTATCCCCCTACAAAGAAGCTGCAAGAAGAGAATTACTTGGCACACAAAACCTTACTTTTAAGCTGGAATTCTAAAGGGTTATGCCAGAGCAGTAGAATGGCATTCCTGGAATCACAAGCTTTGGTACCAGCTTAGTACTTCACTAGGAAATGCTCTCACTGTGCACTTGTTAGTAAGCTGCAGTGATTTAGAAAAGAATCAGCTGATCAGATGGGAATTCCAGGACAGGAGCTGCAGTTCCTGACTGGGTGTGGTTCTTTCAGTGCAATGGGTTTTAGGCAAACCACAACCCTACAAAAGCAGCACCATCAGGTATTGTTGAAAAGCCACATAACTGAATGTTTCTATCCTGCACAAAGTGCCTGACAAATGTCCGTACAAAGTGCTAATGAATGAAGCCTGGCTTGTTCCAGCTAAACCATCCGAAACCAGTAGGGGAAAATACATTCTGTACTTCTGGGATCATTCCCCTAAAATTACCCAGAGACTCAGTGTGAGAGCAGTCAAGAGTGCTGCAGTGAAAGGATTCCCTTGAGGGCAGCACCCAGAGAAGGGCAACTCAGCACCTCCTTTGACAAGTCCAAGAATGAAACCCCCACTGGTTTTCTGTACTCTCCAAGTACTTACAGGTCATAATAAACTGATTGTGACATAAACCCAAAAAAGTACCTGTGATTTTACTCCTTTTTATAAAAAAAAAAAAAGGCAAACCAGTTAAGAAATCAATTAATTCTAGGATGTTTTCAGAAACATTTGAAAAGAGTAACAAACAAAGTCCCATGCACCCTGTATTTTCACTGTTCCTCAACTCAGCCAGAGCAGGGCTGGGGTTCTCATGAACACAAATAAAATAAGCTCTCTATAAAAAGCTAGCTGAAAATACCCTCAGGGCCATTCTGCAGTCACTTAACAAAAACTGTGGGGTTTTTAAATTTTTTTGCACTGAATTCAGTGGGACTGCCAGTGCACAGTTCTCTTCAGAACTAAGCTGGGGGTTCTCATGAACACAAATAAAATAAGCTCTCTATAAAAAGCTAGCTGAAAATACCCTCAGGGCCATTCTGCAGTCACTTAAAAACTGGGGTTTTTAATTTTTTTTTGCACTGAATTCAGTGGCACTGCCAGTGCACATTTCTCTTCAGAACTAAGCTATATTGTGATATCCTGTAGAGCAGAAAGAACTTCCTGAATTCAATGAAATTGCATTAATGTGGGATTAGAGCAAAACACCATTTCAAACTGGTAAGATCTGCTTAACAAAGCTACTTCAACTCGATGGACTTCGTTTGCTGCCTCCAATGACAAGATAATGAACATCCCACCTCTGGTATGAAGTGTGTGTAGAGCCTGGGCAGGAAGGAGTCAATGCCTTGCTGTGCCTCAGGCACCTGATGGCCATTCTGGATGTGCCTGGAAAGGGGAACAAAGGAGCAGAGGGTAGGGCAGCACTTTCCTGGAGCCAGATTGCTGCTCAGGTCCATGGTGCCCACACAGCACAGGAGCACGAGTGGGCAAGAGCCAGAGGGGCACTGAGACCAGCCAGGCCTCAGAATGCCCCTGACTGCTGCCAGGGAGGCTCCACCCGAGCATGGCCCTCAGAGCTAGAGCTGACAGGAGGAATCATTTCCCTGGGGAGGGATACAGCTGTTCCCATGCTAGATGGAATGTCTGCAATCCTCTGAACCTTTGGTTTGGTGGGTACCACCCCAAGGGATCAAGGTTGAACATTGATCTGACCGTGGACATCAAAATTCCAACAATCCAGCCTTGCTGCTGTGAGATCACTACCTGCTCTTACCCTTGCCTTCCATACTCTGTGGTATTTTGTATCTGAATAGAAACGAACCCAAAGAGCTGCACCCCTCCTCTCCACTGCAATTCAGTTGTTGGAAAATCACAGAATTACTGAGGCTGGAAAATACCTCGGAGGTCTCTGGGTCCAGCCTGTAACCCAGGGCTGTGACCCATCCCAGACTTCCCCGGAGCCACAGGGGCCATCATGGCTGCATGCTTGCCCGTGACCTCATGGCAGTGGCCCTGGCACATCCACCCAGCCTGGCCAGGGCCCTCAGCAGAGCCTTCCCTTTGCTACCCAAGGGGAATAGCCCCTCTTGGCTGAGGGTCAGCTCAGTGCCCTCCTCCAGCCCATCAGAAAAGGCTGAGCAGGGCTGTTCCCAGCACGGATCCCAGGGGATCCCATTCCCACCAGGCTGGGCCCAGCCATCAGCTACATCCCATCCCAGCCAAGCTGGGGCTGCAGCTTCTCCAGGAGATGTCATGGGAGAGGGGCTCAAAGGCTCTGCTGAGTTCCAGGGAGACACATCCACAGCCTTTCCCTACCCTCCAGGAGGGGCACCTGGCCAGGGAAGATCTCCTAAACTCAGACTGGTAGGGGCTGATCCCGTGGTGATGCCATGGTCATCCCATGGCTGGTGATCCTGTGGTGATCCCGTGATGATCCTGTGGTGATCCCATGGTGATCCTGTGGTTGGTGATCCTGTCCCTGCCCTGTGCTCACACCCAGGATAACCTGCTGGGCACCAGGGCCAAGCTGAAAGCTCTGTCATAAACAAACCTCCCTCGTACACACCCTGGCCATTTGGTGTTGTTTCAGCCCAATTCACCCCAAGGGGATCATGAAGAGAAACCTCAGGTACCCTCCCTCAGAGGGATGTTGTAATAAACAGTTTATTTTAAATTACAAAAACGGGGCTGTCTTTGGGGGGGAAAAAACAAAGAAAGTAAAGTTACTTCTAGGAAGCAGCAGTGAAGTGGGAAATGAGGGAAACAAGCCATATTTTATCTGAACAGAACTGACACAGTAAAGCTGATGTTTTGTCTAAAAACACAAAGGGAATTGATTCATATTCTGTTCCTGACTGGTACCTGACAATTTCAGAGATCTAAGTCCACAGAGTTCTACAAAGCATAGTGCAAAAACAATACCATTATCTTTAAATATTAAAAATACCAACTCAGACTTCAGTAGATGATTTCTGATACAACAGTCACAGGCTTCTATAAGCAGTGTTGTCTGTTAGCTGGGTTCAGTATTTGGTCCCGGTTTTCCTCATACTTCTCTATCATTTTCTGCATGTCATGGTCAGCTCCAATAACCTTGGGGAGAAGAGGAACACTGACAATAACTGACACCATAAAACTTGCCTTCTTTGGAGCAGAACAGAACAGGACTACCAGTGCAGCCAAATTGGGATACTCCTAGGGATTTGCCCAAGCTGCTTTCTGCTGGGAATTTGGCATTCCCTGAAAAGCTCCATGGCTGATCCTGCAAGCAATGCCAGTGAGCAGCCTCTCAAATTCCACTGCAGAGATGGCAGACCCCTTTTGTGCTATACACCAACAGCTATCACATTTGTCTTTGTCCTTCTACAAAGGTTATCAGAAAAGCAGATTTATTTACTTTTACCACTAAACAATGCTCCTATTATTTGGAAAGCACAATCCCCCACATGCCTAATTGGTTATAATAAAAATAATACTCACAAGTACTGGGCAGGAAACTTCAAACAGTGCACGTTTAATGAGCCACTCTTCATAGAGCTCATGAATAGCTTCTAAATATTCCTAGAAAAGAAGCACTGGAATAATACAAATGCCCAGGGATGACACACACATTAATTGGGAAGTAGTTTGGGAAGTAGTTAAGAGACACATATAAAAGCTGCAACACGTATCTTTCACTAACAAAAAATGAAAAGCATCAGAAGGTTTTTCAGAAAAATTAATTCCCAGTACAAAGTTTAACTCCAGGAAGACCTTGAAGACACAACTTACAGGAGCACAGGGCTCTCAGCTCCTTTTATGATCAAGCAACCATGATTCTCTCCCACAGGTAAAATGTGGATCAAGATTTTACAGAGAAAAATACAACAAAGTAAGGACAAAAAGGGCAAGGCTGCAAAGAATATGTATGGGAGGCACTTTCTGTGTCAGTACATTTCCCTAGAATTCCCAGTTCACTTTCTTGTAACTCAATTTCCTCTAAAAGCTCTCCTGCCTGTCATGAACTGGCTTTTTTCTTCATGGAGACCACTTCACATTGCTCATTCATAACTGCTCCCCTCCTCTTCAGCAGAGCTGCAAAATAACACAAGGGCTCTTCAAACCCATTACAGGAGGATTTATTCTCCAAATTTCACATGGCCCGAAATTCAGCTCTTTGCACAGATCTTCAACTGATGATTGCTTCTCCTGAGCCACCCACCCAGGGCTGCAGGGGGAAGTGCATCCATGTCTGCTCAGGCTCCTTGAGAAGCCTCGTGGCATGAGGGGCCATGCTGTGAACTGGCACAGCAATCACTGTTCCAGCACCACAGCTTCTTTTAAAGCAGATTCCCAAGCTCACAGTTTTCAAGGAGCTGCTTCCTTTCAGCCACAGCAGAGACACTTTTCATGCACAAACATCCTGGTGGGAGCAGACAGCAAAGTGCCCACGGAAACCTCAGCACCTGCAAGCCCAGGCACCCCTGCTTCACCTGGGTGCTTTTGTGCCAGTTCATGGTACAATTGACTTTTACATCCTAGAGAAGATTACCAGTTGATTAATGCTGCACCTAAAGTCAGCTACAGTGCACTGATTACTACAGCAGAATACCTGGGAGAGTCAGCATGCAAGACAGATCATTTTTTAAAAAATAAATCTAAATTCAATATTCAGGGTTTAGTTTGCAGTGGAAACAGCTGCACCACATTCTGGCAATATACTCAGGATACAATTTTAATATTTAGATTGGAATAATTCCGTTTTCAAAGCTCCTTGTAAGCACATACATCAGAGGAACTCCTTACCAGAGGAATGACTTTTTCCTCTTCCCTGCATCGTGTCTTTAGCCTCTCATAACAAACTTTGGGAGATGTCTGCAAATAAACTGCAGGAACAAAAATGTTAATAGTTATGTTCAAGGATCAGCTTTAAAAGCAAAGAAGAAACTCACTTCACAAACTATAGAAGGGAAGGATCCTGGCTTGGGTACCACCACTGAACCTCCCCTTTGGCACTACCCAACCCATGAACCACCCACAAACCCAAGCTGTCTGATGGTGGTCACTTTTGTATTGAATAATGTGATTATTTATGAGCCAAGAAACAAGAATTATTTTTTTCTCCCAGAAAGGAAACCCACCCACAAACACAGCCCTCCAGACCCATCAAGACGTTACCTATCAGATCAACTGAAACATCAGTGTTGTTCTGGATCCAGTCAAACCATTCACTTAGGACAGCATAATCCACCTCTGGCATTTTTCCACTGAACAAACACAAGAGGCATCACTCACTCAGCAGCATGCAGAGATCAACTCCAAACTCTCATTTTGCTCACCTGACCACACTGCCTCCCCATTGACTTCAACATTTGTGAAAAGAAGCCCATGCAAATTGAAGGCCACATAAACCATTGTTTATAAAACAGAAAGACCAAATATTTTCCTTTTTTTTAAGTACTCAATGGTATTTATTGCTCAGGTTCTCTGTTCAAATCTGTCCCAGGGCATGTCACCAGAAGGGCTGGATTTACTGAGCAGCACCAACAATTCCTTACAGAAGCCACAGTAAAAGGCAGGAAAAATGTCAATGTGTCAATAAATTTACTCCCACTGTAAGAAATATTTGCAGAAAGAGTAGTGAAATATTCAATATGCTTAACTCTGAACTCAGAGCACAGAATGTTGGAGACAAATGTCCCAAAGGTAACTCAGCAACAACAATAAAGTATCAAACAACTCAAGTAAAAGGGAGTTACTGAGGACATGTTAAGAATCACATACTATGTTTTTATTAGTGTATCAATTTTCACTTATTACCATATTCCTGAGTGTCAAATATTATTAATTTTACAGTATCCTCTCTACAAAACTGGTGACAGTAACACATACTCCATACTCTTTCCTAAATGCTTCTGCAATAGAAAAAATGTTATTAAGAAGATGGAGTTGGGAGGCTCCTGTGCTCTCCAGCTGAATGATTAAGACCAGTTAGGCTATTTTAAATAGGATTGAAGAAAAATAGTCCACAGATTTCTAAAACAGTCCCCTTTGATCACTTGCAAAAGTGAGCAAAAGTAATAAAAGATATTTCCCTAAGTATGGAAAAAAGCGAAATCCCTGTTTGTCCACCTCCCCTCCTGATGTGCCATCTGGAAATGGGGTAACACTGCTCACTGCTGCTCTTCTTGATATCACATCAATTCTGGGTAGCAGGGATCTGCATCAGCCAAACTCTGATTGTGCTACTTTCCTCCAGGATAGATGGGGGAAATAGAAAGGCTGAGAGGAAATAAGAAAAAGCTTCACTGTTCTTACCCTAAAAGACAAATACATCCAAGTCAATTCTGCACTGACCGGCCCTACAGACAGCTTTCTTTCCCTGGGTAATCCTGGGAGGACTCTGGCTCAACATCCATAAAGATACAGGGTATACAAAAGGCACAACATGGTGTTTAGATTTCCAAAGTTTGCTGGCATTTGGCTCCTACAAAGTCAGGTTTTTACTGCCTAAGTCCAACGTGAACAGAGTGAGTTTCTATCCTAACCAGTGATGGACTCAGAGGGACAGTGAACTGCAGTGCTCACCTACAGCACACCCTGCACACTCGTGTGTACACACTTGAGACTCACCTAACACAGCCAGACTGACTCCTTTTTTAACGTGTCACAAAACAGTTACTTTCACACATTCCTCAATTATTCCTTCTTTTATTTATAATCCTTTTACACATCCTTTTCTTTTGTCTTGCTGTTGGTACTAGCAGCTGCCTTCTAGCTTGCTGTAACAAAACAAAGCAAATGCTTTTTTTTCAACATTTAAAAAGTGCAAAACATCTTAGATGCCCTTAAAATTGTTGTTATTATTAACTCACAGTGTTGCCACAAACAGATTTAGCCTCATAGCAACTAAGCCTTTAGGAAAAAAAGTACTTTGTCTACAGTGAAAAAAAAGAAGCCAGTGACTAAAAATGAGGATCTTCCAGGCTGCTTGCCATGTGTGGACTGGGATGAACAATGTGTGTCTCTCCCCACTTGCAAAGGCTTTCCCGTGGCAGAGAGGTGCTCGTGCAGCATGGATGACACCTTGTGGCACAAACTGGATTTGTACCTCAAGGCCACGGAAAAACCCACTAAAACCCATCCAAACAAACAAACAAAACCCTGATTCCTGCAATATTTCCGTTACTTTGGGACAGGGGAGTTGTACCTAGGGCAGTCAGGTGTAACTGTTATAATTGTTCTTTCTTTACTCACAGCCTACCAAGGCTTGCAGTCTATTTTGATCCTGTCAATCCTGATCCTGAGCAAGAGCACAGGACTTGAGACCCTGCTTGCCAGAAATGCCAATCCTGGATGCCAGGCTGGATAACACTGCCCAGCCTACAGTCTTAATTCTTTCTATCTTTGTGGTTTTTTACCTGTCCAGCATGTGTTTGATTCAAGCAAGATTTGGGTATTCAGCTGGAGAGCCAGTAACTTCAATAGATGGTGTCTAAATAATACTGAGTGCTAAATACTCAGGAGCACTGCTGAAAAAGGTTTTCCAGAGTCCTACAGGAAGTGGGCATCACAGCCCATACCAAACACACCGCCACTCCAACACAGAACTGGCAGATTTCACAGGCCCCTTAAATGCACATTACCAAAGAAATTATCCTTTGATTAGACAGATATTTAAAATAATGAATCCAAGAAAGTAAAGCAGAAAACCACATGCCATACCTTCGATAGAGGTTTTCCACAAAAATGTGTTTTGCACTGTGAATCGACCGCTCCATCATCCTTATGGGGGAAATCTGCAACACAAAACTTGACTCTCTACATTTTCATGCTTGTTTCTTTTCACACTCATGTGGCACATATGAAATACAATTTTCAGATCTTGTGAGAAACAAACTTACTGGGAGGGTGGGAACTACAAAGCAAACAAGGACTCCTGATCTTTCTCTGATTTGTTATTCAGACACCAGTTCAAAGCCAAGTGCTGAGCTTCAGCTGAGCAGTGGAAGGTAACTCAGGGTACAAAAAAGCAGCAATCCATTTGGGATCTGCAGGACAATGGGAACTATTGCTCCCCAAAGGGCTGCTCCATCCCATGCACTGCTGGGTCACAGCACACAGCTGACATCAGACACATTCAAGAAAGGAAACAGGACTTTTAAAAGGAGTAACTGGAGCTGACAGAGCCCTGGCCTCAGCCAGCCCTGCACGTGTTCCACCAACACTTCATGTTGGAGCAGGGAGATCCTCTCACACTCCTGGGCCTGGCAGAGCAACTTCTCACCCAGGTTTCTGCACATTAATGAAGCAAAAACGGCTCCAGCAAGGCTCAAATGACAATAAAGCTCAGATTGAAACAGAGGGAAATCCTCAGGAATTCTTGACTGAACTTCTTCTCCAACAGAACAGGATTTCTATTGTCTTAGAAAAACACCTCTTCCAAAAACCTAATGATTATATGTGCCACTTTCATATTTGGCACCACCAACAGCTTGCCCTGACACAAACTCAGAAAACAGAACATAAGAACAATCAGTAAAATATAAGCATGGCATCTAAGACCAGGTCTTGTAATTAGGGAATGGAAGACAGCATAGAATGTAACAAAAGGTGCTTGAAGGAGAAAAGAATAAAGAAATCCTGATAAAAAGGTAGGATATGAAATCTAGTATTAGAAAAAAGAAAAAATTACAAGAAAAAAAAGGACGTCAACCACCTGAAAAAGGAATAGAAAATGGTAGTGGAAGTATTTTGCATAAAGAGAAGAAGCAATTGCTAAATTTGTACTAGACAGCATGAAGCAGTGCTATGAATTCTAACATGAGATTACTTGGTGTTTGCCAAAGATTTGAAAAAATGAAATTACAGACGAATCACTGACATGAAATGAGGAAGAAATTTGTACAAGCCTAGCCCTGGAGGGTGTGCCCAAACAGCAGGATCAGTTTGGGGAAGCTGTGAGCAGGCAGGAGGCAGAGGTTTCACCCCCAGAGCACACGCTGAGCATAACAATGTCTGCACCACAGAAATTCCTACCCACTGCAGGAACAAAGAATGAATGCACACACTGCATCCTAACTCTTGAATAGAAGGCTAAAAATATTTAGCACTCATAACCACATCTAATTACTCTTAAAATTAAAAGAAGTTTCCTTACCATGGGCCTGGTGTGCTGCTCCAGCATGGTCAGCTGCACATAGGTCTGCAGAGTTATCCCCCACCTTGATGCATCCTGGTACATCAAGCCCTGGGGTCAGAGATGGAAGCAGGACAGATGGACATTTGTTAGGACACACAGCACAACAGGAAGTTGGGTATTTAGGAAGCTTTTGCCCTATACAACAGCATTGCTCTAAGAAGTGCACTAAAACAGCTGACATCAGGTTTGATCAGAATGAAGGGATCATTTGCTCTCCACAATGAAGATAGAGAATTACAGCCCTGTCCCTACAGATACTGATGGGAGGCTGGCTGAAGTCAGCAGGAATTAGTTATTCTGCACATGGAACAGTCAGAACCAAGTAATGAAAAAAAACCTACCTACTACTCTATTTTTGTGCCCTGACAGACCCTCAGTGCATCCAGAAATCATACAGGGTTCTAAGTATGGCCTGGGCCTCAGGAAAGGTGTCCTTTAACACAGGCTATTCTTCCCAAAGGATCCTCACAGCAGCTCTCATGTAGCTGTTCTACTTTCTGATTGCTGCAATTCCACACTCGGATAGAACTTAAAAACATCAATCTATCCTGCACAGCAGAGAAAGGATTTCACTCAAAATAAAACATCATTCAGTGTCTGTTGGCGAAGGTGACAAGTTTAAGCCAGCAGCAAAGCTTCAACCCACAGGTCTGACCTTCTGCTTTGCTCCCTGCCAAGATCAGACTTTCCCACTGCTCCAAGGCTGCTGTGGTGTCATGCAACACATGCCTCACCCCTTTCCTAACAATCAGAAAGGCATCAGCAACTCCTGGGAGGGACAATTTACTGTTCCAGAGGGCCTGTGCTAACACTGCTGCTATTTAACATATGCCAGGGCAAGTATGGCTTGGGGTGTGTCCACACTGCAGAGCCTCAGCACAGACCCCTGCCTCAGCCTCAGTGGGGATTCTGCAGAGGGGCTGAGCCCCAAGCCCAGGGCTGACAGCAGGGACCACTTCCAGCATCCCAGCAGGGCCAGTGTGCAGCTGGGACCCAGGGACGTCCTGGGGGAGCAGTTGCAAGAAGACTCGGCCACTCAAAAGACAACAGAAGCCCTCAGCTCCTCACTGGGCTGAATTTTCCTTACCTGCAGCAGCCACAGGATCACAGATTCATGCAGGGTTAAAGGGTTGGAATGGCTTTAAAGCTCATCCAGTGTCAGGGCCAGTGTGCAGCTGGGACCCAGGGATATCCTAGGGGAGCAGTTGCAAGAAGACTCAGACACTCAAAAGACAACAGAAGCCCTCAGCTCCCCTTCTCCTGTCCAGGCTGAGCAGCCCCAGCTCTCCCAGCCTGGCTCCACAGGGGAGGTGCTCCAGTCCCCTCAGCACCTCCATGGCCTCCTCTGGATTTGCTCCAACAATTCCATGTTGGAGGCACCAGAACTGTCGGCCTCCTCTGGATTTGCTCCAACAATTCCATGTCCTCCTTGTGTTGGGGGCACCAGAACTGTTCACAGAACTCCAGTCCAACAACATTAATTGGTCAGATCCACCCCTCACCTCACCTCCTTCCCTTCTTTGAAACAGGCACAAGCACATTTAGAAACAACTGCCACACTCAGGGCTTACCTTCCTGGGAATTGCTTTAACTCCCCCCATGGGACACCCAGTCCTTGCCAAAACCACACTTTATATGCAGTGCTTCTATTACATGCATGTCTTAACTGCAGTAGAAGCTCTTTTGCTGTGTGGAGCTTTAGTTTTTGCTGTGTGAGATTTGGATCACACCTTTTGTAGCAGTTTTGCTGGCTGATAAAAAGCCATCACACATGTCTTGCTAAAAGAACAACCACTGTAACTGCAGGAATAATTTCTGCCACTTACCAGGATATTATGACCTCGAACATTCCTCCACTTGGTCAAGGGTTCCTTCAAAACCTGGTTAAAAATAATTACTCCATGTTAAACACATCTTACATTCAAAATACTTAATGTGACCCTACAAGTGTACAACTATTCTTAAGGAATACTTGTGCAGTAAATCAGAGTATTCAGGACTTGTATTGGAAAGCTCATCACACTTAAAAAACTAGCATTGAATTCTGTAACACAAAAGGTAATAATGAAAATAATGAACACTGCTAAAAATAGAGACATGTCAATATCCAGCATCTTCTTAGCATTTTTAAACACTGACAGATTACTTCATAAGCCTGGAGGGAATTTTTTTTAATCAAAATCAGTGCCATGTAAGGGAAAGAACAGCTTTGCAGAGTACTTAGCATTTCAATGACAAGCCCATCCCCTCACAAATTAACTTCTCATAAAGTAACACTTGTTAGCAAAGGAAGAGGATCAGACTGCTACCACGTTAATTTTTATTTTATTTTTGTGTTCTATCAAACAAATTGTATTAAAATCTTTTACAAAATTAATCAGATTTTTCCCTGAACAGGTAAAATCACAAGAGATTTGCCTGGTTCAAACAGGGTCTAAATCTACAATAATACTGTAGAGTCAGGCCTAGGGAACTTAAGTCATCAGCCTGGGAACTTTCAAACAGGGTCTAAATCTACAATAATACTGTAAAGTCAGGCCTAGGAGAATGTCATCAGCCTGGGAACCTAAGTAGCTACTTAAAAATGCTACACTGTAGGCAAATTAAAGTATGTTATCCTTTGGATTAACAGTTAATTACTTCATAAGGACAATTCCTGTTAAATTACCAAAAAACATCTGGCAATCAAGCATTTCTATGAGGACTCCTAAAACTTATTGCCAAATGTGTAGCCAGGTCTGTTGGGGAAAGCATTAATATCTGTTGTACAAGAACAATTGTTCACTGACCTTGATTTTGTTTAAAATGCAACAAGCCTGCCCTTCCCCTAACCTAGTTCTAAGCAACATGAAATCAAACACCAGATCAGTCTAAGAAATCTCCTGAAACAGTTCTAACAGATTTTCCTTTTATTAAAAAAGCCATCTATTCACTGGGATCTCTGTTACATTGCATAAGTATTTTTACATAATAATTCTTTACTTTGCTTTTACCAGACCCATCTAAGATTTCAGTGACATGAAATGGCAAACAGGCAAGTCCAAACATGCCCATGCTCTGTGGGCTGCTGTTATTTTACAAAGGCACAAACACTGGTTCACAGGTTTTTCTGGTATTTTGGCATCCAGTACCTACCACATGTGATCGACATTTCTGTGCTGCAATTTGACTGTAAAGGTTGGGGTGGTGCCCCAGCGAGCCCCTGGCTCAGCCCCTGCTGCTCCCTCCTCTTGCACCCAAGGACATGCTGGATCTAAGACAAGCAGCTGCTCAGCGAGGGAAACAAGGACAAAGAAATTGCATCCAGTACCTCAATGCTGGTAGTCTGTGCAAAATAATCCAGGCATGTTGTTTTTCCACTGGCAATGTTGCCCTCGATACAGATCTGGTGAAAAGCAGAGTCACTTTGTCACACTGTGGCAGAGCAGTGACAGTGTGTCAGAAATGCCCCCTGCCCATTCCAACATGCCAGCCCCCCACGCTGGGCACAGATTATTTCATGGGATCCGTTTGGATGTTGTCACTCTCCCAGACTACCACAGCCAGCCCCAGTCCTGCTTCCAGCTTCCTTCCCCTTCCCAGGACCCTGGGGGTTCCAGAGGGTCACCTGCTGCTCCCCACTCTGCCACCTCAGAAACCTGACTCCCAGCTTTAAATAAGTGCCAGCTGGAGCAGTAACTTCAGCATCCATTATATAGACAGCTTAAACCTTAAGATGGATCATATTTTTATTTCCAGAAACCTAAACAACTAAAATAAACTAAGAGAATTTTTTTCAACTGTCTTAAAATAATTTATAGTCCGGGGGGTTATATAGGCAATGGCAAGGTTACACATGCAACACTGAACCCAAACTGCCACCTGTCCTGTCACAAGCCCTCACAATTTTTTTCATGGATCTCCCACGATTTTACCACAATTTTCAGAACTAGACCAGCATAGCCTCGCAGAGGGTATGACCCAGTGACACAGCTAAGGCCTACAGCTGCAAACACACACACACTCAAATGACAAAGGAATTACAATGAAAGAGGCTGCACTTTTCTCTTTGTTTTCTGAACAAAATGCAAATACTTACAATTCTCTTTCTAGCATCTTTTTTTATCAGATGCTTATCTAGAATGGAAATAAACAACAGTTAATATCAAAGCAGTCTTCATAACTTAGTTATACTGAGTCTCTTAATGTGAGATCCTCCAGGCCAGTTTTAGCTTCCCTATAGCTTATTATTACCAAATTATCAGCCTTCAAGGTTCAGGTAATTATTGGGTCATGTAACACACACTGTGGCATCGACTGACACAGATTTAGCTGAAGCTCTCCACTGTCCCTGACACTGCCAAGAGTCCGATGGTGAGTGCTCACACTTCCATCAGATTTTTGCTCCATCTGCTGCTCCTCAGTGGGTCTGCACAGGGGAAAAATGAATTTTGGAAAGACCAGTTGGAGCAGCACCCACTGGCCTGACAGACCCGGCAGATTACAGAGCAGCTCCAAAACAAGCACCTTACACCTCAAACCAGCAGCAAAAGCCTGTCCAAGCCAAGCTGAGCTGACAGGACCCTTCACCCAGCCAGGCAGGGACGGGCTCGGCGGTTAGCCCCGGTCAGAGCTCCAGTCTGACCCCGCTCCTGCTGCCCCGGAGCCGCTCCCGGCTCCGACCCCGCTCCTGCTGCCCCGGAGCCGCTCCAGCGCATCCCGAGGGCCCGCACGGAGCCGAGGCCGGGCCCAGGAGCGGCCGCCCGGCCCGGCCCGGCCCCGCGGTTCCCCCGCCGGCCTGACCCGCGCGCCACATGGCCCATCCCCGCCGCCGCCCGGACCGCGCCGCACCGGCCCCGGCCCTTCCGCCGCCGAGCCGCCACTTCCTCCGCCCCGGCGCTCTGAGGCGGGGCTGGTTCAGCGCCGGCGATGGCCCCGGCATCACCTGCAGGATCGGCCCCGGCATCTCCCCGGCTCCCGGCGTCGTCGCGGGGTCCCGGTCCCGCCGCGCAGCGCCCGGGCCGCTCGGCCGCCATGGGGCGGCTGCAGGTGGACCGGGCCTTCCCCCGCTCGGCGCGGGGCGCGCTGAAGATCGCCCGCACGGTACGGCCCGGAGCGGCCCGGGCACCGGGGCAGGGCCCGGGCCGGCGCTGACCGCCGTGCCCTCCTGTCCCGCAGCTGGTGGCGCTGGCCGCCTTCCTGTGCTTCGTGGCCTCGGGCGCGCACGAGGCCTACACGGCGCTGGCCGGCATGGAGACGGTGATCACCGTCCTGTTCCTGCTGCTCTACCTGCTGAGGCTCGACACGCGGATGCGGTGCCTCTTCTGGCCGCTGGCTGTGAGTACCCGTGGGCTCCGAGTGCCGGGGTGCTCCGGCTCTGAGTACTGATGGCTGTGAGCACCCGAGTCCCCGGCCGTGAGTATTGATGGGCTCTGGGTACCCATGTCCCCTGGCCGTGGGTACCAGTGATCTGGCTGTGTGTATGGCTGTCCCCTAGCTGTAGGTTCTGCTGTCCCCTGGCTGTGGCTGTCCCCTGGCTGTGGGTATGGCTGTCCCCTGACTCTGGGTGCCACTGTCCCCAATGTCTCCTGGCTGTGGGTACCACTGTCCCCAATGTCCCCTGGCTGTGGCTATGGCTGTCCCCTGACTGTGGGTACCGCTGTCCCCAATGTCCCCTGGCTGTGGCTATGGCTGTCCCCTGGCTGTGGGTACCACTGTCCCCAATGTCCCCTGGCTGTGGATATGGCTGTCCCCTGGCTGTGGTTACCACTGCCCCAAATGTCCCCTAGCTGTGGGTTCTGCTGTCCCCTGACTGTCCCCAATGTCCCCTGGCTGTGGGGCCGCTGGCTGTGAGCAGCAGCAGGCCCATGGCCAGGAGGGATCCCCTGTCCCAGAGGATGTGTCAGAGGCTCGGTGATTGTTTCTGCGCAGGTAAGGCAAGCCCCAGTGCCCTCTGGAGGCTGAGGCAGTTTCTCCTAAGGGAGCGTTCTGTTCCATCAGTTCTTGGGCGGCTGCTGGATCCAATGACAGCCCCTCCCGGCACAGGCACTGTTTGCCTTGCTGTGTAACACCTTCACGTCACAAATTAGTCACACACTTTCACCCAAATACTAACAAGTTCTCCTCTTACCTCCCTTTTGTACATGTATTTGCTGCTTCAGTCTATCAGGTGTAGCCAAATTGCAAACATTTGATGCAAAAACAACAGAAGAAAGGTAAAACAAGGAACTTTTACTATAAACACTCTTTTTTTTGATCAAACCACTGGGTGTCAGTGTCCCCTCACACGGATATTGCTGTAACTCTGTCTTCATGGCAGTCCAGCTGTTTTTAACCATCCCTTCTGTGCTGGGAGCTCTCCACACTCTCCTTCAGGCCTGTATTTCACAATAAATGTTTTGCTTCCACTGGCTGTTTCAGGATATTTTCAACTCGGTGATTGCAGCATTGTTCCTCCTCGTTGTGGCCTTGTTTGCAATAATAATCAAGACCAACAAGGGAATATTGGCTGGAGGAGTAAGTAGGAGCATTGTTAATGAATTTCAGTTCTTAGAGTGCAGCGATTTGAATCTCTTAGTACATTCACATTGTGGTAGGACCGTGCAAACAACTGTCTTGGAAGAACACTCTCTGCAGTAGCAAACAAGTTACATCCAGTGTATCTCACTAAAAGAAAATAATCCTCACATCACTAGTAATCTGAAGATGTTACAAGACTTAGGAATACTGCAGAGAAGTACGGAAACACTGAACATTTCCAGAGTTTTTAAGTAACCTACATTTGCTACCATAGCTTGAAATCCTAGGTAGGAGAATCCCCAGCTCTTTTAGGACTACCCAGTTTGGTTACTATGAGAAAAAATGACAACTGTCTTATTAAAAGAGTTGAAACTTTTTAACAGGCACACTGGTACCTCCATCCTGGCCTTTACATTATTTTTTGTGACACAAACGGAGGAATTATGTCAGTTAAAAAGGGGTTTTGTTCATACTATGATTGTAAGAATTTTGTGTTCTTAAGATGAAATCAGTTTAATAGTTTGAGTAATTGGTATTTTTAATTCAAATGGCAATTAATGTAATTAACCTTAATAAATAAGGAGGGGAAGAAAACCCCTCGGTTTTGAAAGTCTCTACAAGTACAAGAGAAGCTGAAATGTGACAAGCAACCAAAAGAAACCTAAAAGCTGCCACAGAGCTCTTTCAAACTCAGCTTAGGAGATGGTAAGGGGGAAGGCTGGTGGCTTCACTGGCAATGGCATCCCAAGCAAAAAGGAGACTTTCTGATAGAGTGACTGTGCTGGAATAGAATTTATATTCTCAGTTGTGAAGTTCACAGAAATTAAAGGCGGGAGCAGGAGACCAAGCAGGTAGCTGGGAACACAAGTTTGGGTGGAACATGTGATATCTTCAGTGCTGGAAGGGACAGAATCACCCCAGCCTGTTCTCCTGAGGCACAAACTGCCTTGAGCTGTCCTCTCCCCAGAGTTCTCCTGAAAATAACTCCCCTGATCAGATAATGCAGTGCTTGCATAAAAAACCCCAGTGTGCAGTGGGATGGGGCTGAAGGGCAGGAGCTGACTTAACTCAGTGGCTTTTCTGCAAACACATTTTTCCAGTTACCTTCCTGTGGTTGTCTATTTCTTAAATAATTCAGTACATTGTGTTCAATTTGGAATGTTTCCCATTCAGAGCTTCAGAGGAGAAGAGCATTTTCGTGCTGGGCTTGTTTCTAGGAATACTGACTTTCCCTTGACTTTTCTCAGGGCCGGTCCCATTAATTAAGCAGACTTTAATTAAGGGACAGAAGGGCTTTCATTTAGGATAAAAGCATTGTCTGGCATAATGCAGCATTAGCTTAGCTTTCAAGGAGAGCACCACACTACCTCCAAGGCCTGACACAAAAATCAAACAGAGCAGGCTGTAGACAGCTCTCTGAAAGCCTGATGGGATGTAAATGTGGGTGTTATTTAATGTATCAGCTGTCTCAAATCACACATATTTTCAAGGCCAGAAACAAGTATATGTTTACTGATGAGTCACTACAGTAAAAGTTCAAGACTGATTGGGGGAACTAATTTTATGGTCATTTTTATAGGTGTTGGGTCTTATATTGCTTGTTCTCTGCATTGTCGACGTGGTTCTTCTTTGCAAGAAGATTAGCCTTGATAAAGCAAGAGGAAGGAGTGCTCCTGCCAAATAAGGATGACATGTTAGTGAAAGAATAAGTTCTCCATTCTGTTTTTGCACTTTTTTAAAAGAATTTGCATTTTCACATGCTCACTTTTGAATTTCATGTGCACTGATGTTTCTGCAGTATCATTCATAAGGTTTTGTACTTTTACAAATGCAGTTTCAGCGTTGCAGTTTCACCAGTTAAAGCTTCAGAGAAAATTGTTGTGTTTTTCTAAACTTAATTATGTTTTTACCTGTATGAAAATTATTTTCATGGTTGTCTTCTTTCTCTAATAAAAAGAAAATACAAACGGGCGTAAGTGCATTATTTAATCTTATTTACTAAGTGTAAAAAAGTACACTAGAGTAAATGTACCTTTTAAAGTCAAGTAAAAATGTAATGACCCAGTAACCATCCTTTGGAAAGATTTTCTTGTGCCATGTGAATTTCATGTTAAAGCGTCCGCCGTGGCATTTGGATCCTGATATTTCAGCCGTGATTGGGGTTTGGGCTGGGTGAGCCCCAGCGCCCGGCGGTTCTGTGTGCTCGGAGCGGCGGGGCCAGGGGCTGCCCGGCTCCATTGTCCCGGGCTGGGGGCGGGCGCTGGGGCCGCCCCCCACAGCTGGGGATGCTGAAACTTTTTTTTTCACGTTTCCGCAGTGTCACGATTTCCGCTTCCCCCCTTCAGAGAGAAAAAAAAAAAAAAATCAAAAAAAAATTCCACGGCCAACCCCCATCCCCGCGGCTGAGCCCGCGCCCGGCTCGAGCCCAGCCCGGCCCGCCCGCCGCCATGGAGGACCCCGAGCCCGCGGGAGCCGCACCAGCGCCCGGGCTGAGCTCGCTGCTCCCGCCCCGGGAGTTCTTGCGCTCCCGCAAAGGGCAGCTGCTGCTCGCAGAGTCGGTAAGGACGAGACACCGGGGCTGGGGGGCTGCGGGAGCCACCCCCGGGGCGGCCCCACTGACCGACCTGCCCCGGGCCGCTCCCTGTGCGGCTGAGGGGAGAGGGGCGGCAGCGGCGGGGACAGCCGCGGAGAACAGCCGAGGGGAGACGGGGGCAGCAGCCGAGGGGAAATCTAGGGGAAAACCGGGGAAAAACAAATGAGAGGAGCCGTGGGACAACAACCAAGGGGAAAACTGGGGAACAGCCGTACCGGAATGGGGGAACTGCGGGGCTGTCCCAGAGCATAATGGATTTAGCGTAATTCGGGCAGAGCACGTTAGAGACCAGAACTCGTCACGTTTGACTTCCAGTGTATTAAGTGTGTTTCGCTGTCGGGGACCCCTTTTCGGTGAAAAAGCGCTTTGATTTCGTTTTAAGCCCTTTGCAGAGTAATCCAGTAACCCACTAGGGCTGCGGTTTGTATGATCGGCTGGTGCCAGGTGAGGGGGCAGCCTGTCCTCAGTGTGTCAGGAAAGACTTTTCTCATGGATTTGTGATGTGTGGCATCACGGTCGCTCAGCTGCTGTCCCGAGCCCTCCGGAGCTTTGTCCCTGACCCTCAGAGCGATGTGCTTGCTCTCAGCTGTGGAGCCCTTGGGCTGGAGAGCTGCCCAGAGGGAAAGGCTCTGGGGTGCCCAGACAGCGGCTGGGCACAGCCCAGCTGGGCAGAAGGCCAGGCACACCGGCCTGGGTCAGCAGTAGCGTGGCAGCAGGACCAGGGCAGTGACTGTGGTGTGAGACTTTCTGGAATTTTACGGGTAAAGGCTTAAAACCTGACAGCTGAAACAGTGCCCACGTGATAGGGAAGGAGATTGCTCACCCCATGGGGAGTGGGTATTTCACACCAAAATTTAGCTGCTGAATAGGAAACTTGTTGATTGAAATTAGGTGTTCAACATCATTTTTTGCTAGAAATAATGATAAATTCAGACACTTAGTTTGCTGGAGTTTTGGCAGCAGATAGTCAAATATCAGGACAGCCCAAACTGGCAGTCAGGTCCATGGAGCACTGTTGAGATGTGGAATGTGTCTCTGGCTATCCACTGTGCTAGCTCAGGAAGGAAACCGGGATATTCCAGCAAAAGAAAGATAAGGAACAGACCGAAGGAGACAGGATTGTCTGTGACCAGCTGGTGGGGACCAGCTCTGAGGGCTTGTGAGGCTGTGGGCACTGCCCTGCAGCAGAGAGACGGGGAACAGCCAGATGTGAGAGGAAAAGCATTCACTCAGGAGGGCAGGATGACTTCTGTGGTGGGGAAAGTCTGGGGCTGGGTAGCAGCAGGCCATGGGCTTTATCAGCTCTACCAAAAAAATGCCAGCTACCCCGTCCCTCCTTCAGGTACCCCATCACTCCCACAACATCTGTATTTACAAAACTGCACATTTAGAAGATACCAGAGCCCAGCTAACCTGGCTCCTTTGGCATGTATTTTTGTTACATACTGTAACACACACTGGAATTTCCTTTACAAACTTACAGCCACTAAATGATGGCTTTCAGATAGCCTGGCTTTTTAACATCCCAGAATGATGACATGTTGGAGGAATACTGTTCTAGTCATGGGATCAGACTCACCCTTTTGTTGTCATAGAGAAGTACTGACGATGCCTCCTTGGAGTAATAAAAACTGCTCTGTCTTGACAAAACAGGGGTTTATCCTTTGTAAGGCCACTTGGGGCTTCCCAAGGGCATGGCTGGCTGAAAGCAGCTCTAAAATCCCATCTGCAGAGAGCTTTCCTTGTGCTCCTTGCAGGCCAAGCCCACGTGCTCAGGACGTGGTTTCCTGGCAGACAAGAGACAGCAGTAGTTTCTCTCCCGTTGTCTCAGCTTTGCCAGAAGAAACCCTTGAAGACTACACAGGCCCCAGAGTAAATGCAGCCTGTACACAATTAGAGAAATGCAGTGCCAAATAATTGAAGATGAGTCCAAGTTAAATCTATCATGGTTTAAATCTGTGTTTCATCTTTAGCTTTGTATTTCTCGTCTTGAATGTTTAATTTTTCCTCTGACACAGTGCTAATGTGGGGTGGAGTTAGGTTCTGCATAAATGTATGGAAATAATATTCATGGATGCACTTTTTGAACAGTGCTTTTTGTTCAGAAGCAAAGTGGGGTGCTCATTACTGTTACAAATGTCACATTATCCAGCATCTTGGCAGTTCCCCAGAAATGCACTTTATTTCTGCAGCTCTCGAGCCGTTTTTGAAAATAACATTTCCACACAGAGGATCTTTAGGATGTTCAGGTGTGATTTGGTCTGGTACAGTACCCATGTAAACTGGGCATCTGGGTGCTTCCCCTAGAACAGGCCAGGCTGGGATGGAGCTGATAACAGGTAGAGGCGTAATTATCTCAAATTTTATTCAGATAAGGAAGATATCCTTCCCCCATCCCCTGCTCCTTTTGATCTCTACAGAATCACAGAGTGGTTGGGGTTGTATGGGGCCCCTGGGGAACACCCAGTCCCCCTCCCCACTAACCTGCCTGATTAATTTTTTATTCCACCTGGGACATCTGTAAAGACAAAGAAGCAGTAGCATCAAATACATTTATAAGCTTCACTATCTCCTAATCCTGTTTATTCTCACTGTCTTGCTCCCTCCATTTTCTAACCACCATTTACAGATTACTCCATTTACAGGTTAACCATCACCATTACTCCATTTACAGGCTAACCATTTTACAGGTTACTCTTTTTTCCTCTCTGTCCTCCCCCCACCCCATGCCACGGTTTCTTCCACACATTTTAACACTCTTCTTAAGCTGCTCATTTTTTCTAACCACTCAAGTTGCTGTGTTGAGGGTCAGCATCTCATCCCTGCTCTTTTCCACCCTTCAAGAGATGAGTTTTCAGTTCCTGTGTCCTGTGTTGGAACCATTAACAGCCACTCTCACCAGAGCTGGCACCAGAGCTTGTCCAGGCAGGATCCCCAGCTGTGGATTCTGCTGCTCACTGGCTGTTCCACTCAAACCCTTGTGGATGCTTTGACTGGCATCTCCTCAGTCTCCTGAAGCCAGCATGCAGTGGCATTACATTTTCTTTAGTTTTTATAAAAATGCAGTGAGAATAGGTAAAGTTGTGCCACCTTTGTGGTGACATAAAAGGATGTAGAAATCATTGTGCCTGTTTCTCTCCTCTTCTCCTGTCTTTCTCCTGTCTTTTCAGTCTCCTCTGACCTGACCTTCGTAACTGAAACTCCAGCTGCTCGGTGTAAACTCTCCTTTGAAGAGGCCCCTGTGCTTTTCTCAGGGTCTGTAGCCAGAAGGCCTCTCCTGCAGCCAGTTCTGGAGGAAGCAGGAATTTCACCTCCTCGACAAGTGCAGCAGAGAAGTAGTAACTGAACAGCAGAGACCACTGAATGATGCACTTTGTCTGTCTGACAAGAATACAAGAACAAAACACACTCTTGTCCAGAAGATGACACTGCTACCCACTCGTAAAGCCTTAGGCAAAGCTCTTCTTTCCTGAGGAGGGAGGTAGGAGCAGGAGGTGGGAGCAGGAGGTGAGGAGCTGGTGCAGTGATGGCAGTGGCTTCCCAGCATCCCTGAATTCCCAGTGGGTTCCAGCGAGTCTGTTCTTCCTCCTCAGGGGAGACAAAGGCCTCTGGAGCTGCCATGACCTCAGCACTGCTCAGGCCTCTCTCTTCAGGGACATTGTGCTCTCTAGCCACTGTCAGGATTGTTTTTTAGGCTTTGAACTGCAAGCTGGTTGTACAATAAAGTATAACTTTGTAATGCCTGGCCACCGTAGGAAGCCCAGCAACACAGTAATAAGTAATAATTACATGGGATTAAATGGGAAAGTTTCTGAAACACAAGAAGAGTTTTGTGTGAATGGGAGTGTACATAAAGGGTGCTTAGTGAACAGTCAGGCTGCTTTTTTGCCAGGACTTTTTATTATTTTTTTCCCAAGCTATGAAAGGTTCCTGTCCTGCTCTTTGCTGCATTAGAGCCTCCTGCATGCAGATACTCCTTCACAGTGAGGCTGGCAGCAGTCACACCAACCTGTCATCAGCAGCTCAGGAAGAGCTCACTCGGCTGCTTTCAGTGCTCAGGGTGCAATCCCAAGTGAAGGGAAGAGAAAAATGCTGTGTAAATACAAACTGACAAAACTGATAAAACACTGCTGCTTTTTTTTTCCCTCCCAGAAGCTGCAGTGCTTTCTGAAAGTGCTAGAAATGAACTTGCAACTGCATGGAGCCTCACAGACTTCCTCTAGCTGCCTTTTTTTTTTTTTTTTTTTTTTTTTTTTTTTTTTTTTAGCATAGATACAGGGCTGTTACAAAAAACAGAGTCCCATTGCATGACCTTTCTCTGAAGTGACCCTGAAACACACAACTCCAGGAAAAGAGGTGCAGAGGTGCACAGTTGTGATGTGCAGTGGAACATTTGACAGCCTTGGAGGGGTCAGGATATATTCTGAAAGGTGCTTTTGAGTTTTTAGAGCACCTTGCAGTTTGCAAGATGTTTCTCACAAAGACTTGAAGTCTGGAGAAGTATGTAGGTAAGTGTCATTATTTCTGGGTACAGACTGGCACTGCAGTGTTTGTATTGTGGGAGGGGAGGTGTAGTTTTAAAATTTTAAGATAACATCAAATGCTTGAGTTAGTGGTAGTGCACTTAAATGGTCAGAAAAGGCACCTCACTTCTGTAATTCAGAAAAGACAGTTATAGGTAATACCCAATATTGCTCAAGGAGTCTGTGCATTCCAGCTGTCAGAAGAGGAAATGAGCTCTAGACAAGGAGAAATGAGAAACATCATCAAAACCCTACAATTTTGTGGGCTCTTGTATTACACAGGGCTGTTCCCAAGCTACCAAGGAAGTTTGGCATTAAAATTTGCATTAAATCAGGGCAGTGGCAGGAGACAGAAAAGAAGAAAATCAAAGAGCAAGGTGCAGTGCCATGGTCATCACCTGACAGACCTTGGGCACCTCCTTCCTCTTGTTCCTCTGGCTCTTTCCAAGGTCTGCCTCCCTCCCCTTCCTGTGCCTTCCAAAAATACAATCTTTCAAATCTTCATTCTTAAAATCTGATCTGTTCTTTTATAGGTTTTTATTTCACATAAAATCTTCCTTGGGCCCTTTCAGTCTCAGAGTGCCTCCAGAAGGAGGAATGGTGTTTAACTGCAGACCAGTCACCAGTCTTCAGAGTCTTTCCCCTTTACTAATACCATCAGTAAGCTAATGAAATCAAATAGGTTCTTGTGAATCAAAAGGTGCCCTTTTTTCAGTGTGCAGTTCTCCTCACAGGGGATGCTGACAAGTGGAGAGCAGGACAGGCTGGAGTGAATCCCACCACTGAGGGTGGGGAGGTGGGAGTACAGTGGCTGACCTTCGGGGCTGAGGAGCAGGCAGCAGGACACTGCTGTCACCTACCAGTCATGCAGGGCTTGGTTTGAACAAGTGACTGGTCTGGTAACTAGATTTTAAAATAAACAACTAATATTTCCTCAGCCTCTCTGGGTCAGACCCAATTAGAAAGTTGAAATGCTCATGCTGATCTCCTCAGCACCTTCCCTGGCACAGAAGCAGGGATCCCCTGGCACCCCATCCCCTGGGATCAGGGGCTCTTTGGTGTGTTCCTGCCACAGACCAGCTCCTGCTTTACCCTGAGTCCAGCTGTGTCTGAACCTCACACCTGCCCAGCGCTGAGAGGAGACAGCAGGAGCTTTCCCTGGCACAAATTGCCATAAAGCTGATAAGAACAGACCACAAAAGCTCTTCCCTTCACTTTACACTTCATCAGGAAAGCTTTTTTCTCAGTGCAAAAGCAGTCAGAGCACAGGAGTTACTGACGCAAACGGAATGGAGATCAAAGGGATCTCTGCTGTGCAGCATCACCTGACATATCTGAAATTTGCCTCTCTGCCTCTCCTCAGTGCTCCAGTAGGATGCTTTATTTAACACTGCATTTAGTCCTTTCCTAAGAGATCACTAGGTTTAATTCAAGTCTGAGGACCTGCCATTGGAAGGGCTGTGGTCAGTGGGACCTGCCCTGAACCCATCTCCCTGCTGCTGGTCACCCCTGCAGCACGGCCATCGTCTGCCTTTAGCCACAAAAGAAGACTTTTTTTCAACACCAAAACAAAAAGAAAATGTCCTGTATAGATGGTGATTTCTTCTTTTTTCCAAGAAAACATAGAACTGTGTCTAAATTGTGTTCCAGAAATGCAAGTGAAGTGGATTTGCAGAGCAAGTGCAGTCTTTGTTCTTTGGGGTGGGAAGGGAATAGGTGCTGTGATGGGAAGAAGGAAGTCCTCTCTCAGGAGTTGTCAAGCTCTGGTAAATCCACTTCCCTTCAAAGAGTTCTTATCACTTTTAGCTCATAGGAAGAAAATACCACACTAAGGATGAGATACAGGGAATGAACTCCCTCCACTTTATGAAAAGAAGAAAAACCTGCAGAGAGGCTCTGTGAGCAATAAACAACTCAGAATGGGGTAAACACGAACAAATGGGGCAGATATTCCCACCCAGCAGGCCCATGCAGCAGTGGGCTCTATAAACTATCCCAGCTCAGTCTCTTAGAACCCCGTGAAACAAGAACAATGCATAGACCTTTAAGATAAATATAGTCTCTTACTAAAAATGTTACATCCTCTCTAACCTCACCAGCCAGTCCTAATGGATGAAAACAGTTTATTCCAGCTGTTAGCATCCTGCTCAGGCACTGACTGCTTTCCCAAAACACAGGCTGGGAATAAAAGCTTGGTAATTAATTACACCAAGAAATTATTTCAGTGGGATTTAACTGCTTAGTTGTCCCCTAAACATAAAAGGTTTTTTTGATACGTGTATTTGAGAGTTGACTGACCTCTCATAGGAGTAATTACCAATCAGTAACTATAGGAGGGTAATAGGAGTGATAATAATCATCACTCAAGTGCATGATGATTTCTTCTGAGGTGGTCCCCAGAAACCCATGGTAGCAGCAAACAAAGAAATCCACAGAGCTGAAATTTAACACGGCAAATGCATTGATTACCTTTGCAGGAAGCTACATCTGCCTTTAGATATGCAATCTAGGGGGAAAAAAATCCATTTATTTTCAGTGCTGTGTGAGTGGGAATGTCAGTGTCCTGATTTGTAATTAGACGTTTAAAAAGTCTTGGTCATCTAATGCTCAGTCTGTGCTGAGCAAAAGCATCCCTGAGTTTTGGGAAGGCAGAGATTTGTCTCCAGGAAAAAAAAGGCTGGACAGAGCAGCCCAGGTGTAAACTGGTACATGGTAATGTGTAATTCAGCATCCTGCCTGCTTTTGTTACTTCAAGCTAAATTGATTGAAACAGCAACCAGTTCCCATGCAAGGCAGTTAAACAGGAGGACTGGAGACTCTTTTGCAAACACAGTCCAGTACCATTAAGGTACTGCCTGGTGTAGGTGAAAATGCATTTTCTTCAGTTGTTTTCCCATTGAGAAACTTGTATTTTGAGCCATATTCTAAAGGTATTTTAATTCAGTGCAGAAAAAATGCCATTTTTTATTATTTACTAGAGTTAGGAAACATGGAGATAAATCTATGGGAGTTATCTGTCCTATTACTCTCTAAAACAGCTGCCATGCTGGAAAACTGGAACCAGACACTTCCAGAAGTCACAGAACAATTCATTCTTGGCCCTTTTCTATCCGTCATCATCCGACTTTATTCTTTCGACTCCAAGATTATAAATGCTGAGTTACTTCAGGTTGTCTGAGCAGTGATTTGGGTTTCAAATGAGAGCTGTCACGACTGAAAGCTTAGAGCTCTGCTTGCTTGGCAACACCCCACTCTATTTTCAGAATTATGTTGTCAGAGCTGTTTACAATCCAGAGCAAATTACTGACTTCAAGAGGTGCAAATCCACCCAGCGCTCCGGAAAAGCGATTTCACACACATGGAAATAAACACCCTTACTTCAGATTTATTCTGTGCTGAACAAGAAAAATCATTTGGCCCAATGAAAAATAAAAAAGCAGGATGCTGAAGCTGTGCCAGCAGCAGCAGCAGCACTCTGACAGAAATACACAGGGAAAATAACACTTCAAAGCTGCTCAGCTGCCTACGGCTCTGCTATTCCATGCAAATAACTACGAGTTTTCCCTTTACTTTAGGTGCTGTCATTTATCATCTTTATCTGCTATATTGCATCTCTAGCAGCTTCTTTCATGATGGCACCACTCCTAGAGTTTCTGCTGGCACTGTTTCTTTTTTTTGCCTACGCCTCCAAGCTTAATGAGAAGTTTAAAGGAGTCCACTGGCCTTTGGCGGTAAGTGAGATGTGCAACAGAAACCTTCAGATTTAATTGTGCAGTGAGAGGGGAGGGAAAGGGGCTGGGCAGGAGATCAGGGTGACTGTAACAATTTTACTGCCCTCTTAGAAACTTCTCCCTGCTGCCTCTGCTTCAGAAGGTCCCAGAGGACTCTGTACTATGCTCTGCTCTGCACTGCAGCTTTTTGGGTGCTGACACAAAGCATGGCTTTATCAAAGCACAGAATGTATGCCCAGTTCCAGGCAGATGACTTAGGGCCAGCATCAGCCCAAGTCTGACTGCTGGGGGCTCCTTATTGCCACCCTTGCAGAGGGGGAAACAGGTGTGTTGCTGATAATGGGCAGACTTTGTCAGGCTGTGATTAAATTCTCGGGTAGAGTTACACCCACAGACAGTCTGAGCTGCTCTGGGAAGGGCAGCTCTGGCCAGTTCTTGCTCACAAAGGAGCCCAGTGGCTGCTGGGGCAGTGCTGGGGCTGCAGGAGAGCCCTGGCCACTGGATGTCCCTGCAGTCTCAAATATCACTGCAAAGGGAGCAGCTGCCTTGCAGTACAAATACTTGAAAAAACCCTGCTGATTTCATCAGTCTCGATTCTCTTGGTACCATCAGTAGTTCATTGCACTGAGGTTTGAATTAGAGCTCTCAGTGTATAAAAATAGCTTCAGCAAGGCCACTGGTAGATAAAACAATATCAGTTACTTTGGCTACGACTGTGCACAGCTCTCAGCTGGTAATCTCAGTTCCATCCTTTTCCCATTTTCTACATGCATCTGGTTCCAGAACTAAGACAAAAAAGGCACTTGTGTGTGTTCATTATGGCCATTACCATAACATACTGCAGGCACACAATGTAGATAATTGACCTTGTCCTGACTTCAGAGGAGTCAGGTTTCTTGCAGGATTTGTGCTTCGAGACAAATCTTACTCCTCCATCTGTTCCGGAAAGGCAGAAGAGCTAATTGTGAACAGGGCTGAAGGTACCATTATTGCAGCCCTCGTGATTTGCACATGCCCTGGGACACAGCTCTGTGTTTAAAGCCCACTGCAGGGACATCCCTGCTGGTGTGACAGGGCCCAGCAGGGCATCCCAGGGATCACACCAGGCACGGCTCCTGGGGTCCTGCTGGTGTGACAGGGCCCAGCAGGGCATATCCCAGGGATGACACCAGGCACAGCTCCTGGGGCAGGCTGGTGGAGCTGGCAGTGGACATGAGAAGCACAAATTATTCCAACACTAAACCAAGTGTTTGGTTCCTGGATGAGGAGCTGCACAGACAGGTCTCCCTGGAGATCACCACAGCCCTGCATCCACAGAGAGACAGGCACCTGTTCCCACAGACTGGGACCTCCTGAGCCTCTGGTGCCACAGAGTTCTGCTCAAACACGAGGTTTTTAAGGCATTTCAAATGATTTTTCCATTAAAGCCCTTGCTGTGCTCCAATGCAAACGCCCCACAAAGCCCTTCCCAGGCTGAAGGAAGGTCTGCCTGACACAGGCAGGGTAGCAGCAGGATTTATCCCAGCATCTTTAAGAGCAGAAGTTTATGCCAAGGTTCAGGTCTTCTCTTATTTAGAGCTATTTCACAGATGAGCAGTTCCTCCTCTACAGCAAACCAGATTGTGGTCACATGCCAGCAAAGCCACTGCTGCAACAACAGAGGGGCTGAGTGTTAGTTTCCAGGATGGAATTTTTTAGAGGAAATCCTTGACCAGTCTGAGAATGCACCATTGCTTCTTCCACAGGATTTCTTGCGCTGTGTCACCGCTGCCATTATTTACTTTGCCATTTCAATTGCTGCTGTCTCAAAATACAGCGATGGAGCATCAAAAGCAGCAGGGGTGAGTAGGCATGAGCTTTCCAGCTGAGTGCTGTGGTGAACTGAGTGCACTTCAGTACATGGATGTACTTGAGAAACAGTTCCAATATGACCCACTGCAAGTCATAGAAGTTTTCTTCAATTAACTGAGAATTAATTTGCCTAAAGCAAAGAAGAAATAGTCACTTATTCAGAAAAACATGTCTTGAACCAATGAATAGTTTTTTTACCCTAAGAGAGCTGCTCATTGTTAACTGTACCCTTAGGGAAGGCACCTATTCTGCTTTTTAATTTTACTAGTTGCTCCTGCAAGGAGTGTCAAGATCCTTGAATGGAGGGGATAATAATGATGATGATGATGATGATGATACAAAAAAAAAAAATAAAAAAAATCCCTCAAACTTGTAACTGCTAAGGCCAGTCTAAATTAAGTAACTTCAACCTTCTGCCTCTCCTGCTTAGTTTTACTTGGATGAGTTGAAACAAGAGCAGTGTCATTTTACCCTCCAGTACAAGGACTGCTCAGGAGGGAGCCTTCACCCATCAGCATTTTGTGGTCAGAAATACAATACAGCCCCTGCATCTGCAACTTGACTCTAAGCATCAATAATGTATGCAACATAAATAAAATTTGCATAACAATTTTTTAAGCTTGGGCAGAACAGTGCCCAGTGGTGTCGGCAGCGGCCCTTCCCAAGCCATCCCAGAATACAAACCCAGATCTTGTTTAATCTTTGTCCCTGCAGTGAGCCATGGAGCAATGGAGTGTGCTCAGCCCAGGCTCCCAGACCAGCACCCAGCTTGGCACAACTCTGCTGCTCTGACACTGGAGAGGGAATTCCAGAATCATTTTAATCTGTCTAGTTCACTCAGCAGTAGACACATCTCCTTGCAAACAAGTGGAAAATTATTTTCCAAGAAATGGAGGTGATTCCTTTGTGGCAGATGTGCCCTGGGACAGTGGAGGTGCAGGAAATGCTGATGTCCAGAATGTGCCCAGAGCCCAGGAGGGCTGCAGCCTGGGGGAGGGATAAAGACACCCCTGGTCACTTCTCAGGCTCCCAAATCAGCTATAATTCAGGTGATACCCATGTGCCACAAACCATTTCCCTTCCCTGCCTTTTTGGAAAGGCACAGGCCAAAAAATTCCGTGGAGTTTTTCCTGTGTGGGTTTGCTTTGTCCCTGACAGACGGGAGCTGTTGCTAAGGAGAGCATTATTTTGCCCTTTCAGGTGTTTGGGTTTGCAGCCACCATCGTGTTTGCCATTGATTTCTACATCACCTTCAATGACCTGGTCACTTTCCTCAAGCAAGGCAGCTCTGATTCCCCTGAGGGGCACAAGACAGAAGGTGGGTGAAATTCCCTGCTTGTCACATGAGCTGCAGTGTGAGATTTCCCTCTCCAGTTCACCCTTTGCAGGGAGCAAGAGCTCTTGCTCAGTAAGAGCAGTTTCTATTCTTGGGTTTGTCTGCCACAGCTCTGCTCAGTTAGGAAGCTGCAAATGGAATTCCAGTGATTTATGAAGATAACCTGCAAGCCAGGAATGTGAAGTTTCTCAGAGTTTCACATCTCACTTTGAAAAGCCCCAGATCCAATTATAGAAATCACCATGCAGCACAGATTTTCCTTCCCTATTAAAATGTCTTGCTGTAAAAACAAGCAAACTTCTACCTTTTTTGTTGTTGTTGTTTTTGGTAACTTACAATTAACATCCATTAATCCACAGCTTTTTGTGTCCAAATAGTGCTTTTCTCTTTATCATTTCCTTATCATGATTGCCTCCTATGATCTTTGACCATCTGTGGGCAAATGACCTTGAATGCCAAGGGTCAAGCAGCATAAAATTAACAAGGTTGCTATCAATTTTTTTTCTATTACAATTCACTTCAGATCAGACAGATCCACTTAGGAGGAGATAAAAAGAAGGTGTTGGGTGTTCAAAGCCAGCTCAAGTCAGGACAGGGGTAGTTGTTCTGTAGTTTCCACCCAAATCAGGCATCATGTCCATTTGACTACTTATTGCACCCACCCTTGGATTAAAAAGACTGCTTCACACTTAAAAATAAACAAAAAATATCCCAAAACACCCCATCTAAAACCCCTGAAAACCTAACACCCAAGGTGTGTATGGAATCCCAGGAGGTGAACAGCAGCACTGACTCTCTCTTCTGGGGATTTTAGTCGACTGTTAAATGTTTTTTCAAGCTTTAGGCTGAAAAGAAACACAAAAGAAAAAAAGAATAAAAGGAACAGGAAGGAGACTGTAAAAGCTAAAAACTGAACTGCCCTCAGAAGATGATCAGGTGGCAAGGGTGCAGAATTAGGATACAGATTAGATCTAATTCCCCTGGAGATGGAGACACAAATACATAAACTCACAGAAATGCAGTCCCACAGCTTGTGGCCATGCAAGGAGGGCTCAGCCCTGCAGCCCCAACTTGTGTTCACACAGGGGCTCTTAATGCTGAGGCCAGAAGGATGGAGCTCTGTGGCCTGCTGGGATTTCTCAGCATCTCAGAGCTTGTGGCTCTCAGAAGTGTAGGGCTGTGAGCACATGGCCAGCAGCAGGGATGTGCCCAGAGCAGCAAAGATGCCAGCAGGGCCTCTCAGCAGCATCTCCCAGCTCCTTCAAACACCATTTCAGGTCCCACCACCTCAGCAAGAGCTGCCATTTCACAGAGGTGTTCATTCCCAGCCTCTGTGTCCTTCGAGGCACACCCTGCCAGCGCAGCCTCTCTGTCCCAGCCAGAGCCACAGCTGGGGGGATTTCCAGTTTGCATTTTCACTTTTGTTCCTTCTTTCACCCCTCAGATGAGGACTCCGACTCTGACTCAGACTGAAGAACCAAACACCAACCAAGCGTGAAGGGAAGATGATCAAGCACTTTCCTCTTTGCTGAATGCACTGCCAATTGAAATATCCCCTCATTTCAGCCCCTTTCCACCTCACTGTTTATGGAATCACCAGAGCACAGACAGGGCAGTGATGTGGAAAAGGAGACTACTCCCAGTGCATTGAACACTCCTTGGAAACTGCAGATCCTACAGCAGATCTGTCCAAACAACACAGCTCAATTCTCTGTTGGCCCTTCCCACTGAGCACATCCATGTCCCGAGTAAGTGGGAACAGCATTTTTAACATTTACAGCTTTTAATGTGCTTTCATAATACCAAACCTTTAACACTTAGAGCTTTTATACTTCTTGACATGCCAAAGAGGAGAGGTGTGGGTGCCTGTTTGTATTTTTCTTGATTAACTAACAGTATTTCTTTATCCAAAGTCTGAATACTCCCAAGCATTGAAGGCATGGCTTACAGTTAGCATGCTGCTTTCAATACCTTTGTATCTCCTGTCTATCTGTGACAAGGAAAAGTGACAACTGGAAATCTGCAGCAAGAGCAAACCTCAAAGTATAATGGTGCTGCAGGGCAGCTGGCTCATTGAACATTCAGTATCCCTTGTTTTAAGCTGCTTGGATGGAGTCACATCCCCTCTGCTGCAATTTCACCACAGGATGGGGTGGAACAGTTGAGGCAGCTCTGGGCAGCCCTGTCCTGTTTTTGTGGAAGCCCTGGGAGTGTTTGCACAGCCAGGGAAGGCAGGCTTGGCAAATACCTCCCAGCAGGACCTGCCTGGTGAAACCTGCAGGTGTCTGTGCCCCAGGCACCAGTGCTGGTGTCCTGCTCTGTGCCACTGGCCACTGTACACTGAATGTACACTGAGTGCCTCCTCCCCACTGTGAAAAGGCCAAGAAACCAACCCCAAACTACAGAATGTCTGCAATAAATTCATCTCCCCACCCCCCTTTTTTCAGTGTGGCTGGGTGGGGTGGGTTGGGTTTTCTCCCCTGGAAGAATGTGATTTATCTTGTCTTGTATTCCAGGGAAAAAGCCCTCTGAATGTAAAAGTTGTTTTCACAGGTAGCACAACCTGCCCTGGAATATCTGTGTCCATTTATAAACACTTGGGAGTGCTTGGGAAGAGTGCTCCTCACAGGTGGCATCAGACAGGTCTGTGGCAATCTGTATGGATGTTTTAAAAATGAATACAGCACCACAACAGGTGTGATTAAAATGTGAGCAGATGGTACTAACAGAGTAAGTGAAAAACAGGGAAAAAACAATAAAGGCAGATTTCCTTTGGAATAAAATCAGCATCTGGGTTCCAGTTCCCTGGGGCAGCTGCCAGCAGGACAGGGGAGCTGGCAGGGACCAGGGGTGCTGGTCAGGCTCAGAGTTGTCCAGCAGGCAGCTCCTGCATCTCCTGCTTCCTGACCACTGACAGAGTAAATGCAAAACAAGTGGTTGCTTCTAAATGGGACAGACAATCTCTGATTTATGAGAAATATTTCTTTGGACCTTTTCCTGTACGAAATCCCATGCTTCTCTCCTTTCTCTTGTTGTATTTTACTGGCACACACTGTGATGTTCAGGGGACCTAGGCTCATTTTTATACTTGTTTTGTATTTCTCTTTTTTTTTTTTTAAGTAAAAAATGTACTGCATGTCACAGCTGGAGACGTGGTTAATATTTAGAAACCATGCTGGATTAAACTTCTTTTAATAGAAGTATTGGGTGTCTTTACTTACTTGAAGACCTGATTTTGCTGCTTTGCCTGTGCCCAGCACAAGGGGCAATGACTTCAGGAATCCTAAATCTGGGGAAGGGGCACAGCTCAGAGCCAGCCCTGGGGACCAGCCACGGGACAAACCTCTTCCTTAGGACATGAGATGAAAAAATTTAACCAAGAATTTGTTCTACTATTGAGTAGACATTTTGGATTCAGTGCTCTCTCTTGTAAACCAATAAACAACAAAGTCCCCTTCGGGTTCATCCTTCACACACCCAAAATATATTGAGGTTTTCTGGTCATTTTTTCCATGTTGGTTTAAAGGAAACGGGCACCAAACAAAATGTTCATTAGTTGCTTCGGGATTGCTTTAGCAGCTTGCAGTGAGGTGCCTGCCCAGAGAATTTCCTTACTGGCTTTTCAGTCCTTGATGGCTCCGATTGTTTCAAAGCACTTTGCTCCCAGGGTCAAGCACTTCTGTAAGATCCCAGGCTTTTATTAAAAATGACCTGTTCCCATGACTGAAAGAAAACATGGTTCTGTATTTTAGAGATATCATTTCAGAAAATTAGATTTAAAATAATTACTTCAAAGCCAGTTTGGATTGGGGTGGAAGGGGCTGACTCACTCTTCTGCCCATATTCTGCCACAAATACTGCACCAAGTTCAGGGTCTGGGGCACGTGGAGGAAAAGTCAGCTTGGCTTTTGGGGTGTGTTTGGTTGTTTTTCCTCAACTGACATCAAAAGGGTGCTGGGAGCACTCTCTGCAATTCAGGAGACAAGCACAGCACCCCCCCTGCAGTGTGGAACCCTTAAGTGAGTGCTGATTTCAGTGGCCTCCTCAGACACCTCTTTCCAATCACAATCACTCGTGTCCTGTGGAGGAGCTGCTTCCAAAGCCCCCAGAGCCCAGTCCCTGCCCTCACTGCAGCCACCTGGAGTTCCTGGGCCTGCCTGAGAAGGAGTTTCCAACCCCAAGTGTGGATGAATCCTTGTAGGAAGAATGCCAGAAGTTCCATGACCCCAAAGCCACCGACAGGAAGGGAAAGTGGCTCCTCAGGTGAGTTCACACAGCTCTCCTCTGCCTGAAGGGCTCTCTCCCTCCTACCAAGTTTTTCCATTTATCTGTGGACTTGCTCAGACTTGTGCAGTGATTTTTGGACAGGTGACACTAAAGAGTTCAAAAGACCTTTCCAAGAAACTCAAATACCTTTCCAAGTAGCTGGTTTAGATTCTGACTGAAGTAAGAGGCTCTGTTATCCTTTGAACACCCTGGCCATTACCCCACCCAACTGTGCTTTTCACTTGATACTGTTTGAAGTTCCTCAGGTCTTCAGTTTCCATCTGACAGTCACTTCCAGGAAAGCAAGGAAGAGCAGAGAATCTCAGCTGCTGTGGTGGTGGAGAACAGCCTGGTGTGCTGGAAAGCAGAACACAACTGCTCTGCTCAGTAAGCACCTGGTTCCACTCATTGTCCTTCTGCTAAGCAAGTTCACTGGGCACAGTTCTGGTCAGAAATAATATCATTGAGTGGCTTCACTCCAGATTTGCACCAGGACACAAACTGCCCTCCAGGGCAAATGCCACATGTGCAGCATGTGCAGAGCAGCCCCACCTGGCCCTCCGTTAATCCTCAGAGAGGATGCATCAAGGAGGCAGAAGAAATTTCACTGAGAATGTGAACCTTCTCACATCTTTTTGCATGGCTTAAAAGTCAGGATCTTTAAAAAGTCAGGAATAAATAAACAGGAGTGCATCAAAGAATCCACACTGCAACACAGATAGTCACCCTAGGACACTCCTTTACTGGAAGAATTCACTGTTCAGTGTTTTGTAAAGCTTCCAGGCCAGAAAGTAAAACAGTGTTACCCAGAAAATTTAAGTGTGGTTTTGTTTGGGGCTTTGGAGAGGAGGAGTTTGGGTGGAGGTTTTTTGGTTTGGGATTGTTAGGGATTTTTTTTTCTTGGTTGGTGGGATTTGGTTTTGGTTTGGTTTTTTTATTGCTACTGCTTTTGTTGATTGTTTGGTTTTGGTTGTTTTTTAAAAATAACTCAATTTTTAAATCCACTTCCGTGAAGAGGAAAATACTGATTCCAACGGTTTTTTTCACCAGGAAATCCTTGTCCTTTTCTTTTATGGATTTTGGACACACATTTTGTTAGCCTGATCCATGAATAAATTAATTACAGTGTTCCTGGGAGACTGAAGGAAGATCCAGTATCTACAAGTTAGACAATTTTTAAATTTTTTTTTTAATTTGACAGCTGATGAAGCTTCTCCTGACCCAGGAACACCATGGATACCCCTCTGGGTAATCCCACAGTGCTGCTGACAGCCCCCACAGGCAAAATGAACTGGCCCCTTGTAAGAGCCTCTGGCTCCCTCAGGGAATCCTTCCCTTGTGCCACCCCCTGTGTCCCCCTCCCCACCCGCCCCGGTCCCTCCGGTGTTCTAAGTGCAGCATCCACATTCCCAAATCCCTTCACAGACTCACCCATCCCTCGGGGCGTTCCACAGTTCTCACCTGTACTGACTCAGGGCTTCCACCTCGTGCCTAAAGCACCTGGAAACCAAAAATGCCCCCAGAGCCACTTGCAGTCCCAGCCTGAGAGGCAGCAGAGTGTTCCCCACTCCCTGGGGCATTTCAGCCCCAAAATCCCTTTCCAGTCCCAAATGGGCAGCTGCAGAGCCCAGCATGGAGCCTTGCAGCCCACGGCAGCGCACCAGAACTGCTCCAAGAGCAGTTCCACCACCAGCACGAGAGCAGCAGAGCAGTTCCACGTTCCCTCTGCTCCACTGCCTCTCCCCAAGGCTCTCCCATGGTTTCTCCTGCAGCCAGGAGTGTCCCAGGGACAGCCCCAGCCAGGGCTGCATGGTGGGTGTGCCCCCCACACAAAGTGCCTTTTGCAGCTCTGTTAGAGCCCAGGACCCCCAGTGCTGCACTGAGCACTTCTGCTGCCTCCTGGGGGGTTTCACCCCAGCAGCCCCCAAGGTCCTCGCTGGGCTCGCTCTGCTCCCACCAGCGGGATCAGGCAGAGAATGGGGAGGGGAAAAGTGAGAAAACTCCTGTGGTGAGATGAAGACAATTTCATAGGGAAAGCAAAAGCTGTGCACACAAGGAAAGCAAAACAAGGAATTAATTCCCATGGGCAGGCAGGCGCTCAGCACCTCCAGGAGAGCAGGGCCACATCCCCTGGAAGGGTGACCTGGGAAGACAAACTCCATCACTCCAAACATGCTCCCTTCCTCCTTCTTCCCCCTTCAGATGCTGATGCCATAAGACATGGGATGCCCCTGTGGTCAGCTGGGGTCATCTGTCCTGGCTCTGCCCCCCTCAACCTCCCCAGCATGGCAGCACAAGGGGCAGGAAAAGCCTTGGCTCTGGGTGAGCTCAGCATTAACACAAACATCTCTGAATTATCAACACACATGCAAAACAGCCCCACATCAGCACTAGGAAGAAAATTACCCCAGCCCAGGCCATGTTTACAGATGGAGACACTGTTTTAGTACTTTAATATGTCCATTTATTAAACAGGAAGTCCTTCACAAATGATTCCGTACTATATTGATTTGAATAAGTGTTAGAAAACTTCCATTTCTCCTACATACAAAAATACACTTTTACCACTATGAAGAATGATCAGAAGAGTACCGTGAAAACCCAGAGAGCTCCAATCTTCCAATACCAGAAAGAAAAGACAGAAAGACAACTAAATAAAAAAAAAAAATTACAAAAAGTATTGTGCCCATATACAAAAGACTGGAAAAGCAAAATGACATTTAAAACTGATAAATACACCATTTAAATTATGTTGCAATAGCATGGATTTTAAAACCAAGACTGCTTTGTGTATTGCAAGACTTTACAACTCTTCAGCTTGTGGTTTTTTATTAGCACAGACAACAAAGAAAGACCTCAACAACTCAAAGATGGTTACTGGTGTAGAAACAAGCTACACCAGGAGGCTGTGTTTTCTTGTAGAGTACCTTGCCTCTGAGCTTGGTCAAGCATTCCCAGGATACCTTTCCCACCCAGATCTGGCAGGCAGTGGGAGCTGCTCCTGGAGCACCACCTTGGAGCAGCTGCTGCATCTCCGGGCTCTGCAGAACAACGGGAAATCCTCCAGGGCTGTGAGCTGTCTCCAGGGGAATGTGAAACCCCACAGTCCTGCAGCAAGGTCTGGAGCTCAGGGGAGCCCTGGCCTGGCCCCTGGGTGAGGGGCACTGCCCAGGGCAGGACAACAGCCGGGTGCTGCCTCACACCACACTGAGATCACCAAGGGCTCTCCAGGACAGAACACTGCAGGCTGTACTCCAAAAGCAAAGTACCAAGGGTATAGCACAGCAGACTTGTGCTCATGATAAAAGGAAAATTGCATTCCCTTTGCTCAGCCTGAATAGAATTCTAACCTGGTTTTTCCATAATACCTCTGAGCTGTTTGCAATTACAAACCTGTCAATACAGCACCTGTAACCCAGAGAGATAAAGTCTTTTGGTCAGGCCTGGATGCTCCCTCTTCACAAGCTGTAAATCATCAATTATGAGCTGGAATGTTTGGATTGGGCTGCAGAATTGGTCTAGAGCAGCCAAGGTCAGCCCTGACCATACAGACACCCCACACTGAGCATCCTTCCACACGGCCCAAGGAAGGGAACCTGGAACACCAGGAATGTGCTCGGGGGGCAGCTGAGCAAAGGAGACACAACCTGTGATTCCCCAGGGGTCAGGTCCAGTGCACACAGGGAGGGAAGGCAGTGACCACAGCAGCCATAAACCTGGAGTTGGTGGGAACAAAGCACAACGAGGCCAGAGCTGAGTTAGTGACTCACATTACAAAAATAGTGTTTACTGGATTCATAAATTTACATCTCTATTCCTGTGAATGACAAGTGTTAGTACCACACATGGAAGGCACCCTAGGTGAAGCAGTTTTTCGGTATTTGTTTACAATTCTGTGAAAAGACATACAAAGTGTCAACTTCCAAATCAAATTTGAGCATTATAATGAGAAATAAATACGTACTTTACTATTTTATTGTGGGTTCCTGAACCCTTACAAACTTCAACATATACAAATAGTTTCAAAATGACACTAACACAAAAGAGAGTAAGTCTAGACAGATACAATGATTAGCTAAGTCATTCGTCCTATCATGTCATAAATGTTGTGTCTTAAGTATAGAAGTCATTTTAAAATGCAATAAATTGGACACAATATATAATTAAAAATATTTTCTTACTCCAGGACTGTGATGTATTATGAGTTAAAGCTGGATGAGCTGTAGTGCTAAGACACTCTCCCTCCACAAGATCCAACAATAGAAACTGGTAAACATTCAAGATTAAAGTAGAAACAGTAGAAAAATGAAGGTAGCAATTGTTGTAATAAAAGGGTGCTAGCCAGGACCACTTTAACCTGCAGACATCAGGATAGCTGGAACATCACTAAAGATATTCAGACAACTCTGCTTTTGGGATTAAAAGGGTACCAAAAGAGATAAATCAACCTAGTTAAGAGAGGATGTTTTCTTTCAGACACATGAAGGTTTTAATTAAGTAGGTCTATTGAGACATTTGTCCAAAGCAAAACAATACAATACCCTGAAATTTCCTGTGCTCTAGACAATGGCCTGTGACAGTCAGAAGAGGCAGATGCTCATATTCCATTCTGTTACTCACATCCAGATGTTATTAAAATAGCTGCAGGGACCAGCCCCAATCGAAAAATAAGAACCCCCCCCAAATACTTGTAAAACAATCTGGCTATTGCCTTTTAAATGCTCCTATGTCCTCACTGTGAAGCCATGAAGAAAGTTCCCATATCCTTCCATAAATGCTAACTGACTTTTAAAAGTTCTACCCATGAAGTCCACGGGATACAGATAAAACCTTCATAGTAAACACAAAGCTCTATGTTATAAATATGTCAATCAAGGTAACTATGTATATTGTATATAAAATTAAATATCTTCTGTTTGCCAAGTATAATTTAAAAAGGAATATCTGTGGCTAGTTATAAAAAAATATTTATTAACCCATAGAGATTAAAAGGCAATTTCACTAACTAGTCCATCCAGCACATATGAAAGAGCTGCACTGGGATTCTGGATAGGTTACTTTATCTAATCACATTCCTATGATAAATAGACAACTTTCATTTCTGGGCATATATAAGAACACTTCTGAAAGCTGCATATCCAAAAAGAAAATTAGAAAATTAGATTGTGTTGTATACTCTAAATTAAAGGCTACCAGAAATCACAGTGTAAGCAGATTTTTTAAAAAGATTATTTTTATACAAATGATTAAATTATAGACAGATTTTTAAAATATAACCAAAAAAAAAAAACCAAAAAAAAACCAACCAAAAAAAAAGACCAAAACAAGGGAACCCTTTCAGGTTGGACAGCACCACTCTGACTTGGTCAAGCAGATCTATAAAGGTGGCCAAGTGGCTGACAGGGAAAATAATATACCAGGAAAACCCTCTACAATGTCATTCAGAGATTTCCTGAGTATTTGTATTTTGACCAAAATTCATTTTGACCAACTCCCTCTGTCAAAATAAAGAGAGGAACGTGGCATAATTTCTATAAAGTATTTTCACACATTCCGTGCATTTTTGTACTGATTTCAGGATAATTTTGAAAAGCTTTTGTTGCCATTAAAACTCACACACAGGACACCTGCACCTGCACAGTAATTCTGAGTTTTGCTGGCCCTCCAGACAATGAACAATCCATTATTTCATGGTGCAAACACAAGTCAAGTGCCTGATTTTCAGCAGTGACAGACCCTGGCTTTCTTCCCTGTGGGACTGAGCAGGGACCAGACTGGATCCCCCTCTGGACTCTCTGGGAGCTGAGCCTGGGCAATCCCAGCCCTTTCCCAGCCCCCTGAGATCCCCATGACTGCTGTGCCCACTGTGGGTTCATGTCTCATTTGAAAGCTCTGGATTGTCAAGTGTCCTTCTCACATCTCCAATTCCTTATCAGACTGTGCCTTTTTATTATCCTGAATGCCTCCTGAAGAGTTTTGGCTCCAGAGCTTTCAGGGCAGCTCTGTTCTTCATGCTCCTCCATGCAAAAAGCTGATCAGTAGGAGAGACAAATACTACTTCCTACACTACCTGAACTGCTATTAAGTTTGTTTACATTTTTGATTATGCCCTCAAACCATTATTCTTGCTTATTTTAGATTTTTTGTGAGGTTTTTTTCCTTCACAAAAGAAAACAAGTAGAAATTATTACAACATGACATGAGACTTGAGACAAGAAAATAACAGAAAGAGGCCTGAGGAAGAGGGAGGGGGAGAAAGAAAGGATTGCATTAATAAAGCCACAGATTAGCTAAGCATTTGCAGTGCGTGCACACCCCCAAAACAGCAGAGAGGTGACCAGATTCATTTAGGGACCTTAAAGCTCATGAAAAGCTGGTGGTTGACCCACCCAGAACAGTCCAGGGCCGCCTGCAGCAGATCCCCTCTGCTGTGTGCAAGCACTGCATGAACCACTGGCTTGTCCTGGCGGGAGGGGACAACCAGCACACGGACAGAGGAACTCACAGGGGGAACACAAATTCCTCCCCAGTGGAGCGGGAACCTTTCCCTCCTCCTTCTGGAAGCAGCAATGAAAGACAGAGCTGAAACAATGCCAGAGTGTGCCGTGAGACCAGAGTGACAAACACACACTGGGAAGTGTTTGTCACAACAGGTGACAAAGCCAAGGAAAGAGCAGCACCCGCTGCTCCTTTACTGAAATCCCGTGTAAAAGACACCTTATAACTGAAAGAAGAGGAGCTGCTGCCAAGGCACAGATTTTGCTGATGCTGTGCTCCTGAATCCAGTGAGCAGCACAGTCTGGGATCAGAGATCTGCAGTCCCAGATCTCTGGAGCCAGTGCCTGTCTCAGAAGGCACAGGGAGATCACTCTCTACCCCTCCCAAGCTCCTACCAGGAATCTCAGAGCAGCACCAGCTTTCCACAGTCCCACGGGAAAGAACACCCAGCCAACCTCCTAAGCCACCAGGAAAGGGAAGAGCACCCCAGCTGAAATCAAGGGATGTTGGACACATTCTGATTTCCTGGCACTGCACAGACCAACAAACAAGGCTTAGCAAGAATTAAATATGAAAGCATTTGATCCATGAGGCACGAATATTCCAAATAAAAGGAAATGGTGGAGGAAGAAGGAATTGGCTTTACTCAGACATGAGTGAGTTCCTCTGTGGCTTTAGGAGCTCCTGCTGGGGCTGTTTGCACAGCTCAAGGACGTGGCTCCAACCTCAGCTGAGGCTGGCAAACTGAGCAGGAGAGGCAAAGAGGCTCCTCCAGCAGTGCTGCTGCTCCAGAGCTTACTGTGTAACACTGTGCACAGGCTGCAGAATGCAGTCATGTCTGCACCCAGAAACACCCAGACTCCAGAGCTGAGGGCTCTCTTGGACCAAAGGGGACTCATCCAAACCGTCACTGCTTCAAGCATCCTGTTCCTACCAAGCTCACCTGTTTGCTTTTATTTAGTTCTATTTCCAGTGGGGTTTGAGTCCCTTTATGAAGCTAAACAGCACCCTTAAGGACTAAAAGAAATTATCCCTGTGTGCTAGCAATTACAAGCAAGACTAACTGGCTGAGACAAGCAATTTAATGTCACTTGTCTAAGCAATTAAAAAAAAAAACAAAAAACTTTCTACCCTCTTTTCTTCCTTAACAGTTTTTTGTCTGACTGCAGTTTAGATAACAGTCTTAAAAAAAATACCTCTCCAATACACTGTGTCAAATTAACTCAGGGCAAATGAGCCATGGATACATCAAAATGAGCTTAGTATTTCAAATGTAGTTGTCTCTCATAGGTATTTTATTTCCCTTCTATAAAATCCAAATAGTAAATAATGTCTCTGCAGAGCAATAAGTGCTTAAGATTTTTTTAGAAAGTATATACTATACAATATTAAAATCATCTTTGGTCCCCAAAATAAGGAAATTACACATTTACATTTCCTTTTGTTTCACGAAGTGAATCAGATAGTGTTTTTAAAATTAGTGTTTTTAAAATTACTGTTCTCTTTCGGATTCCACCCTGAGAGCTGTGCTAGGCTCAGGGCCTGATGTGAGTAATGACTACTGGCATTCCCAGCTGCAGGAACCTCACCCCTCCTGCAGCAGCCCCAGGGCCCCACTGAGGTGTGACTGCTGCACTCTGCTCCTGGCACTGCAGCTCGAAGGGCTGGGACCTCACTGCACAGAAAAACCCTGAGCCACCCTTCCTCCAGGCCAGGAAAGGTGCAGGGCTTGAAAGGTACAAATTCATAAACCAGAGAGGCACAGGAGCCCGCAGAGCTCTGCCCCGACCACAGTGAGCACAGGAGAGGATCTGGGGATGCTCCTTCAGCCCTGGCCACTGACAAAACCCCCTCCTGGTTTCAGATGGCAACTCTAAAAGCATGGAGCCTCTGAAGAACTGTATTCTGTATTTCAGTAGGTGGGTTTGGCTTGATTTTGGTGTGGGATGTTTGGGGTTTTTTTTGTTTTGTCTGGTTTGGGTTTGCTTGGGGTTTTTTACAATCTTTATCCGAACTGCTTTGATGGCAGTTTACAATTCCCGACTGGGTATGCTTGTGCTACTTTTAAAAAGTCTTTTAATAATTGACATTGCAAACTCTGCCAGTCCTGGGCAGTGCTGGCAAACAGCAGGGCTGTCACAGTAGTTCTGGCAATAATAAATTGTTATTTCTTACCACACTGGCCATGGAACTGCCCCGTACTGCTCAGGGAATGCACCCAGGTGAGACAACCCTCAGTGGAATGCCTGTTCTAACCCAGCACCAAGAGTTGGTTCAGTCTTCTTTTAAACTGGTGTTCCCTTTGGCATAACATCCAATAAAGCACAATAAAATGTTACTGTAGGAACTGGTAAACCATCAATCACTAAGAAAATACAAATTTTCCTTAACCTCATCAGTAACTCTGAACTTCAATCTCATTCTTAGCCACTGAGGTGAAATGCACTATAGATGTCAATAGATTGAAAATGAAAAGGCACCACCTTTGTCACCTTTTTTTCACTCATCAAAATAATTCTCTGCTGCTCAATTTGAATATTGCAGCATTAGGTTCACACTTTCACTATGGGAGCTCCCTCCAGTATTATAAAAGCCCAGGCACTTCTCCTGACCTCCTGTTTGGTGTAACGTGGGTTTCATGTTCAATACCTCACCCACAGCACACTGCCCCTTGTTCTGACCCTGAGCAGTGCAGCTCCAGCAGGACACACAAACTCAGGCACACATGGCAAACAGTTCCACTAATTGCACAGATTTTCATTTTCCTCACACCACCAAGGAGTTCCGTTCTAGAGATCTCCTCCCACACACACTGTCTTCACACAGGCACACAAATGACAAATAATGCACTACAGCGATAAAAACACCAAAGAAACAGGAAAATATCAAGAGACATATTCCTAATAATATTGTGACATCATCTAGCCAATTACTGCTGAATTTGAGTTCTGAGTAGAGAAAATGTAATTCATTCACTGGATGTACAAGGAAAATTAAAAAAAAACAAAAACCTTCAGCTATTTACTATTTCTAAATGAATCAATACAATCATATTATTTTCCAATTAGCTAAAATCATTTTTCAAAGAATCCTAAGGGGAATAAATCTGCAGAAACACCCAGTTAAAATAAAAATCAGGTTTACCTACTACCAATTAAGGTTTAATTTTAGAACAACCACCCTTCCAAAAAGAAATATTTACCTTACGTGAATCACAACAGTGCAACCTTAGGAACACTTTAAAAGCACATAAATTTTTTGCTAGTTCTTGCTTACCCTGGGTTTAGAGGGAAAACAAGTTCCAGCAGAAACTTCTAGAAATGTTGAACCTTAAAAAAAAATAAAAAAGAAAAAAGGGGGGAAAAAAAGAAAAAAAGAAAAAGAAAGCCATGGCTGGAATGTAAGTCTGTAGGATGACAACCCCTTAGTTCTCCACTGTGCCCCTTAAGCTCCTTTTCTCCACCCCATCTCCCAAACATATTTATTTTCCCACTTTGGAATGAACACTGGGATGCAGCCAGCAGGAGCAGACAAGCACCTCCTGCCCTCAGTGCATCCCCAGGCAGGCGCGGCCCAGCCCCGGCCCTCCCAGCACCCAGGGGAACGCGAGGCACGGGTCTCCAGCAGGCAGGCAGGAGTGCAGGCCGGGCAGAGGACAGACAGACAGTTTGGGATGGACAGGTCCCTCTGGCCGAGTTATTGCTGAGTGGCCCTGGCTCCATGGGCTCCCGTGGGTGTCCCTCCTCCCTCACAGCCAGGCAGGGCTGCTCTGTCCCTGGGGCAGCTGAAGGAGCAGTGGATCTGCAGAGAGGGAAGGGAACTGCTGTGCAGTTAATCCAAAGCAACGACATACTTCAGAACAGACATATATTATATATTCTGTGAGCTATACAATATATGCCCATGTCTATGTGGAGGCCTTGAGGGGATCTTCCTTTTGAACCACCAACATTTTCTGCCTTCGTGACAGCGGCTTCTGGCTCAACACATCTCTGCACACGTGCAGGGCTGGGCATCCTCACCACCCTCGGATCCACCTTTTCCTCCTCAAACAAAGCAAAACCCTTATTCCGTGAGGGAGCGGAGCGCTGTTTCCCTGTCGGTGGCACGGGCTCTCACGCGTCCAGGCGCTGGGCCTCGGGCCGGTGCACCACCTCCCGGGACTCGGTGCGAGCGCGGATGTAGTCGCTGCTCTGCCGGCCGCTCTGCTGCCTGCTGCTCAGCCGCCACTTCTGAACCGCCACAAACGCGTTCACGGCGTACACGGCCGTGGCCAGGAAACCGAACACCTACGGGCAGCACAAAGACATGGCACAGACTGGTTGTGAAAACGAGAAGAAAAGCAGTTTCACAGCAAAGTCCTCAGAAGTTCCGCTTCCTACGTTATTTGCACTGACAAATCATCATGGCCTGGGAAATTATGTTTTCCTTCTCAATGAACTAGAGAATCTGCAAAAGTGGCTAAGATCAACGATCCCAGAAAACAGAGTTCTCTCACTACTAACATGACAATTAAAACCTGCAGTGTAAAGAATCCCCTTGTAAAGAAACCAGCCCTTCATCCAAAAGCTCATTCATTCCTTCGGATGCACACAAAAAGTGACAAGCCCAGAGCATCAGCCTCTATGCTTCAGCCTCTATGTGATTTTAAAAACCAGGTTAAAAAGGAAATAAACAAGAAAATAATAAGAGGTCGCCAACTCACACACAAAAGTAATTTGTTTGAACTGACTATTGTAGATTTAAAATCCTGAAGTGCTACTACACTCACTCCAAAGAACAAAAAAATCATCTCTACTGAGCAAGAGCTAAGCAAATTATGTGTAACAGCTTCAAGTTCTTACTTTTTGGCTCTATCGTTTCCACAGGCTTGCAACATAGAGCACCAAAGAGAAGGCACCAAAGAAAAAGACAAGTTCAACGGTAAAGTGTTCTCTGCAAGTCATTTTCCTGCTGTTCTTGCCTCAGGCCTTCAGACAAACCTCCAAGGATGTTAGCAGTCTTAAAATAAGAACTATCTCATAGCAAATTGTGAAAGCAGAAGTAAATTGTGATGGCAAAGGCAACAGGTTTATTCAATCAATGAGTAAAAGTTAATTTTCACACAAGGTAAGAGTCAGATAGAAAAAAGTTTAAATTCTTACCACAGCAGCAATTTCTGCTCCAGTTTTATGGTTTAAAGCAGCCAGTACTACAGAGGCAATGAAAAAGAAGAAAGTGCTGAGTCCAGTGTTGACCAGATCCTAAAAAAATAAATTCAGTAGCATTACTAAATGATGATTGTTTGCTTTATCAGAAGTGAAGACACAGAAGGCTGCAACAAGCACAGCAACCCCCTGCCAGTTCCTCTGGTCGCCCAGGTGTCCCACAGGAGCAGCAGGAGTGGGAGCTGCAGTCCCAGGGCACCCAGAGCCCCCTGCAGCCCTGGAACACCCAGAGCTGCCAGCACAGGGCTCACCCCGCCCGGCTGGCTGCACTGCAGAGCCCCTGCTCCTCACACCAGGAGCTCTCCCACCCTATCCCTGAGGCCTGCACTGAACAAGGCTGCATGTCCTGTGCCACTTCTGCCAGTAACAGCTGCCAGCAGGGTAAGAACAGAGATTTTTACCTATTTAATGCATAAAACTGACATCAAGCCGACATTTCAGAACATACACACTGCAACACGCTCAGGGAAAACTGCTTTGCTCCAAGCAAAGGAAAACAACTTGCTACACACAACTCCTGTCGCTGGTGTTCAGATGGTGATGTTGCAGTGCCTCACGGCAAACGGGGTCATTAACATGTCACTGGAACCAAAGGAAGAATTCTGAATGGCAGGTATTTGCACAAGAATGATTACATCAATACAAGGCTAACTGACCTGACTCGAGGAAAAAACATTCAAGGATGTAAATAACAGAAGAAACAAAGTCATTCAGGACAAGGTGTTTATTGTGTTATCACAGCTGATGTGTATGGATACTGCACTGCCTGCATGCCCCCACCAAACTGGGGAACACCATTCCCAAACCACAAAACTACCATGAATGAACAGGTGATGTCAGGGTGGAGGGATCAAGAAAGGACAATTCAGCACAAACATCAAATCTGTGAGAAGTGAATCCTACAAACATCAAATCAGTGAGAAGTGAATACTACCACACACAGAAGGGACTGAAAGAAAACCTTCAATTCGAGATTGCTGTACTACTTACAGGCTTGAGGTAAAGAAAAAAAAAACAAACAAAAAACGCCACAAAACCACAGTGAACATGACAACTCCCACCATACAAAAGCAATCACAATTTGAATTCAAGGACAATTTGTTCTACTTGACTTTCTTCTCCCACATGCAAGGCAGGCTCACTTCCTGTTACAGCTCCTTCACTTTTTCCATTTTTTTAATATTTTTTTTTTCCCAAAGTGCATCTTGTGAAGTGCAATGAGAAGTCAGGCTCTGAAGACTTAAGAGGTAACTCTAAACTTACTCCCCTGGGTACGAGTGCCACAGCTGTGCTCCAGTTACACAGCACAAGGACTTGGGAGGGAACAGTGCTGTCCAGCCAGCCCCAAAACATCTCCTTTACCAGCCACGACTACAGGATGCTGCAGAAAGTAACTGCAGAGATGGAAGGTTCTGGCACTGAGCTACTCACATAAAACAATCTGTTCTGAGGGTACTGACTCAGCAACAGCTGGTTATCAAAACTGAGTGTCCAGACTGCATGAGGCATCTCCCTGGCCTGAGCCTCATCTCAAACAGGGACTTTCCCAAGGAATCAGAGAGGTTCCCATGGCTCATGGCCACTTCCACACTCATATCCAGATGTCACGAGCCCATTAAGACCCAAACTCTAATCAAATAGTAAAGAAACAAAAGTAAACTTTGGGTATTACAAATTCCTACCAATTTTTCACCTGCCTGTGTACAGAGATATTTTTTTACCCCTGTTCAAGCTCACTGAGATAGGCTCTGCCTGAGACTTAGGACATCAAGCAAATCCAAATTCTATTAACTAGTTCTTGCAGTTTTAATTACATAACTTTTTCTTTTGAGAGATGAAATTTAAACTTTATATAAATAGAGGTATTAGAAAGTAAATGGCACTACACAGTTTCTCCAAGAGTGCCCCTCTGCAGCTCTGAGTTTACAGCTCTAACTGTGCTCCTGCAGCTGCCAACACGAGCTGTGGTTCTCACCTGCATGAACCTTTCTCCCACTGGAGGGGAAGTCTCACTGTATCTGCAACAGACCCAGCTTCAACACTTCCACCAAGTCTCTATGTAAATATATGTGTGTCACCAAGAATGGGGAAACTAAATTTTGAGGAGAGGGCAGTCCCTGGATAATTAAAAAAATATAAATTAATTCAACTCAAGGTCAAGTTGTGTATCTTACTACTAGAATACATCTGGCATCTACAGGAAGAACCTGCAGAACAGAGACAAAATCCCAGAAGAAATAATTCAGAAGAACTTAGGAACTACTGTAGGCAAGCATCTCAAGAGGTGCTGCCATGACCAAAAACAGGGAGAAAAATCACTTTTGCACTCCTTTGGACATATGGACACAACAAGTGGTAATCTTACCTTCACAAGGGACATTGGAATGCTGCACCCTGTTCCACTATCGACATTTTTAGAAGAAAAATTGGACAGGCTACAGAGAAGAGCCTCAGAAGTTATTGAAAAGAGGAGAAAATTTCTCACAGTATGAACCAAAAGAACCTAAACTGCTCTGAATATTACAAAGATTGAGCTGTGTACACGAAGACTCCAGTGTTCAAAAAATTAAAAACACTGATTGTTTTAAAAGCTTATCAGAAAGCCAACAAAACTCCAGTGTTCAAAAAATTAAAAACACTGATTGTTAAGCTTATCAGAAAGCCAACAAAATTGACAGCAAAACAAAATCAACAGCTGCCAAATTAAGGCAGAAGTCATATTCAAAATGAAGCTGATTTTAATCGTAGGAGACCTAACCATCAGAACAAACAGCCAAAGATGTATTTAATATTCTACCCTTTCACTTAATATAATACAGGTTGTGCTTTTTCAGACACACACACACATTTTGTACTTCCCTAGTACCGTACTTAAAGACTACATGGCTGGCACATGATGGTCTATGTTTTATGGGGTCAGATGTGCTCAGTAATTAATCCTGCTGACCTCTGAGGTTTAGAATCTGTCACCTTGGGGACCTTTCCAAAGGAGCACAGTGTAAGCAAGAGGGCCAGGCCTGCCCACAACATGACACATTGATCACCCATCTCCATGCTACAAATGGACCTGAAAGCTTCTTCCAAGCTGCAAAATATAAAATCCTGCTGAAATTAAACTGCTGATGCCTTTTTGAATGTACTTTGATATAAGTACATCAGCAACTTGTCATCATCATTCGCATCTTATTCTAGTTTACTTTTAACAAAAAATATCAAATTCCACACAGAGAATTCAATAATTTAAATCTGAAGAAGTGATTCTATCTTGAAGCTCCAATTTATTCATGTCTGCAACTCCATTTTCCCCACTTAGGTCAAACCTTTCTAATGCAATTAACATAGCCTTGATATAGTAAGGCTGGGTTTTGAAAAAGCTAAAATGAAAATGATTTTATATCCCCAGAACAGACTTTGGAGCTTAAGGGGCAATGACAGCAGCAACACTGTATATACACATGTAATGGTAACATCATAGATGCAAATAGCAGTGGAGGTCCTTAATCCAAAATGTGGGAGCTACTACTTAGAGCAGAAAGATAAGAAAAGCAAAAAAAACCCTCAATAGTTTTGGATGAAGTAAGAGGAGAAACAAAAGAAAACAAACTACAGCAGGAAGCAGAGGACACTCCCTAAAATACTGCAAGTTTTTTTTCCACGTAAGAGAAAATGAATAATCGTGACAATAAGAAGAATAAACTAATTGAAAAAAGATGAGCTGCTTCAAATCCGTCCATGACGGGGCTGAAGTTCTTGCTATTATATTTATAGACAAAGTAAAACCACATTACAGAGAGAGAAGAATTTCTGCTGAAATTACAGCAACCTCATGAGACAGTATGCTGTGCCATAAAATACTGTACTGAGCTGCCATCCATAACAGAATCAAATCTTTGAGCTGAATCAAACCCACTCCAGGCTGCTGCTGCTTCCTTTCTCCTTTCCAAAATGATTTCCAGTGAACAAGTGACTTCTGGTCACTTGTTAGTTTATTTGCAAGCAATTCTGTTCAGTCCCCAGTGGTCCTGCCAGTCCAACGGAGAGCATCCAAGGCCATGGATTTTCCCTCTGTCCCACTCAGGGGGAGGAGAAGGCAGAGGAGATGTTGTAATTCATGGACGTAGATGGGCTTATGCCAAGAGAAATATTTTACGCTAGAAGAGGGCAACGCTTTTGTTCTGCTGATTCTGCTGTGAAGGCAGGGAGCACCATTCCATGATTCTGTAACCATCCCACACTCTTGTTTTTAAGGGTCCAGGCAGGTATAGCTCCTGGATTAAAGACGATGGAAAAGCTGAACTGGTGCTACCAATGAGAGACCTGGCAGCTGCCACCAAGTCACTCCTGAAATCTTCCATGCTGCTGCTCAGCCTTTCAGGCTGGGACATCACCAGGAGCTGCCTCTGATGCTCAGCAGCTCCAGAAGCACCCACACGTCTTTATCCACAGCTCCCACAACCTCACACAAGTTTTCTGGAATCATTCAATCAAAGTTCCTGCCCTGCCTTTTATCCTGTAAATTGTCCTGCACAAGTGACCAGGTACTCTTAAAAGGCAGACAGTGCCACACTGCAGTTGAAACTCGTGTAAACAGAGATATGACATTCAAACTGGTGTTTGCTCTTGTCATTAACTTTCTGAAATCCAAAAGTTTACATCTTGATGGAGATCAAAGTGGCCAAACTAATGTACTCTGGAAGCAAAGCCTGCACATTTCAACAGCCTGACTTTGCCACAAAAGGTGACAGAAGTCAGTGGCCTGCTGGTGTCTGATTTATCTTCCACGGAAGACAGAGCTCAAAGTCACATTTCCTTTTAGTTTTGTTTGGGTTTGCTGGTTTGAAGGGAGTAGGAGTGTGGTTATTAATCATTATTTAATTACCAATAACATTTATTTATATATATATTTATTTATTAATGATTATTCATTTAATTATTATTTTAATTTTTTTTTACAATTACCTTGATTTTTCCTCCAACCAGTACTTTATTTGCAAGGTTTGGGAACATCTTCCCTTGCTTCTATATGAAGCTGTCAAGTTGAAGGTTACAAACATACCAGTCAGTCTCTAAACCAAGCACCACTGGTCAAACTCCCAGAATTTTGTTCTGTTATTAAACATCATTTGAGTATTTTGCACTGCAATTAAAAATGGAAACATGGTTCATCAAGCAAAAATAAGTGCTAGGTAGAAAGAACCGAATTAACCCTATGAGCATTCATTGCCATCTCTTTCCTCCCTCATATATTTTAGAGTTACCTAGGTAAACACAAGATACATATAAGCACTGCTTCTCCAATAGAAGAGCCCATTAATATAAATTTCAGCAAGTTACTCTCACAAAGCAATAGACCACACCTTCAAGAACTACCAAAACACAGAAGTTTCTTGTATTTAAAACTGAGACTGCATTTATTACAGAGTATATTTACACCATGCACCAAACGAGAACAGTCCATAAGAGCCCAGAGGAAATTAAGTCTTCCAATTGTTTTTAGATGTTTAAAATTATAATTTTTATGCTTAATAGGTACTACTATTTTGAGAGCAGTAAGTATAAAGGTCAAGGATGACTGACTTAATTTTTCATTCAACAGCTAAGGAAAGCAAGATGTCTTTTCAAAACAGAAGAGGAATAAGTAAATTAAAAATAGAAATAAAAAGCAAGATTGCCCTGTGAAGGACTTTGAGCTACAGCTTTGCAATTATACTGTGCAGAGGCAAGGCTGGCACAGGACAGTTTTGTCATTCAGGCATCACATGAAATTTTCTGCCAACTCCTTCAAGTGTCAGCTGCTTTGCCACACAAGGTTTCACTGCTGCAAAAACAGAAAACAACTAGCTCTGCAGAGATGATGAAATCAATGTTCAGGCAGCACAGAACTTCCCAGCTGATCTGTGTGTTCTAACACACACACCTGGGTCCCTGTTTGCTCCCTGGTGCTTCCCTGGGACCGAGTCCAGCCCAGTGGAACTGATTTTGTGTTGTGCTCAGTTCTGTGCATCACTTCTGAGCTGTTCACAGCTGAAAAACTGCAGTCAGAACTGGACTCCCAAAAAATACACTACCATAACTCCAGTGAGTGCTTCAAGAAAATAATTTAAAACAAAAAATCAATGGTCAAAATGCCTTGGAAGATTTTTTTTTCCCTACACATAGACAAACAGCTCATTCTACTGGCTGATCATGCAATGATTTACATTGGTACTCAGATAATCAGGTTTCCCTTGTCACACAAACATCCATCCAAGGGACACTGCCAAATTCCAGCGTTCCCAGCTCCCTGGCACCGCTGAGGTGTCTCCCTGAGCAGGAGAGAGGATCCCAGTCACATCACACTCGTGGGCAGCAGATCCCAGGGCAGGATCCCAGTCACACCCCAGGACTCCAGCACCTTTCCTGCTCCTGCAGGCCAGCTCACGCTCACCCCTTGGGTACCAGGCCTTCAGATCTCCCTGCACATTTGCATCATGAGATGCAAATCATGAATTTAAGAAAAAAGGATAATTTAGGCAAAGACTAAACTATAGGAGAATTCATTAGCTCTCTCTGAAAGCAAATGTGCCCAATCTCCTGGTGGAGCAGGAGCTGCTGTGCTTCCCATTCCCCTGGGCCACTCCTGTCTCCCTGCAGAATGGTCTCCCTTTGAGCTCTGAGGCATAAAGGAAATGGAAATTTCCACTGACAGGTTCTCCAACTTTTGCATTTTTGCATAATATTGATAGTGCTGCACAACACAGACAAGGGACTGTTCTTTCATCTTGCTGGAACAAACCAGCCTCTCTCCAACACACCCAGACAAGGCTCTTTTCTGCCCTCACCAGCTCCATGTTTCTTGCATGTTTACTTCAGGAAAATATGAAAATGACTGCCAAGTCTCTAATTAGGATCAAAACAAATATCTTTCCCCCAAATGGCTAAAAATATACAATTTTTAAAATGTAGCAACTTTGCATATCTGTTAGATCCTAGTCTATACCCATCCACATTTTCATTCCAGCCAGGGACAGGGGACATCTGCCAATATCCACAATACATTGGAAAGAATTCTAATTTAAATAAGCTTTTAAAGGAAATAATCCTGTGTTGGACAATAGCAGTTGATGGCCAGGTACTTTCTAATACATAGGATCATTTGAAAGCAAATGTTTTCAATGGTTCCTAGGAAGAAGTACTATTTTTAAGAAAGATTTCTTTCTAAATTTAAGTTGATTAAATTCCTTCACTGCAACACCCTCTTCTTCTCACACAGCTTCTAAAAGCAATGCTTGAGACATTTCATAAGGGAAATATGCATTATAAAGTCATATATATTTTTAAAAGCATCTTGATGAATTTATACATAAGCAGGAGTGACTTCCTCCTAAAGCACTCAGGGATGTGAAGGATTGTTGTTCAGAAAGCAGCTCCTGTAGTAACTGTGTCATATACAGAGGCTGAAAAAGTATAAAAATAACCATCAAAACACAGGGAAGTAATAAATATTGAAAGAGGCAAATAATGTATGAACATACATTTAAATTGTAAATACTAAAATGCCAAATAAAGCAAAAGGAAAAAAAAGTCAGCCAGAACCCTACATTCTTAAATTTCCAACTAACTTGGCCAAAGTAATGTCCCACAGGTGTTTTATCAGCAAGCTTTGATCTCACACTCTGTACTTGCAGGAGCAGAAACAGCTGTAGAATCACAGAATGGTCCCAAGCACTCTGAATACTGAAGGTAATCTCTCACTCCTATTCCTCACTCAAAGAAACAGTCCCAACTGTTTGTTAAAATCAAATAATCATAAATAAAAATCAAATATAATCGGATTGCTGGAATCTGTAAGAAACACCAGGAAGAAGGATGGTCTCATCAGTTCATGGAAGACACAAGCTGCCAGTTCCCTTCTCACTTCTGAAGAACTCTGATACAAGGATGGGAGAAGCATTTCACCTCCAGTACACAACTAAAAGAATGAGCCTCAGGAGATCATGGCAGACTCTTTCTGCCTCTGGACGTGGCAGTCTGAACTGAAGCAAAGCACTGCAGGGTATTCCAGGTGCCCTTTGGCTGGCCTCTGCCCTGCTCACATTGCTCCAGTGCTGTTTAGGCAGGGGGTGCAGAGCGTGACCACTGCTCAAAAACTGCTATAAAACAAAACAAAAAACCCCAAAGCACAACTGATTGGATTTTTAACCCTGCCCCCTTCCCCAAAATACCTCCTAACAAGTGCTATGTAGGCACAACTGATGCCACCACAAAAGGATAATTCTGGACAGTTCAGCCACAGAACACCTTATCTATCTACCAAGCATTCCTAGAAGGAGTTTATCAACTAACTATGCAGCCCCAGGGCAGAAAGGATCATCTAATTCCATGTTCCAGTCTCAATTTAACCAAGTCATTTAGGTTGAGAAACTAAGCAAACTGCTGCATTAATAAATTACATTTTAATTTTTTTTTTTTAAATCACACAGAAGCCTAAAAACCTGTGCGACTCCAACAGTACTTGCAAAATTAATGTTATAACACAGAACACTGGCACAATTGTATCTGTACTGTCCAAAGAAGCTGGTATAAATATTGCCCTTGAAGCGGACAGATCTTTTGCTACAGTGACTTAATATGTTGATTTTGTGACCTGTGTTTTTGGAAGCCAGTCTGAAAGTTTAACTCAGAATACAGCATGAAAATAGAGACATGTACAAAAGGAATGTGCACTGCCAGCAGTTCTCTTCCTGAAACTCCTCATATCTGAGAACACATTAAGCGTTGCCAGTCAATATTTAATAGGTGTGTAGGCAATACAAAACACCAAATTTTCACAGAAAGCACTTAATTTTCTACACTACTGCCCAATGATTGTATTAAGTCTATGTAAGAAAATATATGTAGCAAATTTGTCCTAATATAAAAAAACCCCAGGTTAAGAGAGAATAACATGCTGCTGTAAATACAGCCTCTGTCAAAGTTAAATAACTACATTTTTATAATTTTAATATTTTACAAAGTTAAGTGATTGCATTTTTATCCACTTCACTCACAAAACATAATTGCTGGTATTATCAGGAAGTTTGTCCTCACAAAGACAATCTACCAGAACACAATTTTAGTTCTATTTAATGTAGTTTAATTTTGCTACATTTTAGAGCTCATTCTGCTGTTAGCAGTCAAAATAAATGTAGAGTAAAATGTATACTTTACCCAGCATAAAGAACACTCATACACAGTACTAAACAACAGGGGAAAGCAAAGCCCAAAGACCAAACTTAAATCAGATTTGCAGGTACTTTTAACACAGTGAGGATTTAAATGAACTTACAGTCAGATTCCAGTTGATCTGGGGTATTCTTGTGTGAAGGTTGAGACTGAACAAAAGCAGGAGAGCTCCGGTGACCACCAGAGCACTGCAGCTCACAAACTCAAAGAAATAAAGGCCCTCGCACGGGGAGCATTCCATGATGGTCTCTATGCAGATGAACGCGGTCAGCGCCAAAAGCTGGGAAGAAAAACAAGTGGAAAAAAAAATAAATAGATTTCCACATTTTGAAAGTAGCCACAAGTATTCCTGAAATTTCCATTGGGAACATGATCGGTTTACACTCAGGAATGTGTGATTTTAGTTTACAACAGGGCACTGTGTAGGGAGCCAAAACAAAAGCAATGTAAGATTTTTCTGGATTTGTCCCATTCAACAAAGAACAACGGAGCCCAATTACAAGGACTCTAACATCAAAATGACCAAGACACCCCAAAAAGCATGAAACCCCTGCAGGCCACTGGCTTAACATGCAAACAGTACCTCAAACATTTTACTGCATTTTTTTACTCATGATACACTATTCCAAAACTAGAGGATGGAATGCATTTGTCAACCTCAAGCACAATTACAGAGTATCAATGTTGTGCAATTGTCAAAGACATGTCAATAAAGATTACTACTTAAAATTCACTACCAATTGAGACCTAAATCAATTCAAAATAGGACAGATTCAGCATTTCTACCAGTCTCCAAAAATGCCTGCCTTTTCCACATTTATCATCATCAGTACACTATATTTCATATAAAAACATATTTTATCATTCCCTTATAGCACAATAATACAAGCAGCTAAGAGATGAAGGAAAATCCCCTGGTGCTGCAATCACAAACATGGAACTGGCACAATGACAGGTCACACAAAATTCAGAGGATGTATTGGAAGAGTTAACACGTGTGCACTTTGAATTCAACACGAGTTGAATTCACCATTTAGGATAAAACCCTGGCTCTTACTGTACTCGAAATAAAGTCTGCCAAGTGGACAAATATATCCCCCTCCAGAGGCGAGCAGGGACAGCTGCCACCACCATGGGACACCACTGGCACAAGCTCTCACACCACGCCTGAAGCAGCTGCATGGATGACTTGGGGGTTTTTGTTGTTTTGTTGGGGTTTCTGCATTTTCCAGGACAAGCAAGGAAGGCCTTAAGAATGTTTTGCTTTGGTTTTCAGGACAACCACCCCCATTCACCCACTGACATTTTTTAGAAAGAATTCTCTTCTTGCTGTGCCACAAAATTCTATCAAGGCTGCAGTAAGCACTTCAATCTGAGGATGAGAAACTAAACGAGATTCTTTCCTCAGACCCAAATATTCAACAATCTGAATGTTTTGCACAAACGTAAGTTTAGAAGACTGACAGAAGCCAGGATAAAAACCAATTTCTGCTAAATCCTTCTTTGCCAATTTCAATGTTTTTCAGAAAAACTTCCTTCAAGCACTTTTTATGCTTCACCCATTAGTTTGTCTTTGCCTCCCACAACAAAACTTGCAAAATGAAGAAATAGGATTTTGAAAGAAGTAACCAAGAAAGCATTTTTGCCACTAACATGAGCAGTAATTCTAAGAAAAGGACAATACCCCTCATGCTCATTTGCCACATACTTCAGAATACAGCAGAAAATGTAAATTTAAAACCAGATTAAAACTCAACCAAACTACTTTAATAAAAAACCTCATACTTGGTTGGAAAGCCTCTCACAGTTCATTTAGCACATATTCATTAAAGACAGCAGATGCCACACTAATTTTTGTCAGCTAACAGAGCAGGCCAATTCACATCAAACAAATTCTCAATGGATACCCAGTGATTAAACACTTCAGATTTTATCTTTGACACTGAATAGCTTCAGAAAGAAAGATCATGCATGAAATGGAATATTCAGAATCAAAGCAGAATCAAAGTCAAACTATGATTTCAGCAATGACACACATACAAAAAAAATTACTGTCCAGACACAGCCTCATTTTAAAGTATTAGCATGTAATGAAGTTCATCTTCTCTGTAAACACAAGCCTCAAAACTGAAGATGATGCTGAATGCAATTAAAAAGAAAAAAGCTTTAAAAACCAATCTTTGCTCTTATAAGAAGGATCAACATCACAACTTAATGCTAAATGTTAGCCAGCAAAATTTCTACTTCTAGATTCTCCAATATAATAAAGCTTCTATTTTTCTTGACACTATTTTTAATACATGACACTTGTAAACATTTTTTTAAAGGTATGCTTCTGTGTTGGGGTGCACTTCTGCAATTATTCTCTAGAAGTACTGTAGTACAAGCCCCACTTATTATTAGGTTCATTTTCTCAAAACATGAACAGCTCTGAATTGTGCCACCAACATTAGGCTGAAGGAGCCAAAATCTGTGGCACATCAGGTGCTGCACTGGGCAACAGCTCTGGTGTTTCGCTGATAAATTTTCACACTGATTCTTCTCCACACCAGGCAGCATTGCTTCTTCAAGGCCAACACACCCATCTTGGTTGGCAAAGCTCAAAAGAGACCGAAGAGTTTCCTTCAAACAGCATTAGAAATTAATTATGTACTGAAGAGGCACTTGGAGCAATGAACCCAAATAATCCCGTATTATTTACACATTCCCAAATCCAGAATTAATAAACTCCAGAGCAACTCTACATTTAGATTTCATTTTATCCCTTAAGAAATTATAAAATACATTTACCTGTGACACACTCTTATAAGAAAAAAAGCTGTGTACACTTAGGCCTGACTTAACAAAGCATTTCAAATGCAAGTAAAGATGTGCCATCAGTTTAGGACGTGCAGCAGCAGCAGTGGCCTGGGGTGTGGCAGCCCAAGCCTACTGATAAATTCACCGGAGAGGCTGGGAGAAAATCCCAGTTGCTTCCCTGTCTGATAGAGGGACACAGGAAAAGGACAATAATCCCATACACACCATTTATTTCTAACTCTTTGATACTTCAAATAAGATTACAACTAAATCTGTTAGCATTTTTCTTGCAATAAAAATATCTGTTCCTCTTCTCAAAGACTGTCCATGCTGCCAGTGCTACAGATAATATCCTCCTGCCACCTGCCACTCCTGTCTCACAGCAAAGCCATGGCAAAACATGAAATCCATTAATCACTTCATCAGAAAAAAGCTGTGCTCCTACAGAAACTTCCCTTTTCTTAATCACAATAGAAATCTCAGTCCTCAATACAAAATATATTCTCTTTAAAACATCAGGATAATCTTGTCCTCCTACACATTTATAAACTTGCCAGAAGCATCCTCCCAACTTGTAGTTACAAGTTATATGAAACTTCAATAAAGCATACCTACTATCACTTTCACTGGCCATTCACTCAGAGAGGAATCTGACTTCATTTTCAATAAAAAAGCAAACTACTCAGAATACAAGAAATGAAAGTGAAATACACAAGGTTGATTCCACCTCAGAGATCTAAAAAAATGTTGTGCAAATGCTGCTGCATGAACCAAAGCTGCTTCTCAAAGGCCACGGCTCATCCAGTGATAGGATACATTAAAAAAAACCCAACCATGTGTTGACATTCATTATCACTGTGGTTTTTAACGGATGAAATAAACAACTTACGAGGCAGTGTACATAAATGAGGCTGTGAATGAACAGAAACATCCCTGGCTGGCACTGCAAACTGCAGGGAAGTCCCTTCTCCAGAGCTTCCTTGGCTCTGCCTGTGGCCACAGCTCCCATCCCAGATCTAACTGCTGCCTGGCCTTTCCATGCTGACTACACACACTCTCCTGGGAAGAGGAAGCAAGGATGAAGAACCGCCAGCCCTCCTGAGAAGCCTCCATGCTCCATCCAAGTTTGCACTGCTGCAGGTGGCTGAGACAGAAGCTGCAGAGAAAAGCCCCAACTCCCCAGCTGCTACAGCTCAGTCCTTGCTTGGTAACACTCAAAACCCAGGACCCTGCTTCTGCCTCCCACAACTGCAGCTCCAAGACTAGCTAAAAAACCCCAGAAAACCATGGGAACAGCACAGTATCAGAGCACAGGTCTTGGCCAACAAAATACACCATGACATTTGTCCAACATAGGAGGCAACTCCCACTTTCAAATCACAAATCTTGTCAGAGTTTAGGGTGATGAGATTTGACAAGTTTTTCCACAAGCCGAAGTTTCAAGGCTGGTTTACCAAGGAAAAATGAGAAGTTGAATGTGGTGGAAATCTCCTCTTACATGAATTACTGCTCTCCCCCACAAACAACACAGCTACATCTTTCTTGGGCCGAGGCAAGAGAGCGTTTCCTCTGATGGATAAAACAAACAAGAACTTTGGAGAGCTTTCTATTCCACTCTAATTCCTCCACACCCTAAAATTGGGATAGCTCTCTTTTACCACTAATCTTTGTCTTTTTTTAGCAGTCACTTTTGGTTTCTCTTCCACTTCCACTCTTAGAGTAAGTACAGTGAATATTGCATTAAAATGCACCTTTGTCATGATGGAAACATCTGCTAATCCTGGATGTTCAGGTCCATGCAGAGGTATCCCAGGCCAGCTGCAGGAACACCTTTCTCTTGTAAGGATCTGCTCTACAAAGCAGGCTTAGGAGGAAAGAGCTATGCTCAGGTAAGCTGAGGAAAGGTCTGGCTCTGCCAGAGTGTGCAGTGCAGCTCCTGTGCTGTGACAGAGCATCCCTGCCCTCCATCCCCCATCTGCCAACACCACGTCTCACAGGCTGGAGGAAAAAGCCCCAAGCAAAGGGTTAAATAGGAGATGTGCTTCCCAATGATGCCATTTTGTGCTTTTAGCCCTCAATAAACTGGCAAGTGTTCCTGCCCGGGGTGTGCAGCACTGCCGAGGTAATTCCTGCACTGAGTCCCCAGAGCAGCTCCATGCAGCCAGGGAATTCCTGAGAGAGAGCCTCTGCTCCAGGATCCAATGTCCCTGGAGTCAGCCACACCAGCCTCCCACCAACACTGCAATTGATCTCAACTTTCCTGCAAACTCCCCCGGAGAAGGGCCCTTAATGAAGAAATCATCCGCCTTGGGGCTATGGAAATGGCTCATATTTACATCACTTTCTTGGCAACACAGGCACATCAGACATAAAACACTGTATTTCCCCAAAATGGAGAAGACCTGCTGTGACAGGTACCAACGCTGAAAAAGAACTTTTAGGAGGTTGCTTAATGGTGTATTTTTCCTGTCAGAATATGTTGTGCTGTATTTTTGAGGAAAATAATCAAAGAACTTTGCACTAAAAATAAAAAAGACAGTTCTGCAATGAAAACAAAGTAAAAAAAAGAGTTTTCCTGTTTATCTAAAACATTACCACAGAAAGCCTCATTGTGTGGTTAAATGACATAATTACGCATGATTTCCAAAAAACCACAAAATGGTCAGCATTTTTTCTGCCTGAAAAATACCCACAGAATTTTAGTAAGAATGTCACACCAGCAAGACATTTTTACATCCAGACTGTTTAAATTAATGGTACAGCAGAATACACATGCACAAAATAGGGAGGAATATATTGCTTTTACACCGCTTAAAGTATCTGAAGACTTTGAACTTTCTGGAATTAAAATCTAGATTTATTGTTCTCATTTCCTTGGCCCAGCAGTCCCAACTTTATGCATGAAACAAAGTGGGTCTCATTCCTTGCAAAGCACATGCATTTCCCACATCTGAAACAGCTGGCACAGATATGAATATTTGGGATCATACGGCTCAAACACAGTCCTGCTCCTCCAGCAGGAAACCATCTTTTACCCTGAGCAAAAAATGACTGATTTCCCGCCTGCTCCTGCTCTGCATCCTCAAGGCTCCATGAAAAGTGTTATTAACTCTGGTAAGAGGCTGCAAGGGGCCTTAATCACAAAGGAGTATTAAACTTTCCCTGCAAGACAGAAAGTTTAGGAAAAACAACACTTAACCAGAGAGGGAAGCTTAAGCACCACCAGTGATTCAGCACCCTGGGTAAACTAAATTGTGCTCTAATGGCACAAACACAATCAAACCAACCCAGAGAAATTCAACCAGGCCTCCCAATTCACTTCTGATCTGGCTTTGCTGGTGATGGTAGAAATAAAAGCAGAAAATATGAGTTTCAGATCATCATTGCCCCTCTAGTGTTTTACACGGAGCTGCAAAGTTTTCATTATTTCTTAGTTCACTTTTGGCTGTAATGTGGCAAAACTCCAGTGCATTAAATATTGGGGAATCTTTACTAGATCAGCTGATCTTTTGCTGCCTCCAGCAGCTTTCTAGAACCCTAAGATTCAGCTACTGCTGACTTCCCCTTCTCAGTTTAGGCAGAAGACCAATTCTAAATACAGAACATATTGGTGAGGCCTGAAACATTTTGATGGCGTATTAGGAGAAAGGGTCATATTTAAGAGTGAGGGTAATCAACACTCAAAATCAACAACAGAATGTTTTTTTCCAAAGCATTTATGACATCAAAACTGAGGCTTATTCTAAAAAAAATTAATTATACTACAGTGAACAGAAGAAATTCTCAACTGGCTAAACCAGAAATGCATCAATTTTTAAAGTGAACTTAATAATAGAATCTAGAACAAAAAAAGCTACAGACATGATGTGGTGACTTATTTCCTGCTAACTGCATTAGCACAGAGTTTTGTTATTGCTTGGACACACTTATACAACAAACATTCTTATCTGCTAGATAAATGCAAAACCAATTCCAATTCAAGTACCATTAAACACACAGTAGGTTTTGACAGATAAAACAAATATAGTTCTTCCTAAGAAAACAAAAACAATTAACACCCCCCTCAAAAAAAAAAAAAAAAAAAAGTCTTATTTAGATGTATTTTAGGTTTTATCCACCAAGCAGTTGACCAAACAAACCACTGAACAGCATCTGAAGCCAGGGCACATTGCAAGGAGGTTTTTGTTTTAGGCACATGACATTTCCCCACTGAAATGTGAATGAGATTCAAACAAACCTTCCAGATTAGACAAAAATGGATATAGTGTGCCACCTGCCCCATAAACAAAAGCCCATCAACACTTTTTTTAGCAATCCCACCCCCTACAGGAAGGTTCATTTCAAGACCATACATACTTTAAACAAAGCCAAACATAATTGCTTTCTCCCACCAATTCCTCTCCACAGGAACCTGTGCCTCCAGTCCCCAGAAACTATAATTTTTGTGTAGCACAAATCATAAAATTTTCATAAGAAACAAGTCCTTCAAGACAGCAATGAACAAAATCCCAACACAGAGTCTCACATTTTTACCTTTCCCATTCATGTTCTGCATTACTCACTTAATTCTTGAACAACCCAGCAAAATTAACAACTCATAAATGGAAAGGTTTATTTTGTGTCTACAGTACATGAATTGTGCCAATGGCTACAGTGAGTGTCACCAAACAGAAAAACTAAGGGAGGCAGATGGTTCTTCACCCCTTTTTCACCACATCCCTGTACCTGAGGCTCAATTTTCCCATTCATTGTCTCGTGCTCATTCTGGCAGTGTGTGCAAGCAGATTTTACAGCCATTCTAATTCCCAAGCCCCACAAGCTGGTCTGCTAGCGATGCTCCCTGGTGCCAGACAGGACATGTTCCTCAGAGGCAGCTGCAGCTCACCAAGGTCAGGCAGTCAGATTCTCTCAAGAAGCCTCAGTGTGCCCCTGCCTGCCCCAGGGGAGCAGAGAGGGACAGGCCACCAGCCCAGCACATAAACCACTGCCGTGCAGCCAGACCTCAGAACAGGGCTCCAGGGTGCTGATAAAAACCGTAATTAAAGCACACAACAGTCAGTGGAAATTCTTAAACAGCAGGACTACTCAGCTTGGTTTCTTCAAGTCCAATTTTGTCACAATCTGACCAGCATTTGCATATCGTGTTCTTCAACAAGATGGGCAAAAATAGGTCAAAGAGACCACCATATATTTCTATGGTGCCACATTGAATGTAATTTTGTATGCATTGGGTCATCTGCATCTTCCTCAGCCACTGCCAGCTGCAAGTAGTGGGGAAGAATGGAGAATAAAATATTTTCCCATTAGTCCCATTTGCTGCTATACTGCTACTCATGCAGGCTTTACCACAATAGTAATGCAGAGTAAAAACTGGCTACAGGTAACAAAACAGAGACTAAATCCAGCTTAACTGCTCTGTTAGCAAGCCTCACTTTCAGGCACCAAAGCAGGGAAATAAAACCTTCCTTAAAAATCACTGCCAAATCCTGTCAGTTTTCCAGACTAATTTAATAGTTAGTGTCACTGAAGTCAGCAGAGTCACCAGTTCTGTATCAGCATTTATGAGTTGTTGGTAACACCTGCGTGGGTCACTCAGGAGGTACCTCCAGTACAGCCCCCACCTTTCCCTCCCCAGCCTCCCAGCAAGGGTGCAGTGCCCTCTCCACTCCACTTCCTGGCACTTCCCATTAAGTCAAGCTGTAAGGATACAGAGCTTTTTATATCTTTGCTATTTAAACAAAATGGGCAGATGTAACTACCCTGTTCTTGTCTTGGGGCTGCACACACACACTTTGCTGGAATACAGCACATAACTGAGATCCTACTTGCGTTATTTTTAAATAAAGTATGAAAACCTCTATTGCTCCACTTATGAGAATTCTCTATTCAGCTTTTAAAAAAAGAGAAAAAAAAATCAACATTTCTGAACTGGCTTCATGTTCCCATCCATGTTCCCAGGCTAGCCTGTGCTGGAAACCTGGCTAGTCAAAACAATATTAAAACACGGTACTGTAAATCTGGTAACAAACAGATAAATTAAGTAATTTATTGATTTTAAGAAGTAAAAGTATGATCATAAACTTTGTCAAGTATTTGGTCAGCATAGCCTCTAGTTTATCTAGCCTGTTTGGCTATTTTAAAAATTGAAAGTTCTATTTCATTGCTATCAGAATCTGTCTGTATCCTTTAAAACCCCATTTAATCCCAATTATGAGTAAACACCAAACATCCTACAAATACTAAGAGAAGAAAGAAATTTTAATGAGAAAACAGTCAAGAACTTAAAGTAATCTTACGGAATCCATTGAAGTTTTTTGGGTTTGTTTTTGTTTAAAGGAAATGGTGCAAAATGTCCCTGCAATCCCAACGTTCCCAAGACTGTAACCCGAAGGCCCCCTTAGATGCCATGCCTTAAAAGGCAAAAAGAGTCCAGACATCCTGGTGAAAGAGAACATTAAAGCAAGAGATGTGGCCAGGACGCGCAGAGCCCTGCCAGCTGCTTGGGGAACGCAGGGAGCCTCCGTGCTGCTCGGACTGGCTGTCACAGGGCAGCAGGAGAACTCCCCAGAGCAGCACAGAGCCCCGGTGCCACTGCCCAGCTGCACATCCTGGAGCTTTCCAGGGCACAGCCCCCACTGCCACTGCACATCCTGGAGCTTTCCAGGGCACAGCAGCCGTGCCCCTGGAAATGCTGTGAGCAGCACAGAGCTGCTGGGCTGCGCTTGCCTCCAGCACCACCCTGCACACCAGGGGCTGCACAGCTGCACCAAGCAATTAAAAATGTTACTAATTACAACAGCATCTCTGCTTTAAATACCACCGTGCTTAACAAAAGGTTTCATCTATATTAGATAAAATGTTTCTAAGCATTAAATGCAACAATTAGTTTCTTTCAGAAGAGCTTGTCATCAAACTGCTAATTAATCTATTCACGACATTCAAGTGGCATTATCAGTTTCTAGCATGAAAATAATTTCTAGCAAAAAATAATTTCCTGAGACAGAAGTTAAAGACTTGGAGAACTTAAGCATTTAATAATATTCACAACCATGCTCATTGCTTTCTTGCCACAAGTATTTCAGTTCAAAAATGTACAAAAGTACAGAAAATTCCTAATATGGAAACGGTTGTAGTCAATTCATAAAATAATTTGGAAAAAAAAATGCCAGACCTGTTTTGAGCAATGCTGCATCACTGGCAGATTTGCAGCATTTGAAAACGCCCTGGGTTAGCTTCAGTGAAAGTCACAGCAGAAGCAGCACCTCGTACAACTCAGACACGGCACACAAGGTGCTCCTGCTCACTGGCACTGCTGGGCTTTCAGGCTCTCCTGAATGAAGCAAACAACCCCAGCCAGGTCAGCTCACTTGGAAACAGAACACTTTGGGAATGTACATACAAGCTTAAGAAAATGGAAAGACGTGCAAGCATCACCACCTGAATACCAAGTTACACATTAACAGAAGTTTAACTGGATGCTGGAACACTTGTCTGGGTAAAAATGTATCACACTCTCCCACAAGATAAGGTGTTACACACCAGAGCCTTAATTACAGTTCGCTAGACACCACAGTCAGGAATCTGATACTCTGAGTTATGGTTCCCAGTTTAATTTGTGCACAGTGAGATTAAAACATCACAGGATTTCTGCTCACCTGAGCCCCCTCTGCGGACTGTGAGTGACCTCTCACTCTGGGTGACAGCTACACCAGTTCTAGGACCTCTCTGCCCATTGCCAGCAACATTTCTGACCCATCTTTTCTCTGCTCATGGCTGGGTGTTCTGACACCTATTCTACAGCAAGTTGGTGTTGTCCAGCTTTTGCTTCCCTCCTCCCATATTCTGGAGTGATGGCACAAGTTCCAGGGAAACCTAAACATAACTTCCATATTTTAGAAGCAACTACGCAAATCACCTGAGAATTAGGTGACTTTTTTTAATATAAGAATGTATTTTCAATTGCAGCTCTAATAAGTGGTGACTTTAGCACTACAGAACAACAGCAGTTGACCCACTGTTAAGATGATGCCTTGGAGTGGCTACCTAGAACAGAGGCTAGACAAGGTTAAGAGAATAAAAGTAGGTATTTATTAAAGACCTTCAAAAGGCACATTTTGGCCAGTCAAAAACCTCCAGGAGGGGCTACTCGCAAGATGGATGATGGAGTTTTTCAGACAATTATAAATTTGGTCCATTTACATATCAAGGGTTAATCCTCCAATTACAGCTCCAGGTAATGAAGTCATATTCCCCCAGTTTCCTCCCCTCCAACTCACTTCTGTTTGTACTTTCCAGGGCCTGAGGCTGCAGGGTGTCCTTGAATTTCAGGCCTAAAGGGATTGTTTTGTCTGACCAAAATGTGAAGAGAGTTAATTAACACTCTATATGGAGTTTATACACTAATGCAGTACAGGATTCGAAAAGTATAAAAGCTAAAATCCTAAGGCATCAAGAAGTCTCTTCACTGTGCATTTAGTTTTCTTTGTATGCAAAATTTCAGTACATAATTATTTGCTGACGTCCTGAAGCAACAGAGATTTTGATGAAATGCAACTTTGAGCACAGGATGATGATGGCTACTGGAAAGTGTGCAAGTTGATTTTGCAAAATGATGCATTAACTCTCACCAGAAGTAACTGATTCTCCCAACACTGATTATGTTACAATCTCTTAAATTTCTAGTCCTTGTCTTTCTCATCTCAAGATGACAATTAAATCACTAGGGAGCCTCATCAACAAAAGATATTACCAGAAACATTACAAGAAGTAAAGACAGCTTTCCAATTATTAATACCATGACAACTACATTAGTGTAGTGCATCTATTACTATTGCACTGGTTCATAATGGAAGGGAAAAAATACAACATACTTGGTACAGACATAGTAGGAATTTCTGAAATCAGAATTTTAAAACTATCCACCATCTTAGGAGGGAAATTATTAACAGGAATTTGGAGGTTACTGGCAGGAAGATATGACCATGGCCAGATGGTAGTTACGAGACACTCTGAAAGAAACCAATATCCATCCACCTTTTTGTGGGAAGACAGCCACAGTAATTTCTTTAATTGTTCAAAGAAACAATAAAAAGCAAAGCTAAACAGAATTATCTTATTATTTTTCCACAGTAAATATTAGGATAAAAATATCACCACACAGCAATGCAGATCCACAACCTTTGAAGAGAAATCTTTTTGAAGAAAAGTCAAGAGTTTCAGAGGCACTGAAGAGACACCATATTTGTGCATTACAAATCTGATCCTCTCAATATGATATAACAGCCTTTTTGTAAGACTAAATACCAGAGAACACCAGTATCCACTGTGATAGTCAACATCTTCTGAACAAGCAGCTACAAATGCCACTGAAAATCAAAGCTCAGCACATGACACAAAAAACCCACAATGATTTCTTACAGTAACACACATTCATTGTTTGAAGAGTACAAGAGAATAAAAAGGTAGACAATGCAGATCATCACAGAGTGACGATAAATTGCTGGGATGAAAGAGAAGTGTCTGGAAAAGTGACACTGCAGAGTGGTGGGACCCAGCCCAAAGGCCAGCACTGCTCAGGCTGTGGCTGCTGAGAGCCCCTTGTCCAGCACTGTCCAAACCCTTTTGTCCTGCCCCGTGCAGCAGGAACAGGGCTGGCTGAGGGCAGGAGGGTCAGGAGGAGTTACAGCAAGGGGCAGTGTTAGCACAGGAACAAAGAGCTACAAATTGCTCCAACTAAATCCACAATGAAAAGGAGGAAGGCTTCTATCCCTCCAAAGTGCAGAATAAATGAAGAAAACTAAACCTTAAGGTGAGACCATCACCTGTAAATAAAAAAGGCAGGTACTGGGCTGCCAGGGACCTGAAGTTCCCTCTGAGCATCTCCTGCAGTGCTCTGCTTTTCAGCAGGAGCACAGAGTGCTTCCCACCAGGACTGATAGCTTGGCTGCTGTGACCTCCTCAGAACATCCCCCCACTGCCCTCTATTAACTCCCTGAACTGAATTAACACCCCACTGACAGAAATCCACACTCCACCATAACCAACGCAAGAGCAATCTGCCTTCATTCACACTGATCATGTGGCTCCCTGGAACCTCCCTGCCTTACAGCTGGCAGCTGCCTGGGAAGCACCCAGCCCCCTGCTCCAGCCACCATTCCCAGCTGGGAATCACACCCAGAGCACTGCAGGGGCAAAGGAGCAGCCAAGTCAGACAGGCCCTCAGATGTGACACATCACACACAGGTGGGAGGTGGGGGGCTCCATGTAATCCTCCCCTCCAGCTGAGATGCTGAGCTCAAGACAGAAGAAGAAGCAATAACTAAATATGAGATTAATGAACACATCAGAATAGCTTTCAACCAGATTCTAACAGTCAGCAATTAGCTTATTGCTTGGAACATAAATGTTATTGCTTTAATTTTCTAATATAATTAATAACACAATTAACAATACTCTTATTACCCATGTAATTACCCATGCATTCCTGGCTTTTGAATTTTGTTTTCTTCATCACAACAGAACCTGACAGCCAAGAGCTCCACTGAAGTCCTGGCCTCCACAACCTATTTCTGAATCTGGAAATGTATAATGACAGTAAGCCACAAAACAACTTTTTTTCAATGCACAGCTACTCTTCACCAGTGAAGCTGGAACTTTTTATTCTGAAAACTGTGAACATCTGAACTGCTATTCCCACCAGATTTCATTTAGCTCAAACTGCTGCCTCCCCTGGCAATACCAAATGCTATAGACAAGAAGACAAGAGCAAGCAGGGAGTGATACTTCCCAGTGCACTAATCAGCACCTCGCAGCTCAGAGACCTCCCAAGCAGAAGTATTATCTTCTTTAAAAGGAATCTCTGATGGATTTTTGTAGCATTTGGAACAAACACATGAGGAGAAGAATGCCTAGGGCTGTCTGAGCCACAGAAGCCATCGCCAATCACCACAAATGCCATCCACCCTCTCAGCCAGCACACACCAAGTGGTTGCTGCCTCTGGCTGCACTGTGATCGCAGTGCTCCAGGTAAACCATTCCAATGTCACAGGAACTCACCAGGCACAACTCTTCACACCCACGCCCCGCTGCTAAAGGTGATACATGTCACTTTAAATCAAGTGCCTGTACAAACCTGGCAGGTTTCCAGTGAGAACCAACAGGGTTCCCAACAGGATCCTGCCTAGTTTCCCTTTCCTTCAAGCCTATGAGCAGCCCACCTGGAGCCACACTCCCAGGAAAACTGAGCAGCAGACATAGGGCAGCCATGACTAGCCGTGGGAATTTCAGTAGGAAATATGTTTATGTCCAGCTTTAATGACAGTAAGATCTTTGAAGGTACAGAATTACAATAACCAAGGAAAAATAATAATAATGCATTTTGAAAAGCTGAAAACTAAAACGAAGCGGGGTGGTGGTGGGAAGCAGACAGTCTCATCTAAAATGAAACTATTTCCAGCAAAGAGGGGGTACCTGCTAACCAGCTCATCTCCTTGGCATGACAGAATGGGCCCCTCCTGACTCTCCACAGTAAACACCTCTTTTCAGCAAGCACACTCAGGAAAAGGAGACTGTCCTTAGGAAATTCAAGGGAATGGGCAGAAAGTACTGAAATAAATCATTTGAGGACATCCATAGCAAAGTTTTCCAGTGATATGCATATCATCATTGTACAGCAGTCTCTGTGGGAAGTATTAAAGCCCTCAAAAGCATGAGAAACAAATTCGTGCCAGAAAGAAACGAGAATAAACGCTAAAGAACATTCCTGCTCTGCTCTCCAAGGACAGCCACCTCTCACTCCTTCCATGAGAAAAGGTACTGCTCTTTTAAATGCCAGAAGGCCAACAGAGACAACCTCTCCAAAGGAAAACCATTTCTTTGGCTAGCACATAATTGCACTGGCTTCTCCCTGACCTCCCTTTTGAGTGCAAAGTCCCATAAGAACAAAACCAAAAGGCACAAAGCAAACATGAAAGCTCCAAGCTACCCTAAGTCCTGCCCCCTTCCATTTCCCTTCGTGTGTCACTGTCTGGTGACACCCTCAGGTGCCAGGAGCCTTGAACACTCTTTTTCTGACGTGGTCCATCACTCCCCACCTTCCTCCAAGCTGCTGCTGTAAGAGGCTACAGCTGCAGCCCCAGCACGCAGATGCTCCCTCACAGATCCCAACAAACACACACAACTATTTCAACAGAATACTGAGATACAGGCAAAGGACTCCTTTCTGAAAAGCTCACCCACCTGGCAATAACATTGTCGAAACCAGGGAAGTCAGTTCAATGCTAAGCTGTTCCACATGGGCCCTTTCCCTTACTCCCTCACTGCTCCTCACACTGTTATTACTGACCTCTGCCCAAGCACTGGAACTCTTCAGCTTGGCCATAAAGAGGAGATGTAGCCCTAAATTGTAGTTTTCCAGTCTGCAACCAAATCTAAACTTAGCAAAAACCAAAACAAGGCTGAGAAATAAGCTGCACAATACCATACAAGAAATATCACAACCCATTATGTTGGTGTCCCTTCAAAGGACACTTTGGGGCATACTGTCTTGAAATATTAATGAGTTAAAACCACTGTCCCCTCTAGCAGCACTTACATTACTCCATATGCCTACAATGTCATCATGGTTTCCTTCTTGTAACAACCCCTTTATTTGGAACCATAAAGATAAATCTACAATAAATTAACAGAGCCTTACACCTATTTTAAGTGATGTGGGGTTTTCCCCATTTCCTGTTCCTTCTGACAGTCAAAAATGGGCATTTGGAAGCAGGGCCATCCAAGCCACAGAGAGCAGCAGTTTTCCTTCCCTCAGCACCACAGGGCAGTTTGTGGGAAGCCCTTCAAGGAAAGATTAGAACAAGCAGCAGCAATGTTTGCCTTGAGCTGATATTTTGCCTGTCAATCACAAATGTATTTTAAGATAAATCCTGATGCTAAATGAAGCACATGCATTGTAATCTTTCCTGTAACATTCTTTTTTTTACTATAATACACTTATAGACTTTTATCTTAACCAATACTTGCCTTTTTCCTTTTTGTAATGTTTTTTTTGAGCGCCAGGAGCTCCTTCTTGTTTTAAAGACATAGATTTCTACACCACAGACTCTGTCACATTTCAGTTCCTACAGTATTTTTGTAAAGGCATTATTGAATATTGTAATTGAAATAATTATACTTGGCAAACAAGCAACTTAAGTACACAGTGGAATGTGCTCTCTCTCCTTTCTTTTCCAACGCTGCTCAGTTTTCCATCGGTTTGCAAATGTCAGTAGTCTGCTCTTCCATTACCATGAATGAGGAGTTTTTTTGAGTACAGGTAACCAGGCTGAAGTGGTACACAGCCTTCCACCCCACACTAGCTAATTTAATTTCTTCTTAACTGCTGCCCCTCTGCATTCATACACTCCTGGGAAGCACAAGCAATAGCTCAGATCATTCCTACGAAAAGGGCACAAAGCACGGCTCAGCTTCTCTCAAGACACTGCTCTGTAAGTATCAATCTCCCCAGCGATGAACTGGGAGCAGCAGTGTCCTTGTCCAGGGACAAGGAAACCTCGCTGACTGCAGCACAACGTGGTTTTCCCCCATCTTTCTTTACACGACTTAAAAACTTACGAGGTGTACTCCACATATCTTCGGGATTTGTTCCAAGCAAGTCAGATTTAATAATAAAGGATTCAGTTACAATCAGTAATTAGTCATTTTAATGACATGTTTTTAACAAGACTTGCCATGGTTATTAGTGTACTGCAGAAAGGATCTGCAGTAGGAACTGAAACAAAAATCCCGAGGGTGGATTATTTCAGCGTATCAGGCAGCACCACCCCAGGATTTCCACCACACGGACAGTTTTTAACAGCTCGAAGACAGGTAGATGTTGCACAGTGATGACAGATCCTTTGGCTCCAGTCCTGAACACACACAACGCACACACTGCTGGTCCCTGTTGTTTTACTGGGCTAACACGCTCACTGCTACCACTTGCAGAGCACAGATCCTACCCTGCGCTGAGGAGATGAGATGAAAACAAATCACACTTCCAAACCCTGGATTTTACTAGGCATTCATAAAAAATGAATTCATCACCAGAGTCCTCTATAAACTTGTGTGCAGCTGAAGCCAGGATACTTCCAACGTGTTTTTCATGAAACCTGCATGTGCAAGTTTTGCCTTGTACTAACCAGCAGTGGTTTTAAATGCTGAAGTTATAAATACAAAATATTAAAATGTTTCTGGTATCACACTTCTCAAAGAACTTAAGTTACAAGAATTTGCAACACAATGTAAGAAATTACTTCAAAATCTATTTCAAGGTGATTGCCATTTTCATAAAACAGCGCTTTTCTTAATATCCTGAAAAACACATTTGTTGATTTGAAAAATATAAATACCATAGTGACTTGGAAAGCAGATCAGATGAAGGCAAACATCACCACAGAAACTGCTGAAATGCTCTGGTGTTTATTACGTGTTTCACTGCTGGGGTGGTCGAAGCCTTGCACGGGCTCCATCAAACTGAACCAGCTCAGGTGTCCAAAGCACATGAACGAGCCCAGCTCACGTTTAATTTCACAATACAAAACCTCACGTTTAGCTTTCGGGGGTTTTTTAAGGGTTTCTTTCTTTTTAGTAGATGCACTAAGGAGAACTTCAGCCCGCTAAGGACAAGCAGGGGAGCGAGGGCTCTGCGAGCTCCGGGCCCGGCGCGCTCCGCACCCGGCACCGGGCGGGTCCCAGGGGGGAACGGCGGAGCCTCACCCGGGCACGGCACCGGGAAGGTGCGGTGCTGGCACCGAGGCTGCCTGCCGCGCTGTCCCGGCCCTGCAGCGGTTCGCTCGGCACGCCGGGGCTCCGCGGGCACAGGGCCCCGGTGGAACTGGCTCCCGCGGCCCCGGCAGCGCCGCACGGCCCGGCCGGGCCCGCCCCTCTCACCGCCGGCCGCAGCCCCGCTCCCCGCGGTACTCACCACCTCGGCCAGCTTCAGCCTGCCCAAGGTGCCCCGCAGGTAGTCCAGGTCGCAGCGCAGGCCGCCCAGCCCGCGGCGCTGGCTGACGGGCTCCGTGGTGGGCTGATAGGGGCTGCTGGCCGCCGAGATCATGGAGGCGCTGGACGCCTCGCCGTCGAAGCCTTCCAGGTCATCGCCGTTCCTCATGGTGCCGGTGCCGCGGGTGCCGCCGGGGGATGGCTGCGGGCTCCGGGCCGAGCGCCGCGCTCAGCTAAGGCAGCGAGGGCTGCATGGCCACCCCGCGCCCGCCTCAGGGCGGGGAGCGCCCGGGCAGCATCGCGCGGAGCGGGGCCGCGCTGCGGTGCGAGAGGCGCGCAGGGGGAGCGGAGCGGAGCCGCGCTGTCCCGGTGCAGAGCCGTGCCCCAGCCGGGGCGCACAGCCCTGAGCCCCGCCGCTCGGGGGCGCGCCCGGCTCCCTGTCCTGGTTCTGATCCCGATGCCGGTCCCGATCCGAACCCGGTCCTGGTCCCGATCCCGCTCCCAGCAGAGCAGCCCAGCTCCGAGCGGCGCCGCCGCAGCCGCTCCTCCCCCTGCGCGGAGCGGAAAGGGCGGGCAGGGCCCGCCCCGGAGGGCGCGCAGCGGGCGGTGCCTGCGCCGCGCCCGCCCCGCGGAACGGGCCGCGCACCTGCCCCGGGACCCGGCTCGGGGCCGGCTCCAGGCTCCGGGACCTGCCCCGGGCTCACGGCCGAGCCCCTGCGCTGACACTGCGCCCGAGCGGCTGCGGCTGCGGCTGCGGAAACCTCCGCGCCGTTCTTCCACGAGCGTTGTCTTTTGAAACAGTGACGTTTTCCAAGGTAGCCTTGACTGGCTCTGAATCCGGTTTTGGGGGTGCTTTTCCTGGCGCTATGTCACGACAAATAAGGACAAATTGCAACATAACCTGGCAAATCCAGGTGAGTGAAATGCAGCTGTTTTTTTAACACAGCCGTGCTGCTGTGTACCACGGTGAAGTTCAGGTGTTCTGAGTTGCATCCTGTGATCTGCCATGGTTATCAGCCAGGGTCTGATAGACGCGTGCTCCTGTTCTTGTCACTGATAGTCTGCGCTGTCACCTGTTCCACATTACAGGACTTTAACACATTCACAATTCTAGCATCTTCCTCTGGCCTCCAAGCGCCTGACTGCTACAGTTCTGTTTTCCATGAGCACTGTCGACTGCCCACCTGGGGATTTGCTTTCCAGTTACCTGTGTGTTCTACTTCATGCCTCCCTTTCGGTTCCCTTGAAACTCTTTGATCCCTCTTTTCATAGGTTCTGCCCTGTACACGTGATTTTTAATTTCAAGATATTTTTCTTGTTTGGCCTCTGAATAAACATCTCCAAAGAAGGAGGGGCAAGGAGAGAGAACCAGGGAAAGAGTCAGGGGTTTGTTCACCACTAACAGTCACAGCTTGGTTAACTGGAGCTGCAGGTGACTGTGCAAAGTCCTTCCACAGCTTCTCTGCTACACCCTGTGTAGCAGGGTGAGGCCAATATTCTCAAGCAAGGTGAAGAGTGTAAAAGAAAGTCACTGCCCTTTGGTGAAGGGTGAGCAGCAGGGAAAGAAAAAAATAAGAAAACATGAGCAAAGCATGGAGAAAGAGGGTAACTCTTGCTTGTGTCACATGAACCTGGCCTAACAATAGGAAATCATGTAAGGGGGAAATCCCGCTATGGCACAGGGCTGGACTAATAGATGTTTACAGTCTCTTAATTTAAGTTCTTGTATAAGTGGGGAAATCAGAACTGTCACAAAGCTCTTTTTCTTGCAGGAAGCATCACGAGTATGTGGTTGTCATTCCAGAGAGTGTCTCTGGATTGTAACTGAAGGCTCCATGGCTGTTTCAGAAACACAGGTTATGCATATTTACCTGCAGAGACATTTAACCTTTATTTTGAAGGACTCCTGTTGCAGTTCTGGAAAACTATCCTGAGCAAAACAAGGAAAACATCTCTGAAACATCCAGGGAGTATTAGTTTGGTCAATCTTTTGCAATTCTAACCAAAACATGCCAGTGTGTTGAAAGAGAATCTAAAGGTGTGTTGAAGAAGGACAAAGGGGGAAGATAGTTGAGTGGTTTAGCAAAAGGTGAGGTGGTAGGAGATCTTTATTCTGGCTGTTTGCTTAGTTCCTCCAGCACACCCTTCTGCAAACTTTTTAATAACTTCCTTCTCCCCTGGACATGAAGTGTAAATGTATTTAAATCACGAGAGCAGTTTGGGGGTGCTGGGAGGTGCAGACACACTGAACCCATCTGGTTTTGGACAGCCAATTCCCGGGGCAGGGAGAGCACAGCCAGCGAGCTCTGCCCCAGCAGGGTGTTCCGGGGCAAGAGGAGGGCTGCTCCCAGCGTGTGCTGGGTGTCCCAGCTCCCGGGGCAGCTCCTGAGTGTCCCAGCTCCCAGCGTGTGCTGGGTGTCCCAGCTCCCGGGGCAGCTCCTGAGTGTCCCAGCTCCGGGGGCACAGCCCTGCCAGGAGGGTCCACACCCAGCCCAGGCTGGGCTGGGATACCTGGCGTGCTCTTGGATGGGTGGGTGGGCTGGACTGGCTTGGCAAGGCCTGCTGAGGCTGCTGCCAACATTTAACAAAGGAATCCTTTACACACATTCTTGCCTGATACAGCACCTTTACAGCTCTGCAGCAAGGGAAGGGAAAAAAAGTCTACGTTTAATATGTAAATAGAAGTAATGATCCAGGAAAAAGGTCACTGCATTCATCCCCGTGGATCAGATTGCTCTCAGATAACTTTGGCTTTGTGAGTTTCCAGCACAGCCTGCCGTTCCATTGTGTGCCTGCTCACGGGGACCAGGAAAATGGGGAACTGGGTCACTGAGCAGCACTCAAGACACCACCGTAGTATCGAGCTAATCAGATCAGCGAATTAATCACTGAGTTCTTCACATCCAGCTAAAATGCAACTGAAGAGTGAAAACAAGGAAGAAGCAGCACTGAGGGAAAAACCAAGTATGCTGTTCACAGACACTGTAATTAAATTATCTGTTTGTTACAGAACAGTTAGGTCAGCTTTGACAGAATTAAAAACTCCCCATCAGAAAGAATCTCCAAGACACTGGTCATAAATTAAAACCACCTGGTGAGTTAGGTGTAAAAGGCAGTTGAAAGAGAATCTTAAATATTCTCAGTGAACAAAATGAACAAAGAGACCCTCATCTCTCAACCTTCACCTCAGATATTCCTACAGTCTCTCATAAACTTGTGAACCAATTGTGGGTTCTTTTCATTAAGCACATTTAAATGCTATTTCCAAGATTAAAACTGTGATTCTATTCCAGCAGAATAGGAATATCAATTCAAACCAGATTTAAAAGTGCTTTTATGTAATTTAAACACACTTAAAAGTATTTTAGCTTTGCTCAAACATAAAATTTTGTAGATCTGAATGGTGCTTATTAGGAATGGTGCTTTAATGCAGTTGAGAGTGTAAAAGGCATTAGAATCCTAACAGGAAAGTTACATCTGTGCAAGTACCTGAAAAGAGCCGAGAGGTTCTTTAAGAGAAGGCTCCGGCATTTCCACGTGACCTGCCAAAGGGAAGGAGCCCTGGTATGCTGCCAAATTCCAGGAGAGCTGAGCACTGATTAGAGTTTAACTTCGGCATCAGACAGGAGGCTTTTTTCTCCTTGAAATTCTCAATGTAAAAAGTGCTGAAGCTTTTTCTTAGCTTTTCAGTTGGGGAAAAGAAAAAAAAGCCAAGCCCCACCCTCAAAAGCTAATAAAGAACTTGCTTCAGGAAAACATCTGGTAGCTTTAAGTGCCTCGGTGCATGGAATTGTGCATTTTGCCAGTGTGGGAGCGTGGTGTGCACAGTGGTTCTGAAGCCATGAGCAGCATGGGAGGTGGGCAAATCATTTTGCCAAGTCAGAAGTAGGAATTGATACAAGAATAAGAAACTGCAAGTTCTGGCACAGACTTTAAGCAGAAGGAAAACTGTCTGGGATGGTGGGGAGTTGTGAGGTCAGTTCTCTGTAGTGCTGCTGAACAGTGTGACAATCCCATGTCACCGCATCCTTCCACAGCTGGGCATGCAGCCTCCCAGCAGGACACCACCGGGAAAGGCACTCGGGAACAGTGAGGACACCTGGATTCCACAGCTGGGAGTCAACACCAGTCCTACCAACTGAGGAAAGGGGTCAAAGCACAGCCCTGCCAGCTGAGGAGAGTTCAGGGAGAAGCAGAGAGAACAGAAAGAAGCTGAGATGAAGGGCAGCCTCTAAGAGCTTCTTGCAAGCTCCACTGGCTGAGAGCACCGTGCCCGTTTGGCCAGGGTCTCTTGGGCATGCACCACAGCACAGCAGGGGACTCCTGGGCTTTTCAGCTGGTTAAAAAAGTGCACCTTCAGTAGCCAGCAGTGGTAGTGACTCTTAGTCCTCTCCTCAGCTACAACGTTGCCCTGTGCACTTTCACCACCTCCAGCCCTGAGGCCTTGGAAAACAAAGAGAGCAGCCCTGGAGCCCCCAGGCTTCAGCCCCTGGGGACAGTCCCCAGCCCCAGGAGTGCCACCAGCTCTCACAGCTGGGAGCAGAGGCAGCAGCTGCTGAAGTCCCCACAGGACCCTGCCAAGGACTAAGGGGACAGGTAAAGTGTCACTGCTGCAACTTCACCATCACTGTCAGGAAACAGTGTTTCCCTTTTAAAAACAAATGAAAAATTAAAAAAAAGCCCCCCCCCCCCCCAGAAACAAAACCAAGAAAGGCAATGCTGCCAAATGGCTCAGTCAGACCCTTACCTTGCAGACAGGAACACAACTTCGTGTGCTTTTACTTTTAACAATGAGCCATTCACAGAACTTTTTTTTTTTTTTTTAACTCCAAGATTAGGGACTGACATCTCATTCTGTATCATCTACTGGGCCAGTTTGGTAGTGAATGAAGAAGTCACTTGCTCCTTTCACCTCCAAAAACTTCTAAGGGTATCCACAATCTTCAGGTGCCAGAGAGGGATTACCATGCAGCCACAGGGCAGCAGAAATTCTACACAGCAGAAGGTGAAATGAATTTCTATAAAAAAGAGAAGCAAAATGCCAGATTCTTAAGAAAAGTGCCAGCAGACCTTTAATGGTGCTGGGAACCAGCCAAGACTGTGAGTTATATTTCTTTTGAAAGAATCCTATATAATGAAGCACAGGGAAAAAATATGCTGAGAGACTGACAGCAGTGTTTATTTTATTCATGGCACTACATTTATCCAGGGAACTGAGGGGAAAAAAAGCCCTGTACTGAGGTGGTGGTCTTCCAATAACACCATAAAACCATACAGACCTAGAGCAGAAGGCCAGAAAACTCATGTTCCCTCTGCATGGACATGGGGATGCTGCCGCTGCACCATCAGTAGTTTTATAGCAAGTGATGGAGCACGCAGGGTACAGCAGACTTTGGAGGGAAAGAGCCAGGGTTTATTTTTTGAGGAGATGGGAAGCTGAAGGGAAGGATGAAAAAATTGTATAAACCATGTTTTATAAGAAAAGTTTTAAAGGTCCCTCAGCAGGCTTAAAAAAAAGATGAAGTACACTCACTACATTCTTTCTTTCCATGGACGGAATGGGCCAGTGAAAACAACTGACCTCAACTGTTTGAATCCTGTGTGTGTTGTTATGCAACAACCCAGTCCCCTGCACTTCTCCTGGGGAACTGCACATGGTAGAGAAGTTCATTCTTTAATTACCCTCCTGAATTTGTTTTACTTACAGCTAACCTGCAGCTGATTGCTAACATCAGCAACCGTAACAGCGGTTCAAAGAATATTCCCTTTTGCAACAGCACCTAATTTCTGCATATGATGGAACTCTGTATTCAGCTCATCTGGCTCATTCTTCACAGAGTATTTCTTTGGTTACATGGGTTTTCTACACGGAAGGGAAAGTTTTGGCTTTTTTGCTTTTTTTCAACAGGAAAAATAATTTCAAGTCTTCCATCACTGGCTATAAACCCAAGGCAGGCATATGGCCCAGCTCTCTACAGCCATACACAGAGGAACTAATAAATCCTGATTCCTTGCAGGCTTGTCTTCTCTTCCCACCTTCCCCATCTCACCCCTCCCACTGAGGCCACTGCCCCAGCCCCCTCCCCAGGGTCCCCTTGCACAGGGAGCAGCTCAGCTCCTATTTCTGTCCTCCAACTACTGCTCGAGAGAAGGAAGCCAGCACTGCGCCAGGTTCCGTGTGTGCAGACCACAGATCTTTCTTTGGCTGGGCTCGCCTAGGAACCAGCCAAACTTCCTTGGCAGTCCCTGCCTAAAGCAGAGGAAATCTTTGGATTTATCATCTCCACCAAGCCCTTAATTTTCATGCAACTGGGATTAAGTCAGCTGTCTGTGAGATCTTTCTTGTCACTGAAACTGGCCGAAAGATTTAAGTTATTTTTGGGGAGGGGGTAGAACAGGACAGAGTACAAATGCAAAAGCAGTGGAAACTATGCTAAAAATATTTAAAATATGACAGCATTCTCTTAATAGTCATGTTGTACTTCTGTTCAGCTAAAGGTGACTTGGGAGAGATTTTGACAGGATTTTGCTGTTTTAAGTATTTCAGATCCTGCCAGTTTCTCTGGCAGTTTCTCAGCATTGCAAGATACTGGTTAAAACATCCTGATTCAGCCAGTTAAGCACAGCTAATGATAGTCACCTATTGACAATCCAGTGTTGTCCTGGGGCATGTGTGCTCTTCCCAGGAAAACCTGGGAGTAACAATTCAGGTTCACAGCATAAATAAATGCCAGTATTAATTCAGTAGCCCCCATGTCTTGCACAAATCAAAGGCTGATATTCCACTGCCTGTTTCCAAACCAGCCCATTACTACAGGAGCTCCCAACTCTTACCAAAGCTGGAGCCCAGCTGTGGAGGTCAGGCTCCATCGCTGACCTCCACAACCGAGCGAGAAAGAGCCACTTGTGGGTTTGGTTGGAAGTGCCTAGAGCTCTCCCTCCAGGACTTCTGCCTTTGTTTTGCATTCAAGAGATTTTCTGTGCAGTCACTGCATTACATTTACTTTGTAAATGTAAATCTCACAGGACTTCTGCCTTTGTTTTGCATTCAAGAGATTTTCTGTGCAGTCAGTGACTGGTCTTTAATTAAATGGAATTCTCTCCTATGTCTCCCTCTCTGCCTGTAGGCACAGTAACTGAATTCTTTCAGAACAGCAGAAAATTTGGAAAATCTTCACTTTCTAATAATCTCCAGAGCATCATCAGTATACCAAGTCCTTAGTGGGTAATCATTTTCCTCTGGAAAAGAGAGGTTTTAATTTGGTGCCCCCAGGGCACAGCACTGTCCTGCAGTCCCCCTCATTGAGGCCATGGACAACACACCACTGTGTGTTGTCTGTGTGTGATCTGATCTCAGCAGCCCTCTCCATCCATCCATCCATCCATCCATCCATCCATCCATCCATCCATCCATCCATCCATCCATCCATCCATCCATCATTTCTCTGTGGTCTCACTCCCTCAGTTGTCAATTAAGTCCATTCCACTCCCTCTCTCAAAGGCAAGTCCTTAGCTTTTGGAATGCTGTCAGACTGGTCAGGTGAGTGCCAGAGATCTACAATGGTATTTTCCTTCCCTCAGCTTCAGTATTTCACTGCACATGCTTGCAGGAGTTGCAGCTCCATTTCTGGCATATTTTGAGGGTTTTGGGCAAGCCCAAGTTAAAGATGACATTTTAATGTCATAAAGCTACACTACATATTACATACAAAACATTTGTACTGAAAACTCAAAGGCAACTTGTCCAAGCTAATTCAGCTTTCTTTTGGACAAATACAGCTGTTGGCTTTCAGTGCAGGACAGTGCTGTTTCAGCTTTTGTTCTGAAAGAAACCAACCAGTCAAACCAGTGTCAATTTATTAACTCGAAATTAGAAAGGAGAACAGCTTAACTCACATTAACAAAATTCATAGAATTGAATGAAAAAAATTTTTTGGGGGAAAAAATATCAGCAGCTCACTCTCTTCCTTGGAAGATACTTGGATGACAAAAATAATATGCCAAACATATCTTTGGAATTACTGAGGGAAGCTGACAAGCAGTGCCTTTGCCTTTTGCCAGTGCCTTTGTAGGCATATCCAGTATTACCTTCAGGCACCAATCCCACGCCTGCCACCTCCTGGGCTTGGAATATTTGAGCTCCAGAAACATTCAGCAAAATGTTATTGTAATTAAGTGTCAGGGAAAGGGGAGTGAGGGATCTTTTCCTTCAGATATAATGTTCTACTCATAGTGTTGGTTCTGCTGCACAAAGTCTGCTACCAAAGGCAACTGAGAAAATTAATTGCTTCCCTTGGTTCTGACATCATCTCATAGACCTCCTGCATGTAATTACTAATGTGCTTCCCATAAAGCCCTCCAGGAACTCGCAGCCTGGAGCTCTGACTCCTGGAAAAAAACAGGGATTACACAGCTCTTTCAGAGGGTGACAGTGCTCCAGAGCTACTCACACTGCCAAGTCACCCCACTGGCATCAATCACTGCTGGCCACAGCAGCACCACGCTGACACTGCAAGCCTTTTTACTCTTTCAAGACAGGTGAAGCAGAATTAGGTGCCCTGTCCTTCAGGTTTTTGGAGACATGCCTGATTTGGAAGCATTATAACAGCTTATTTATACTACCACTTGTGAAGAACTTCATTTGAGAAAATTCCTTGAGCTTTTTTCTAAACATGTGAATTTCACTGAGGTACATATGGAAGCAGAGATCACTTCCTTTCACTCTTCCAGGGAGCAGAAATCCCTCTAGATCCCATCCTGTGCTCACCTGCAGCCTGCAGTGCCCATTCCGTGGAGCTGCTGATAAACCACTTACAGGGGGTGCAAGAATCTCACAGGAGCCAGCGGTGTCCCAAAGCAGCAGCTCAGACTGTTGGCTTTTGTGATTATTTGTGCTTGCTGTCTTCTCCACACAATCTGAGTGGGTCAGTGAAGGAGAAAAGTTCATTATTACAAAGGCTGTAGCATGTCAGGCTGGAATTTTAATGTCAATTCCTTGAAGGGAAACTGAATTCCAGCAAAAGAGTGCGTTTGGAATTAAACTGTGTCTATCCTATGAATGTATTTATTTTTAAATGAAAAAGACCATATAACAGACAAGTTTGGGTTTGGTACCAAACAGTCCATTCAGCTCTAAACACAGACCCAGACAAGCAGTCTCCTTCAGGTCATTGGTAACAACTTCAAACCCCAGGTTCTCCTGTGCAGGTATTTGAACTGCAATGACTCAGAAATTCACTGTTTTGTTCAAGTAGAGGCTCTTACCTGAGCAGTTCATTCTCTAACAAAACCCTGCCACACCTGAAAAGCCAGAGGGCTTAATGCTGCCATGTGGAACAGCACAGGAAGTGAAAGACTCCTGTTCTAGGAGCATCTTAGAAAACTTAAAGCAGCCTTCAGGGCAGCCTTAGAGCAGCCTTCAGAAAGATTTTTCTGCACCAAAGCCTTATTATCCCAATTTTTTTCCCCTAACTTGCTTTGAAAAAAAAATGAATTACAGTTGAAGAGCAGCAAAGTAAGAGTTATAAGAAGTTCTTCCACTTCCATCCACTGTCACCATATTTCCAAGTTACTTTCAACTTCACCTCATCTGAAGATGAAGTCTTCACTTGGTTTTATCCCAAACTCATATCATATCTCATATCATAAATATAATTCTCTTCATATACTCAAAAAATGAGCTAATGAAAACATTATGGCACTTCTAAAATGATAATTGCTTCATGGCCTCATTAAGGATTCCCTTCTGGAGAAATTATGTTCCAGAAAGCCAAAGCTTAGCTGATTTATATTTCAGAGGCAGGGTGACTCAACAAACATTCATACCTAGCACTTCAGTCTATGCAGGGGAACAGAGGCATCCAGTTGATATGAAATGAAACAAACAATGAAAACCAGCAGCTTAATCCTAATTAAATGCCCACTCCTTCTGTGTTTACTGGGAAGCTCTTCTTACATCCAGCCAAGTGAGAACACTTGACTATTGGCAGAGAAGAGGAATTTTCAACACTCCAGCAATTCATTCCTTAACTTCCCATAGCCTGGATTTGAATCCTGCTAATTCAGGATCAGTGCTGTGCTTGGGAACAGCATTCCACAAAATACATCTGAAGCTGGTGAAGCACACAGCTGTCTCCCCAGCCCCATGAAATACATTTTTTTTTACCAAAGCAGCAGTGCTGTGAGCTGCCACAAGCACACTCTTCTCCACTGGCACAGGACACAGCTCCCAGCTCCAGGGACTGGCAGGGGCTGGGCCAAGCCCCTGCCTGGCAGCTGTCATTAACCCAGGGACACAGCTCACAGCCCATCTGCTCCTCCTGCTCAGAGCTCACCCACACCCTGCTCCCACACAAACAGCTCCAGGAGGCATCTCCCAGACAAAAGCACAGCAGAAAGCAGTCTGGATTCATGTTTATTGAAGCCAGTAATTAAAGACGTCCTCGTTTTGCCAGCACTAGAAAGCAAGGTTCCACATGACTGCATACTGCACCTGGTTAAAGCCATACAAGTGGACTAAGGTTTGTTTCATACATTTGCAGTCCTAATTGTAAGTTGGAAGAAAAACCAATAAACTTAGTATACAGGACAGTGAACTTTCATTTACAGCATGTATATTGTTAAGTTCACATGTACAGAGCAGTCACTTTCAACGTAGTTAAATTAAATAAAATACGAAATTCTGTTCAGTTTAAACAGTTTTTTTTTTAAATGCCAATAAAAAAAGTGCAAACTTAAAATCAAGCAGCATAACCACAGCATTTTTATGGAGGGCCAATCTTTAAAGTTTTCTATTTGCTTCAAGTTGAATGCTTTCATCTTTTGTTTTCTTAGTTTAAACATGAACAGTAGATGCAGTCACTATAATGCATATAAATATAGGCATATAATAGTTTAAACAGTCTACCATACAAGTGTATCTGCAAATAAAATGAAGTTTCACTTGAAAATGTAAAGGCTGTTTGCATTTGGCCTTTGGTTCCAATGCTTGAAGACACCAGAATAACAACTGTGCAGCTCACCAAAGCCAGCAGACTTTGGCACCCACAGGATGCTACATTACTTACACCTCTCTTCAGTAAACTAGGAGCATTCACTTGCAATTAGAAACTGGAAATCTATCCCTGTTTTGTCTTTCTTCAAAGCTGGTAAGTTATGACACAGTAACAGTTTTGATCAGTTTTAGTATACTCAACATTTTTATACATCAGGAAAATACTTCAATTGTAAGTTTTAGCCATATTGCTAGAAAAGTGCTTATCAGGTTAGATGACAAAAAAGGCAGTTTCAGACTGAGGTTTTCAAACTATGCCATTACAATCACACACTTCAGTTTTCCTGTCCAATTTTTGATGGTTTAGTCTCCAATCTCACTTCTCAGTGTCAGGAGGACAGTGTGTAATTACTTCTGGTGTGGTAACTTGCAACTGGCACCCATTACACCAGAAAGTGCATCCACATCACCATCAGCCAGCCACAGTCTTAGTCTAACTGTTATCTAGACAACTGTATAACTTCAGGTCATCAGTTTTCTTAAAAAAGTAAAAAAAAAAAGAAAAAGAAAAAGAAAAATAAAAATAGAATATTTTCAACAACAACAACAAAAAAACTGGCACAAGTAACATACTCATGATAGTTTGTCAAAGAGGCAAGTAAATACTCTTAGCTTTCTAGATGTCTAGACAGACTCACATGAACAGCCTCTTGCTGTAATATAGGAGTTGAGGTTAACACCCAGCACTGTGTTAGTGGTCAGTCTAATTCTGTATCTTTAAGTAACAATATATATTAGGGAAGTTATATCCAGACATCAGATTTAGTACAACAAGTTCATATCAATAAAAAGTAAACTCTGTATAATTCAAATTGTGGTTTTTCCCTTCAGAATTAAGAGCACAGAATATGCTTGGTATTTTTAATTTCTGGTAGTGTGTCCATGTAAAACAAGCATACCGTGTGTAAAATCAAAGTGCCATTTCAGTAACCACTGCAGCTGTGTTTGTTGTACAGAATGAGGGTTTATGTGACCATGGACAGGGCTCCCTTAAAGCAATAGGGACCACAACCCATCTTTCCAAATGAAATGCTACATGAAAGAAAACACAAAACAAATTCTTCAGGATGTCCATCGTGTACACATTCATACTTTTTAGGTTATCTTCAGAATTGGAGTTGGCTGCACCAGCAGCAGATGTTGTTGGAACTAGGGCCTTGAAAGTTTTTTTTAAAAACCTCCATAGGTGTAAGGCAGGAATCCATTTTAGCTTGGTAGCTAATATTTAGTTACAAAAAAGTAAGAAAGAAAAATACTGAGTGTTCTGTAGCACATTTCATTATGGGAAAATGATCCGTCACCCACCATTCTTCATAGGCCAACCTCTTGGCATAAAAAAGGCAGAAGCTATCAGAAAACAGGATTTAAAATTAAATACAAATTGACAAACTACTGTTTTTCAAATAAAACCAAACAGTGACTGTTTGTACTACAGTGCACAATAAGTTCAAGCACCTTCTAAAGACACATCACATACTGTGCCAGGCACTTGGAGCTAAACAAGTTTAGTTTCTCCCTTTGTCAGCTACACCAGAAAGGGCATCCACACTCTTAAGACTTCTTTAAAAACTAAAACAAGATTATAACAAGAATAAATTCCCATGGTTCTTAGTGTTTGGCCTGGAATTCTCCAATGTAAAGTAGTCTTTTAAAAACAGTGACTATTTACCCCCTGTGAAACACAGGATTTGACAACATTGCTCCTCTCCAGTCAATCCAACATTCTGGTTTCTCGCTGTCCCAAATCCGTTTCCCCTTTTAGGGCTCCATTCCCCACCTTGGCTTCTTTCCCCCAGTTAATGCTGTTCCACCACCACCACTCCAAGAATATAATGCATTGCAAACATACAAGTAGCCAATTCCAGAAACTCTGAAAGAGGGTTTCAGTTCTCTTTCTTGCCTCGTGTGCAGTCAGTAGTACTTTTAAGAGAATTCTCCATTTTGCTTCTCTGTGTTCTTCACAACAGGAAATGCAGCTGCACCTGCTTTACCTCCAAACCAAAAGAATTGCCCTATATAAACTCTAAATGGTTATCTTATACAGAGGGATTTTATATGCAAACTTCCTGAATGTGCACTTTTTACTGGGACAAGGCAATGATGTAGTAAGCTCATTTCCCCTGCCCAGAGAAAACTGATAGCATCTGCCATAGCAGAAAATTCCTGGTCTTATCAGATCACTATACATAGTTATTTGGTCATTTACATCTGCATTGTTCTGCCCATCAAGCCTCGTTCTCTGTTGGAGGAGAGTTTGCTGTTACCATGGGGTCAGGCTTGCGAGTGATCCTGTCCAGCTCCTCCTGAGCATTTGCCAAAACTGTCTTTTGTCCTGGAGAGATAAAGAACACAAAGCAATTGGGTTTCAATGAAATGTTTTAACCAAGAAGTGTACGTGTTCAATAAATCACCTTTAGATGGCAATATATTATTTATTTCTCGTTATTTTGCCACCTTCCCAAGGCCACAGAGCCTGGCACAATGTAGGGTATTTTTTGTGTAAAAACTGATACTCAGGTTTGATTCACTTTAAAGAGATGAAAAGCTGAACTACACAACAGGAAAAAGCACAACACCACCAGTGATATGTTTATAGCAATTAACTCTTAAAAAAACATGTATTTAGAATCTTCTGTAAAAATCAACCATACACAATTCTATTATTGGCATTGTTAGCAACGACTTTATTTAAACCCAACTTTTAAGCACAAGGTATGTAGGACACCTGCTAAAAAAGAAATCCCATTTATTTGGTCGCACTTGTACCCACTGCATTTGAATATGAAACAAGTAACAGGAAGAAGTCTCATATCTGCAGCCATGGCTTCCCTTAAAAAGGGGACAGGAATTGCATACTCATGTAATATTTCCAAGCAGGCATTTCAAAGCACTTCTTCAATTGGAACCAGACACACTGAAGTATTTCATGGAAAGGGATATCTTACATTTCTATATTAGACTCAAAACTTTTTAACAATTCCCTAACTGAACCATCAGCTTACTTCAGTGTTTCTGAAAATTATAAACCCACAGACAAATTCATCACCAAAATTGGAACAATATAGCCTAATGCATGGAACATACAAGCATTTAAGATTAAAAAGCTATATTTTTAGACAAAAAGTAGATTATATAACCATGTACAGCTTCCTTACATAGCCAAAGAATTTAACAAGCATCTGTTTTCCAGCTCAAATGTGTGTGAAATATTAGGTGGATTTTTTTCCAGGGTACATGCTGAAAACATTAAGAAGGCAAGATTTGACTGGTAGAGATTCAAGTGTTTTTTTTCCAAAGTACAAAGACATAACCAAGTTAAAAGGTTACCTTTAATCAACAGGAAGCTAGGACCTAAGCACTAGGCATAAGCCACAGCTCTCTACACAGCATCTACTCAAAGGAGGAGTATTTAAGCAAAATTTAGGAGTTAGTACATTAATTAATGTACTGTAACAGAACTTAAAATACAAAACACGTGCAGACTCATGGCACCTGGGAGTTTAAAAAGCCTAAACCAATAAAGGCCACACAAAATCCTCACTTAAGAGCAAATCTAAAAAACTAAAACGTTGTTTTTTATGCTGGATGAACTCCTTAGGGCTCCAAACTAACCCCAAGCAGTGTCCTGCAAATACTTCATGTGGACAGGAAAAACTCTCCCAATGCAGGGGAATACACTCCCCTTTACCACCATGGGGAGCACCTTCCAAAGGAGAAGAAATACAGGGAGCTGTTTTTAAGAAAATCAGAGTTTCTCCTCAATTATGAATGTGAGTGACACTGGCTTTCAGTTTCCCTACAAATTTGTCAAGGAGTGATGGCCTCATTCAGTAAGATGTGTTCTGGACAATTACATGCCCCCAGTTGTGTACAATTAATTCCCTTGGCTAGATCAGAGTGAGAGCAGGGAACCTGAGTTCTTTATCTCTGTACAGGAATAGAGAAGGAAGGCAGACTTAGAATTTGCAAGAATCTTCTTATGAATATAAATGAAATAACTGTGTGACTATAGAAGTTCAGATGTGGAAAGATAATCCACCACAGAAATAACCAATTGAAGTTTTTGGAGATATCATGGTCTAGACATCAAAGAGAGTCCAGAAACAAAGACAAAAAAGAAGCACTGCACAGCAGGAAAAATGGACATAACACTGCCCAGAAGAGAGATTTTTCTCAGGTAAGATTTGTCACAGTAGAAACCAATCCATCAATGAGTCTGACCAGTATTGTTGAGACCCACAATGTCACTCTCATCCTGGGACAGAATCTCAACATTTCAGCCTCAGGCTATTCCTAGCTGTGAGAGAAACAGATGGTCTCTTTAAAGCTAAATATTTTTGTCATCAACCTTCTGAAAACGTCAGGCTCCTTAAACAGTTTAGGCATTTGAAATGCTTACAAGGATAATTTTAGCACATTTACTTGCACAGAGGATGCTGCTGGAAATAATAGTTTCTCAAAGATGTTCTGTTCAACTCTTCCACAAAGGAACAGGTGCTCTCACCAGCACCAAGTACCTCACAAACCCAAGAGCTTTTCAGGGAGCAGCACGAGGAGCCCTTACCTTCTCAGTACAGTTTAATCTTACACTGTTCACGTAAGGTGTGAGCACAGCAGGTGACAAGAACAAGCACCTTCTCCTGTGAGCAAAAGCCAACTGCTCTGCTTCCAAAGCCAGAAAAGGAATAGGAGCTGCCAACTCAATGTAGCCAAGAAAAACCAACCTTGAGATCATTCAGGAGAAGCACTTCCACCCAAGAAAGAGAACTGCTGCAAAAGGCACTACAACGAGGTGGATCTGCAGAGCTCAGCACAATATTCTGATCATTCTTGTTCAGGACAAGAATAAGCCAATGATGGCAACTAATGGAGAAACTAGTTCTGAAAACAGAGCTCAGCCTCTAGCAGGAGACCAGAAGAGGACTTGTGTAATTTAGTCTATCAAAACCAAGGAAGTTAAGGAAGGAGCAAAAAATATAATTTTAATTCGTAAAATTACCCATTAGTTATCCATAGCACTGGTCAGTATTTTATTCAGCAATCTACCCTGTCCTACTGTTGATGAGAGCAGGTATGTAGGCCTGAAGAGACAACAAAGGATTTGGAAAGATAGGACTGGGGAAAAAGTTTTACATAAATTACCAAAGCAGTGCAGGATGATAAAATAGAAGACAATGATCAAGCAAACACACAAGCTTTTGAGACACTGAACTTGATACAGACTAGAAACCCTCCTTCCAGGTGGCAGAAAATGTATTAAACTGGCTGAATTGTTATAAAAAAAATCCTGCTCAGTGTCACACAGATGAAATCAACCCTGTGTCCCCCTGAGAGGTGAACAGAACACATGTGTAGCACAGATCAGCTCACCCCTTCTCAGGGCAGGCAGGGCCTTGTCTGCCACCCCCAGCTTTTCCTGAGCACAAAGCAAACGGGTGAGCAGAGTGCCAGGGGGACAGAACTGTCACAGCCAAACAACACGGCGCGCACACAAATCTGTTCTTGCAGGCCACACACAAGTCACAGGCAGAGGGGAACAGCTTTCAAACCCAAACACTGCTGCAAACACTGAGCTCCACTGCCACCCAAACCAGACCAAGAGTACTGGGATTCAAAAACACTGGGCAAGGGAAAAAAGTAACTGAGAAGTTAAGTACTGGAATAGGCTTCCTGGAAAGGTGACATTACAGCTTTTATTTTTGAGTTTGTTTTTAATCACTAACCAGGTACTCCCTAACTGACTTTGCTTCAGATAGAAAGCATGGATGAAGTAACACCTAAAAATATTTCCAGTTCTATTTCTATAAAAGTTATTTTGACTTTGTGAGTAAAACATGAGGCTGCATTTGATGAAGCAGGGGACATCTTTCAGTGTTTAACTGAAGAGGGCATTCTGGATTATGACAGAATTAGTTCAGCATTTTTATAACATGGAAACAATATTATTATGGAAATAATATATAATACAAATCTATTTTGTTATCTTCATAATTAAGTTTGATAAAGACAAAATTACAGGATTCATCATGCTGAAACAAAACACAGAAAAATCATACCTGATTTGCTGTAAGTCAAATCCTAGGCATTTTTGAGCTTGTAGAATATGAAATGTCATATATAAACCTTCCCAATTAAAAAGAAATTTAAAAACACCCAGACTCCAGCTGCCTTGGCTCTCTGACTGACAGAACCATCAGTGTGGCTGGGAGCAGATATTTCTCATTTCCAGTTCAGAATGTCTGGGCCTTACCTTCCCCTCTCAGCATGAGGCACTGTGGGTTTGGCATCACCATTAACACCCACGAGATTGCACAAGCTTGTGATCAGAAGTAGGGCATCTATCAATAATTTAATAGTAAAAGAATTCTGGAAGGAAAGCTCCTGAACGTTCAGTGTGATGGGAATCCCAGTACTGAACAGCAACAGTCAAAGAATCAGAGCAGTAAATTCCATCTGTCAGGTGGACAATGCATTTTGCACCACCAAGGTCTGGGTAGGTACCAACCACTCTGACAGGTTTCTTTTATTTTCACTGAACTGCTGCATTATTTATCAGCAAGGATCTCCCACAGTGCAGTCACAGCACACACACAGAAGGCACCCATTTGTCAGGGTTACCAGCTGTGCTGGATTGCAATAAAATACTAAATAATTAATGAGTGAACAACTTCAAGCTGTCACAAGCAGTGATTCATTTCAGCTTGAACTCTGGGGAGATTTCAATAGTTTCACTGCTAACTCCAGTCCAAACCCAAAAAACTGCATCTCCTTTGCAACAGCGAAGCATCAAGAAAAGAAAAGAAGGAATTCTGAAGGTGAAAAATAAATCAGCACTTTTGGCATAGGATCAAGACTCAACTGTCACTGAAATCCCAGCAGTCCAACTTCACTTGAAGAATTAACAGAGTTTAACAGAAGCCCTGGAGCTGAGAAGTTGCAGTAGTTTAGCTCTTCTTTTAAAGACATTTTGGAACTGTCATCTGTCAAGGTCTGTCACTTTCCTGACCAGTGTAAGAGACACACCCAGAGACCAAGGAGCCAAATAAACTATTAAAAACAAGCTACAATAACAAGCCCATTACCTGATTTCTTGGCTGTACTTTGCACTCCTCCAGCACCAGGACTTCCAGGAGAGCCAGTCTTTTTGCTCAAGAGACTGTTAAAGAAACTAGCCAAGACACCTTCACTTGCAGCATTATCTAAAGAAAAAAACAAATACAGATTACACAGAACACTGAGAGCTGGTAAATTATAACTTATTTTCACATACATACAAATCATTTGCCAATCAAGGAAATAAACCTCAGCTCTGAGAAAGTTTGTCCTTGTTCATTTTGAATACCCCAGTCCTTTGCATACCTTGGCATAGGCAGATATGGCTGAATGCACGTTCCTGCTTTTCTGGAATGATGGGGGGGATGTAATGAAATTTTAATCTAAATATTTTCACGTTTTTTATTTTTTAATAAATGTAAAAGTCAAAAGCAAGATGATTAAGTTCAGACATGAAATTCAAAGACTGGTAAGCCCATTAACAACCTGCACAGATGTCCTAGTGCAGCCTTTCATGCCACACTGCTCTTAACAAATCAAAACTTGTCAATTCAGCAATGCGACAGGATCCAGAAGGGCATTTTACCCCCTGCAAGTGAGACATGGCCCTACAGTGCACAACAAAAAACAACACTGGCCCTGTAGTGTTGTTTCTTCTTAATGCCCAGAGGGGAAAAAAACCCTTCAATACCATGGAGCTGCATCTCAGGGAAAGCTTTCATTTCCAAGTGACTCCATCTGCTACAGCAAATGACATTCCAGAGAGGGCTTTAGTGGAACAGGGTTCACCGTGGATTCCAGAATAAGTGATATGAAGTATAAAACGGTTTTTAGTTTAGAGCAGTCTCCATCCTAATAATCCACCTGATGCATAATAAATATATGGAGGCAATTTAAGGAAATTAGGATGATTTGACCTCTGTATGACTGCTTAGTAGTAACAGAACTCTATTCCAAGTCACAAAAATGACCAGAAAAAAAAAATATCCAAAGTTATATCACATAAATGCATTTCTGTTACTAAACTAACTATACCATTAGTGAATAAATACCCAAATCTTTCTACAGAAGAGGATTCACGTTAAGGGAAATAACACATGATAGAACAGTAAAATGCTCATTCATACTTTTAATGTTTGGATCTGGTTTCTTAACTGATGTGATTGGTGAGGCACTGGGTACATTGGCGGGACCAGCTCTGCCTTGAGTTCTTGGGGATCCTGCAGGGCCTCTTGCAGGAGATTCCTTAAAAAGTCCAAATCACACAAATCAGAGAAGAATTTCAAAGGATTAATTATATTAAGCAAGTTTAACATCACATACTTTTTCAGCCTTTCCACTGGCACTGTAGTGATGCATGCTGGAGAAATAAAACAAACAAGCACCCAAAACATCAGTTATTTTGGGGATGTGCCTGTACTATAGGAAAAGCTGAATCACTGCAGGAAATTTTCAGTTCAATAATCCAATGTTTCACAGTGATTTCATAAGCAACATTTTAAAATATTGCCTCATTATTTATTTCCTTTCTGCAGCTTGGGGAGATTATGTAGGTTACATTTAAAAATGGACCTCTGCAGGTTAGAATCATTCCCTTTTCCCTTGAAAAGGGAAACAAAACACCTCCTACTCTTTTCCTTGGATCTACTTACTGATGCTCTGGTAGGCGTTGCCGGCTGTTTGGCAAGGAATGACTGCAAAAACAACATATTAAGCATATTAAATATATTTCAAAGAATACAGAGGAATAAAATACACTGAAGCTGAGTAACCATTAATTTACTTGATCTTTTTTCTGATATTTACAGGATTCCTCTTTGATATTTCCATACTTCCCCACTCTGCCTCTAGAGGACTGACTGCAAGGAGTAAATAAGCTTTGGGCCTTTGTCTCACACAGCTAGTCCAGAACTCAAAGCCAGAACCACAGACACCCCAGTCCGTAACTTCCAGGGCATTTATAATCACCTGGATAGGGAAGTATTGCTATATTTTTTAAACTACAGAGTAATAAAGAAAATAAGTTACAGCATAGCCAAATTTGACACATTAAAGTCTTTCAAGCCTCTGGCTGTAAGGAAACTGCAATGTTCAGATGTTAGGTTTTAAAAATATTTCTATTTCACAGATCAATACGACTGTGTGGTGAAATACAAAGTCTCTTCCCCTTCTCCATGTACCTTCTTTCTGTTTTCAGCATATCTTCCCTTCAACTTGCCAAGTTAAGTGACCATATTTCCTACTTGCATTTGTTAGAATAAAGTTTTACTTCACAATTACATCTGAATCTGCAAAGCTGAGAAACAGCTACCTGGTGATTTAAATGAGAAATGAAAAACTAAAGGCAATAACAAGAAATTAAAGTGAAATCTTACATAGTAAGGACTTATTTTTATTTTTCCATTCTTACCTGCTGCTTCATAAGAAATACTTGCTCATCTTCTGCTGCCAGCTCTTTATCATGGACTAACTGTTGAACAAAACATTTTGTTGTTATAAGTAAAAACTGAAATTATCATAACTGGTTTTTATGCTTTGGTGATCAAAAGGGAAGAGAGAGAGGCAAATCTTTAAGACTACTGTTCACTTTTTTTTTTAAACTGTTCTTTCACATTTAAAATAATAGTATCATTAAAGAAGTTAACATAAAAAAATACTGTAAAATAAAAAATATTGGAGCAGATGAACAGTGATGCTGGCACTGTCCTACAGAGATCAGCACTTGGTAAGTAGCCACATTCCTCTTTTTAAGTTTAGATATTGATCTCATCAGCATCTCTTCAACAAACTGAGATGATCTTGCTTTGCCTTCACATGGCAATCTCAAAGCCATGTGAGTATAAATGGAAATGTCCTACAAAAGAATTCTCCATTTTCTGAATGTGTTTCTGCCCCATGCATGCAAAAATGCAAAATGTAAAATAGCTATTCCTGGACTACAAAATAGCTAAATTAGCTATTTAATTCAATAAGATGAATGGTTTCTGTGTTTGCTTGCAGTATTTGAAATAACTAATAAATTAAAGCATGATATTTCACATATTTTTAAAAAGTTATATTTATATTTGGAGTTCTTCAATATTAATAGTCCTTAGCAGCCATTCAAGTGAACTGTACTTATTTTTCGGGGGAAGAAATACCCCCTTTTTACCTTTCTGACAGGAGGTTTTACAATGAAGTCCTCATATGCATCTTCTGGTTTTACTGTTGTGAAGTTTTCATGTAAAATGGCAATTTTCTTCTCATTGTCCCAACCAGCAGGTCTGTAAAAAGAATAAAGCTTTGCCTTTTCTGCAGCTTCTACAGAGAACATTTACTTACTGCCCTCTACTTAAATAAGGCAATTTTCTTACAGATCATCCCTATTTCTCAGCTAAATTCCAAGAATGCAAAAACTGGAGTGTTACAGTCTAAGTAATATGCACTCAGTTGCTGTTTAGATTTGGGATTCCACATACTAAGCTTTTGAACAATATACCATTCAATTTACTTTTATATCCATGTTACATGCAGTGCATTGCTACATAAAAACCCTTCTGACCCCATGCTGCTTGTCCCAGTGACTCACATAAAAACTGCATCCTTCTCTACCACTAAGGCCGGCGTGGTAAACTGGAAACCGTAGGTTTTATGTACAATGTACTTATACAGCAGGTCAAGGTTCTTCTCTTCCTTAACTGATGTATAAATCAAGGCAGCCCCATCTGGGCTTCTAGTTAAGGAAAATTAGGTAATACACAGTTTCTAAATTCTATTAAGAATGATTATATATATTAAGAGGAGTTAATAGATTTATAGGTACTAGACTTAGCTTTGAACAGTAGTTCAAGGCAAAACTAGAGACATTTAGTATGCAGGGGTGGAGGGGCTATAACAGGGCAAGGCTCATGGCACTTTTCTTTGACATACACAAAAGTTATCCATCCTCCCAGGCTTACAAGAAAACTGCATCCTACTTCAGTTGGAAAATGTCAAAAACTTAATACACACATGAGATCTCAGGCTTACATGGAAACTGCAAATTCTGAGGGGAAAATCAAGAAAGAACACTTCACAAAATGCAAGGCCAATCCTTTGTAAAGGAACAAAAGGTCCAAGTCCCATGCACAATTTAAAAACTATAAAATATTTTATACGTCTGTCAACATTTTCAAAAAAACAAACTATATACATACTCACCTAAGGTTAGGTATGTTTACCACGTACCCTAACAAATAACTAAATACCAAGCAACCTTGCAGAGCAATTTCTTGGATGAATGTTATGTACAATTCAACATGAAAACATCTCTTCTTGCTTCCAGATTAGAGGCAATTTCCTCAGCACAGAAAAGGATACACTGTAAGCAGAATCTGCGGATGTGTGACTGAATGAAGTCAAAGTGTTCTTCCCTGTAGTCGTGCTCCTTCTCCAGGACACTCACTGCATCACACTGGACAGGCAGGAAAACAAACCAGAAAAACACAGGCATTTAATCCCAGTGTATCTTAAAACGCCTTCCCTTATCTTACACACTCCCATCACATTTACTTTGAGTCTCTGGTTCTAAAATAGCACCGATATATCAAATGCTAAAGTAATTAACATATAATTGATAAAGTTATTACTATTCCATCAAAGTAAAAACTGATGTTGATGGCAGAAGCTCACTTTTAGAACAAATCCCTCCACTGCTAATCCAGAATTCATTTTGCATGTCCGCAGAAATCATGCCTTTAACAGAGAAGTCATGAAACCCAGCATAACAGCAAAGAGAAGCAGAGCCTCACTTTTGTGCACACCACGAGCACAGGAATGCCCAGGTTGTGAGTCAGCACGTTGTCTCCGAGGGGAAGGGAAATGTGTTCATCCTCCTGGCCAGACGAGGGGCCTCTCCTCTGTGGTGATCCTTGGTAACCCTCTTCAGGTTCTACATACTCCTGAAACTCCTTCATAACTATTAAAAGAGAGAGAATCTTAGGCTGCGACAAAGAAACTACTTCTTTTTCAACCATAATTAATCTACAACTAACTAGATATCTCAAGGGTTTTTTATTTTATTTTTATACTACATGAGAACTGAATGCAAGTTAAGCCTTGTTTCCCTTTTCAACACCACAACACTCCTCCACCAAAACTTACAGGAAGCTAAATTAAGTGGGATCTGGAGCCATTCTAAATAATCACAATTATCTGCAAAAATACATATTCCTGAACATTTCATTATAGGGCAGTTGACAACAGAAAACATAAATGTGGTTTAGCAACACGGCCTATACCCTGCAATTTGTACCTGTTGTGGAAGAAAGCATGGTGAAAATGTACACGTACACAGAAAAGACCAACTTGAAACACTTTTTCTTACAAACAATCACTTTAGTTCCAATTACTCTACATTTCTGTTGCAGGCATCCAATGCTAGAAATATAAAACCTACCTGCATAAACACAGACTCAAGGGCATCTGCAGGCTACCTGAAGAGACTCAGTTGTATTCTGCAAAACTATAGTGGCATCCAGAGGAAACTCGGTGCTTTTGATGTTTTCAGTATTTTAATTTTATGGAAACAGTGAGTGTTCCAATAATCCTGAATACTATCCAATACTGAAGCACCTAAGGAATAACATTACAGCCATTTTGGAAATGCACTGTGAGCCCACACATGCTTTATCAAATCCGGGCTGCAATCTACACTTTAATGTCTTTTATTCAAGACCAAAGCCACAGACCAGCTAAATCTGTGTCCTGGATGTGGCTGCTCCAGGCACACACTGCCCTGGGCTCTCCTCCTCCTCACTCAGCCATAAGGAACCCTCACAGAAAGAGCCAAGCAAACTCCATGATCTGTTCCTACAAAGGCTCCTTCATTTTAGAAACAGTGGGAGCAGAGTGACTGTAGGGACAGTGAGGAAAACTCCTTGGAAAAGCCACCAGTCTCCAGCCCAGCCGCATAGAGAGGCTGCTCAGAACACGCTCTGTACCAGAGCTTTAGGACGTGGTAAAACCTCAGGGAAGTTTCTTATACAAACCTTGCAAAAAGAAGTCGTGGTACCTTTTCAAAACAATCCTGCAATGGTATGGGTGCATGGAAGGAAGAACAAGTCAGAAAACTCTTCTGTTTAAAGCTGCACATTCTACAATGTTTAGTTGAAACATAAAATTGTGTGATTTTTGTGGAAGAGAGCTCTATTCCAGAGAAAAGCCTAAAAACCCCAAACTAAATAGACCATAAAACTTCCAATCACCAATTCAATATATGCCAGGGTGCAAGGAAATACAAACAAATGAAAATTAAATGTAGTTGCTTTTAACATGGGGAGGCAGTGCCTTCTTGTGGAGAAGAAACAGCAGTGCTCCAAAGGATGCTTTCTCCAGGACTGTTTCTTAGTCGGCAACAGCAAATCAGAATTCCAACACACATTCTGCACATTCCACGTGTTTATCTCACCAAAAGCATTTAACTAGAAAAGGAGTCTTCTGAAGTACCTCTTTCCTTTATTAGCTTTCCCATTACTATTTACTATTGAGGCCAAGTATATTAGAGCAGTTCAAAGAAGAGCATCTGCATCTCCCACAATGGTTCAGATGAGTCTCTCTGACTTAATCACACAGAAAAGACTATTTGACAATACAGCTCTCAATTTACCACAGCATTACAATCAGACAGGATTCCTTTCCTGGGTTTTTTTCATATCAAAGCAAAATAATCTTTACTGAGCATAAACCCTTCAAATTTGGGGAAAAAAGGCCTCTCCCAAAAAGAGTAACACTTGACAACATGAGAAAACACTAGATGCTCTAAGAATTTTAGAAATGTAAATAAGAGCAAATGTAAGGCGGAAATTTCAGAAGTCTTATGGTTTCATCCTCATTAATTTCTGCTGAATGGGAATGAAGGGCACAATCCCAGAGAGCCACAACTCCCAGCCCCGCCTCTCCCCAGAGTCAGCAGGACCCAGCAGCAGCACCAAGGGAAAGGGTTTGCTGAGGAGGTAAGCTCTGTGTGGATTCCAAGGGATGTCCCTGGCCTGGCATTAACCCCTGCCAGACACGGAGCAATGGGACACAACACTGGGGCCAACAGGGGCAGCTCTGAACAAACAACTGCGGAGTTACAGAAGGTACCAGCCAGAGCAAGAACCTCTGACTACAGCACCCTGAGCTCAGGAACAGTGGGAGTGCCTGACAGCAACAGGCTCTTCAACACTACTCCAGGCTTCCACTCAACCCCCATTCCCTTCAGAATTTAGTCCTAAGAAATCCAAGTGAACCTGGACCTCAGGCACTGTCAGATGCCCCGATGAATAAACTGCACTCTCACAAAGTAATAAAGCAGCTCACTGCAGTTAAAACATTTATTTGACACACAGCATTTTCATACCTTTTCTCATCTCCCACAGCTATGTCTCACTTGAGCTTCATTCTAAGGCTTTTAATGGACATAAAGTATCCATATTTAATGGATATAAAGTCGTATGTCCAAACACCCCATAGTCTTTTATTTTTCTTATGAGCTATGAATATTGTCTCCTCCCCACAGTTCTAATTGAGGAATCATCTTCTATATGGTATGAAAAAGAACTCTTTTCTTTATTAAGAAGTAGTGAAAATTACTTTGATTTAAGGTTTTCTAACAGGAAATACCCCTAAGATGACGCATTTAAATAGGAAGTCAGAAAAACAACAGTTCCTTTGGAAATCTGTAATATTCTGCCACCCATCACTAAGGTTGAGTACTCAGAATGGCTCCTTATGTTAAAAAAATTCTTACCAGGTGATGATGTGCCATTAAAATCATACCTCCACTACAGAGTGCTGATTTATCTACCAAACTTGTGGCTCTTTAGAGTTTTGCATTGAACACAGCACATGAAAGTGAGGTTCCAGCAAACTGTTTTGCTGCTGTTGGTCACATGAGGCACTGCAAGGTAACTCCACCAAAAACTGCTGCATCACTCAGGACATGCATTGCACTGAGACAGCAATTCTCAATGATTAGGTTTGGCTGTTCCAGTAACAGTAATCTTCTCAGGCTTGGAGTGCTCTTTGACTGCAATGTGGAAATGCAGGCAAATGCTACAACTTAATGGATACGTCCCAAAGGCCCTGAACAGCAGAATGAGAAAAATCAAGAGTATTTTTCTGAGACAATCTTTCCATATTTACACTCTTTCAAGTTTCACAATAACTTTTAGCTTTTTTGTGCCATATCTTCATTGATCATTAAAAATTTTAGTCTTGTGAAAAGAATTCCTAGACAAACGGTACCTGGATAAACTAATTTTTTAAACATCTTTTAGCTTAAGAAATCTTTCAGCTCTATGTTACATCAGAAAAGCAAAAGGGTAGACAATCTGAAACTAATTCAGCTTGAAGAGGACAGTACACAATTTGCAAAAACATGCTATTGTGTTTCAATTCTTTAGCTTCAAACACCCCAGAGGTCATTGGTATAATTGCCATTTTACCAGTACACCTCCTTTCTGCAGTTCTTGATTCCTGACAGCCACCTTATCTGCTCTGCTATCTTAAAAAGGGAGGCAACATCCCTGAAATAATTATTCAAATAATGAATGATCACAATTGAGCCTGAATTAAATGCACATAGTTCACATTATGTACCTGACTTCATATTAGCCAAGCTCTCAGCAAGGAACTCTCAGAGCAGCTCAGTGATGGAGTGAGTGCAGGCAAGCAATGCTCTGGGTACATTCCCAAGAAGGCAGCCTGTGGCTTCCATGTGTCCTGCTGCCCACTCTGGAAGCTCTTTAACTCCAAAGGGAAGTTTCTCAGCCAGCCAGGCAAGCCAAGAGTCGGAATCTCAACCAGCAAACACAGGAGCAAGGGCTGGGTGCAGAAAGGCCTCCCAAACCCTGCCAGCAGAGACAAGCAGTCCAAAGTCCAGCTGCACTGACAAGGGTGAGCTAACAAAGGCATGTCTGGAAACTCTTAGGACCTTAGCAATGGAGAAGGAACAACCTTGCAGCACTTCCAGTGTATGCCAGTGGGGCAGGACTGAGCAGTGTTTCCCCAGGGGTCTTGGTGCTGAGTGTGACAGCCAGGGAAATCACTGTGGACATTCAGCTTGGCATGGAGGAGCAGGAGTAAGGGAATACTCTGCCAGAGAAGTCAGGAAACACATCCATCCACGTGGTCTTATGCTGCAGGGGGTTTAAATTCAGCACATCCCATCACTCTACACTCCATTTCAATGTTTCAGCTGCCCTTGTGAATTTTATTATCCTGGTTTTTACGTATTTGGGCTGTTGCAAGCCAGTGACTTCATTTTCTAAGTGGCAGCCTACCCCAGGAGGCACAGGCAGCAGGATTTCAGTAAGAAGAGCTTTGCTGTGTAGCTTTAGGATGGGCAGCAGTCCCAAGGCAGTCACCAGGCACCCTGGTGTGCAGTACCCTGGCCAGTGCATTACCCTGACACAGTACAATGGGCCTTTCCTCAGCACAGGCTACTAAGAGAATTACAGGACATGATGGCTAAAGTTCTGAGCACAGAGCTGGCCCTAGGGACAGTCTGCAAGAAGCCAGAAATGTGCTCAGGTGGCACAAGGGTCCTGCACAAGGTCTGAGAACAGGAGATGGAAATTTGAAGACATCAGGGCCTTGTGTGCCACAGCTGAGCCAGGGGATGGCGCTGGAGCCAGGCATGAGGGAACTCAGCCTCTCTCCTGTCTCCTCTTCCCTTGACCCCAGGAGAGCTCAGAACAAACCAGGAGTCTCTATGATACTTTAATTTAGAATTCTCTATCTAAGATATCACTATTGGAAAGCCTTCTAAGTTCCTCAGACAGGGCACTCAAGTTTTGCCATACCTCCTTCACAGAGTGTACTCTGAAGGGAAAGCTGAAAAGCTTCTCTTTTCAAAAGGAAAATTTAAGTGCACAAACTTGCCCTTTATTTGGATTGTCATAACATTTGCTGTGTCTCACAAACGTGCAAATTGGATTAAGTGCTGTATTTTGATACTAGAACTGCCTTTCCATTTCCCATTCCCAAAAAATCTCTGAAACACATTTTTTTCCCCTAAAAACTCTCATATTTTACTGTTTGTTTAAATGTAACCTAATGATCAAACCCGGGGGGTTTCAATCAGATTTAAGTCTAAACTGCAGCTGGTATGCTGTAGGCATAAGGCTTCTGGGAACATAATATTTAACATTCAGAAAGGATTATAAGCTAGACAAATACACCTGAGTACTCACAGGTCAAGCAGATCACACTGCTCCCTATGATAGATCAGGAACCTACCAGACCATATTTGAAAGGGTTCCACACTCCAGCACAGAGAGCCACAAGGAGCAAAAGCAGCAAGCACAAAGGATCAGTGTGAATCTACTTCATCTCAAAGGACTGGAAGTTGCTAAGGTCTTTTCCACTAAAGAAATTTATTTTGGAGTAATTCAATATGAAAACAGAAAGAAAAATCTCAAGAAACATTCAACAGTACTTTAGGAAAGCACTGCAGGATCCAATACTGCAACAATGACTGCCTGCCAGTGCTAGATTCCATCCTGCCATGGATATGCCAGGAAAGAAGGTTAATTTATACAACATTCCTAAAGTCACAGGGTAGGAATGGCTATAGTGAGACACAATTAGCTGCACCAGCTTCACGGAAACCAGAACCAGTTTTGAGCCACCAGAAAAACAAAGGCAGAGAGATTTTCTGTAAGACAAGCACAGTATGGGAATGGGATGTGGCTGAGATATCACAGCAAAGCAGACAGCTCAATTAATCACTGAATTTTGTCACCATCTTTTAAAAACTGAATCTGTCATTTTATTGAGTTATTTTTTTAATTATCCTTTTTAAAAATCAAATTATCAAAATCTCATTATTGCCCAGGATGTAGACCAATAATTCACCTGATGTTTTGTCAGCACAGCAAAACTGGAAGAGTTGTTTTAAAGCCTAACACAGTATATTTGAATTAGTGCTGCAATCACAACCTAAAAGTAATTTTTATCCAAACCATTCTCAAAACACTGACCCAAAGAAATCCATCAAATGTTGTGGGAGCAATTAAAAAACCAACAGCAATGTATGGAGGCACAAAGACTTACACTTCTGCTCCATGTGCCTCATCTCTTCTGGAGGAATTTTCATCTTATCAATGTGTTCTTGCAAGACGCTGGCCCATTTCTGTAAAGACTCCATAACAGTCCAAGGTCTAGACATATCTGCAACAAAGACCACGATGGTGTCTTGCAGGGATTCAGCAGAAACAGCGAATTTCAGGAGCCCTTTGTGGTACAAGTCTCCATCCAGGATCCAGACGTTGCAGCGAGTGTGATCTGAAAGGAAAAGGCACAGTGGGAAGCCAGCAGATGCCAGGGTTTGCTTTGCCAGGCTGGGAGCGACCAGGTGAGAGCACCAGTGTCAGTGGAAGGAGCAGGCCCAGCTACCAGCACACTTTGCCTGCTTGTTTATAAGACAGGTTCCTGTGTAAATGCCTGTATTAGTCAGAAATGCTTTCATTTCTGGGTTTCATTTTCCTTAAAAAAATAATTTCTGTTCTTGAGCTTTTACTCAGGACAGCTGTCAGGACAATTTTTAATCACTGCACACTATTCCTGCACTAGAAACACTCACAGTGAACCCAAAACACAGTGGATGTGTAAGTGCAGGCCCAAAGGGGTGGCCCTGCCCCAGCCCAGCAGGGGATGAACGCTGCCCTCGGTGTCTCCCAGACACATAAGCTGGTTTCACACACTCAAGAAACTTCCCAGCAGAAATAAGCTGCAAACAAGATACCAGCAATAAGCAGCTTAAGTTTCTAGCACAGGAGTGGGAGGAGCAAATACAGGATGAACTTCCCACCTTCCCAACAAGGTTGTGCCACCTGCTTTTAACTCACACTGACTTAACACCAGCTCCTTCTGCAGACTCCTGACCAAATGAGCACTGGGGAAATGACCTGGTATGGCAGCTTTTGTGCTTCTTCCACAAGTGTTTTTGATAGTGGCAGGATATATCGTTAGAATGCAAGGCAGAGGGGGATCAGCTGGGTTAGATACAGGCATTTTACCCCAAAAATGAACTCTTGGCAAGAGCATAAGAACTGAAAAAGAAGTCTCCTCTGAAAATGATGTATCAGGTACCATGAATAACCAAGTCTTCCAAATTAAAAAAAAGGGAGTGGAGGAGAGAGAGGAGAGAGAGAGAAGGAGAGAGAGAACATTATCCTCAGAACTTCCTGCTGAAGAGGAACAACTCCATTGTTTCTATCTTCTAGACTCTTCCTAGTACCCCTCCCTAAGTATTCCCTATTTTACTACAGCTATCCAGAGGGATCAGCGAGTCTCTCTTGCACTACGTACACAACATGTCACTTCTGAAACACAGAGATCTGCAAACCAGCCACTGCACAGCCCAGATTTTCAAAGCAGCCACTGAGCTTCATAATTACCCTGTCTCACTGTAGTTCTGTGTCCTGAATCTTTCAGCTTCACAAAATAAATCCAGTTACTATGGCTATCATGACTTTATTTTGGGAAGGAATCCACCCATCCTGACTGCAGAAAAAGGAAAAAGCTTGGCTAAGAAATCTGGAAGAAGAAAAGATGATCGATATATACATCCTACCTGTTTAATCAGGCCTTGGACAAAATTACTGAGCAGCCCAGTTTCAGACACCTCATCAAGGTGCTCTATGTGGCAGCCTATGTTTAGCATTTGTTGTAAAGTTCTGTTGGGCTGTCCTAAGACATTCCAACATCAGCCATGACACAAACAGGCCAGCAGCCACACTGTGAACTTACAGCTCCTCTCACTGCCAGCTGCACCCCTCGATTCACTCCCCGGTGATCAGTGAGGGTAAGCCCTGTGGAGCTCAGAAATGCACCTGTGCACACCCAGCCCTGTTCCCCTACCTCACCCTGCTCCAGGACACCAATCACTGGCATCACAGGGATTCCCACAGCAATGCAGGTCTGACTCTAGAGCTCCCAAAGACCTCTGAGGACAGAGGGAAGGTCTAGGAAAAGTCTGGAAAACAGAGAGCAAGGTAGGACACAATGTGAACACACTTACATGCTTGCTATTACACAACAGTAAATGAAATATCTGTGCAGGACTCTCTGCATCCTAGAAACATCCTGTGTACATGCCCTAAAGCAGCAGCCTCCCAGTAAATAAAAACCCCGTGAGCCTTCTATGAGCTAAAGGTTATTAATAGACAGGGACTGTGTGTATGTATAACTGTCTCCTTGGAGCATGAATGGAAGTTTTGAAAACCTAATGCAAATCTATCCATACTTTATGCAAGTTTACAGCTCTCCTCAGCACTGATGGATTCTCGTGTAGGGAACTCCCTGCAGAAGACTTTCACACCTTGGCAAGTAAGAAAAATTGATAATATCCAAATTCACTGCTTCTAAGTAATGTTTTAAAGCCAATATCTAAGGTTCAAATTGTTTTGTTTGCTATGCACCTTTGCTCCCCTTAAGGACTTAATTTTTGCTTAACATGTGGAATGCAGACTGGAACTAGAATACAGGTAGAACTAGAATGCAGCTGGAACTACCACTCAAAATCAATCTGCTAGGAAGCCTGCAACCCTTCCACTCACATTAAAATGTACTCTAGCAAAAAAAAACACCCCAACATTGTATGAAAGGAAAGGTTTTGCTCCTTTCTAACAGGACAGAGGAATGTCTTGTGATTTACATTTGCTAAAACATAAAACACACTAAAAATACAGCATGGGTGCTCACAATTTGGCAAGAACTTGGTGGTAAATTCAGCTTCGTCAGCACCACATCAAGCTCTTACTTAGTCATGAATGTTAAATGGGACCTTCTTTACTGGCCATGACACAACATACAAAAACAGAGCAAACAATTACCAGGTCCTGTTGGAAAAGCAGGAGCTACTTATCACAGGCTATTACAAAAGCTGCTAAAATCCCATCTCTAAATCCTGTCAATATTCCATTATCCCTTTAGTCCTGAAAAAGATTTTCCAGCTTTGATGAATTTTATTGCACATGGTTGATTCTGTGAACTGCAACTACATCTGCATCTATTCAAAAGATATCAGTGGCAATTCAATATCCCTTGCTCAAGTTGTGAAGAGAAGCAAAAAAGAAAACTTTCAAGAGAACCACTTTAAAGGTGTTGACAAAAAAAAAACAAAACCAAAACCAATTTTCTCATTAGAAACTAGTGCAGCACCAAGACTTGGCTCAATCTGGAACAACCAGTTCAGCTGGAATATGCATATGATATGGCTGAGGCCAGTCCAAATCTGAGGCAAAACACAAGACTGTTTTGTTTTGTTACAAGTAAGAACGCAACCCCAGAGTGGCTCCTCTTCCCTGCACACTGGGCACAGGCAAGGTGCATCTGCAATCTGACAGATGAGAAATGTGCCTTGGTGCTTGTGGCTCCAGCTGACACACACAGCACAGAGCAGGCCACGCAGTCTGGCTGCCTGTTCTGCTCCACATCCCCACTGTAACTCTGCCCTGGCCCTGCAGGGGACTCTGAAAGCTACTCTGGAAACACAGATCCTTTAGGAAAATTGTGCACAGCTTCTCTTCTACCTCCTATGAATTCAGATTCTCAGTGCTCAAAAGCAGACTAACCAGTAGAGACAAAAAACACCTGCTCATCATAAAGACAAGCAAAAAACTGAAATTTGCCACACTCCCTGAGAAATTCCACTAATGGAGGACTCTGGGGCCTGAGCTCCAAAATCAGTTAAAATTCAAAGCTAAGTTTGCAGGCAGTGCTATAAATGCTTTCATCCAGATGAACTATGGTGTCATGTATGCAGGAGCAGCCATATGCTCTAAGGATAACATAGCTGGGGATTTAGGAGAATCCTCTCTCTCCCAGGATTGCTTCTCAGATCTCTCCAAACCTCTTTCTGAGCAAATGCCTTGGCCTAGGCGGCATTTGGGATAGTGATAAAATATAACTTTAAAATAAAAAGGTATCTTTTCCCCAGTTCAGGCAGAGATTCAGCAGCAGTCAGAATCTAAGTATCCTGAGCCCTGGGAAGCAAAGCCCACATGAGCAGTGACACCTGGCAGAACTGGAGCAGCTGGACAGAGCACAGTGCCCATGTGCCTCCAGCTGCCAAGAAACCAGCAGGGGATGTGGAAAACCACACAGTCCATGGGTACCTCTGTGAGCCACAGGCAGAGAGCCACAGCAAGGCAGACATGCTTCCTGGACTTTCCTACAAACTGAAAAGAACAATTTAATTCCTGAGCTGATCTTAAGGGGGAAAGTAACTGTAAATCAAGATTGTACTCAGCAATCCAAAAAAATTCTAGATTAGATGTAGGAGCAGCCATGTTCAAACATCCCTTGAAGAGGAATGGGGAGGGAAGACCACAACATAGGAAACAACAGAGATTTTCCTTAAGGTTTCCAAGGGGAAGTGAGAAGTAGATAATGAATGACTCGGCATTATAAGGAAAAGATTTCTCCTGGACAGAGTAAACTTATCTGAAACGAAGAAGAATAAGACCAAGAGAGCAAATAAATCTTCTATCACCTGGGAAAGAAACTGAGATCATCTCACTCCACTGCAGAGTTTCAGTTGCCAGTGTTGACCTGGCACCCCTGGAAAACCTTGTGATCTGGTCTTGGCTACACTGGAGTCTAATAAAGAGCAGAGACTCTCAGAACCACTCAACTGCTCCTGAATGCCTACCCTGAGGTTCTTTATGGCTTCCAGAATTGTGGGTCAATTATAAAGCCTTTGTTCCCCAATCTGGATATGAGCATACATTCATCTGAAGCACAGAGAGTTTAAAAACCAAATCCAAACCTGTCCTAGAGAAGAAAGAGTGTTATCTCTGCCTGCTGGGAGGTCCTGACCCACTTTGCTATTTATTTTGCTTTTGGATGACACTAATGAGACAGAAAGGAAAAAGGCATGTATTATTAGCTCCTAACACACACATTAGAGGATGCATGAAGACCTGAATTGGCCAGCTGAGCCTGCAGTGAGTCAAAAAGATCTCTTTTTTCCTGTTAGTGCTGCCTGAGTTCTTATGACAGACTTCTCCTAATCACTTCAAATACTTATCACTTTCAGCCACTCAGGAATAGCCCCAAAATATTTCCAGAGTAGTGATATATTTGAGGTTTGATAGATAACACCAGGAAAAACAGCACAGCAAACATTTTTCTGCTTGTAACAGCATCTCCTTTGAAGCTTCGAGAGGCCTAATGACACAGGCTGCCTCAGCCCTCCTGATATCATAGGGGCTTTTCCCCCCCTGAAGTGTTTATGCTGAACTAAAGCAGATTGTGCATAGTGGAAAAGCACTTACACCCAGAACCTGAAGAAGCACTTAAAATTACAGCCCAAAAGATTTTTGGGAACTGCAAGGAGGCCCCTGGAAGATATAGGAATGTACTCATCCTTTCATTGTGCCTAACTTAGTATCCAAAGGCAGCTTCCTGCCACGTGAGTGCAGGCCCAATCTCCATAACAACCAGTCACATATGGCACTTAATCACTCCTGCAGGCCTTCAGTGCATCTCCAGTTTCAAAATACCATTATAGGATCTTCCTAGTCTGACTGTTCCCAGAAACAGGGATGAACCACCACCACCACCACTTCCCTCTTCTGAGCTCTGAAGGAAGTCATGAATAGGAAGGCTTACATTCCCCATTTTTAAAGACAAACCAACCCAAGGAGGTCTAGCAGCTTGCCCAAAATGAGATCAACAGAGGCACATTTAGGAGCAAGGATAAAAAACTCACTCCCCATCTCTTCCTGTCCCGAACCTTCCCAAAAATACAAGTAATCTGATCACAAGGCCTGCTTTTGAATGTTCTCTTGGCATAATCTCCCTCCACACAGTAGCGACAAGAGATCAGCAGCAGCAACAAAAAGACAAGGGGCAAAGAGCAAAGAGATCAGCTCCAGCATGAGAAAAGGAAACACTAATTCTGACTTTAAGTTCTGTTCCTCACTCAAACAAGTAAAGCAAAACACCTGTTACAGCTAACCAAAATTCCACACACACCCCCTGTGAGCAACACCCTGCGCCCAGAGATCCATGCTGAGCATGAAATTCTCATGGAGTATCCCTCTCTTCTCCAGTCACAAAGTAGCCACAGCAAAGCCACTGCAGCTGCTACAAAGTCACCATCAGCAAAGGCACCTCCCCTAGCCCAGAAGCATCTCCAGAGCTGCCCTGCTCCAGGCACAGGTCAGGCTCTCAGAGGGGCAGAAGGGAGAACAGACATCGACTGTGAAACCTTCCCGTCCACAGAAATGGACACCCAGCACCCACAACTCCCAGCACCACGCTGAAGCAGCTACTGGGGCGTAGCCCAGAACATACTCACCAAACCACAATTATTAAAACAGCATGGCAGCTACTTAATTAAAGAGATTGCACTTGAAACGAACTTACCATCTCTGTCTTCATCATGAATATTCAGATACAAGTATTCCAGTCCTCTTCCTTTCTTGCCATGCTCTGCTCCCTGTATTTTAGCCATGAGTGTGGTTTTGCCTGAACCATCATCACCTGCCAGTAAGTTTGTAGAGGAAAAAAAACCACCTTCAGAATTACATTTGACTCCATAGAAAATATTTTTTCACAACTTGCTTAATTAATGAGAAGCATCCTTGTACACTTCTGAATTACAGCTCTTTGCTGTTCTCTTTCAAGTATTTCAGCTAAATCCAGTGGCTTATACCGGAGCAAAGAATGAAGAATATCTTATTCTCTGCTGTTACTTAAAATAGGCTATAAATCTAACAGTGGAAAACAAAGAGAAAGTAAATCTACAAGCACAAGACAAGACCACAGATCAAATTACATAACCCAACTATAACAAAGCCATGTGTCAGTTTGCACCAATCGCTGTTTGAAATACACTTTGTTTCCACAAATAAAAAAGCAACAAACCAACACCCAAGTGGTCGTGTGTGCTACTTACCAAAAACAAGAATATTCTTGCCCGATGGCAGTTTCGATCTGGACCGTGTGGAGACTTCGCTGAGGATGGAGGACCTGGGGAAGCAGCAGAGCGGCCGCGTTACCGCGCGGAGCGAGCGGGCAGCGACAGCACCATGAGCTCAGCACATCCGCACCGGGCACACGCGGGCTGCGCACCAGCGGGGCTCCCACAGCCACAGGCCAACTGCACCCTGAACCACCACGAGCAGGAGGAGCTTTTATGATTCCTAAACCATAGGCAGGGACATTTAAGGTTCTCCTCCCTTTTAAGAGGCCGTAATACTGCAGAACATTACTTTTCAACTAACTGTCATCATAATCGATTGCTGCATATTCGATATACGCCTTTCTGCCACGATAGGTATTTTGTTTAAAGCGTTCTTTAGAAATAAAAGCCGAAAACACATGAGCTCGCCTTTGCCGGAGCCGGAGCCGCGGACGTCCCGCAGAGCCGCGGTCCGGCCCCGCTCCCCCGCTCTGCCTCACCCCCGCACTCCGGTCCCTGCGCCCGTGGGGTTCCCTTCACGCACCCGCCGGAGCTACCCGCCGGCCCCGCCGCCGCCGCCCGCGGGGCCCGAGCGCGGCCCCGACCGGCCGAGAGCCCTCGCCTCGCTTCGCTCCAGCCCGGCGGAGCCCGGGCTCGCACCGCCGTGCCGGGCCCGGGCGGCCGCAGGCACTCACCAGAGGTTCTGCCCCTCGTCCTCCTCGCCGGGCAGCTCGGCCCCGCCGGGCCCGTCCGGCCCCAGCAGCTTCTTCTCCGCCAGCACCGGCGCCATCTTGGAGCCGCCGCCACAAAGAGTGACCTCACCCCGGCCGCGGCCCGCCCTGCGCGCGCCGTCCTGGCTGCCAGCGCCCCCTGCTGCCCGCGGGAGCGGCGCCCGCTCAGGAACCTCCGGCCGCACCCCCGGCACCCGCCCCGGTACCGCCCTGGTACCGCCCTGGCACCGCCCCGAACCCCCGGCACCTGCCCTGGCACCCGCCCTGGTACCTGCCTGGTACCGCCCTGGCACCGCCCTGGCACCCGCCCTGGTACCGCCCTGGCACCGCCCTGGTACCGCCCTGGTACCTCCCCGAACCCCCGGCACCTGCCCTGGTACCGCCCTGGTACCGCCCCGAACCCCCGGTACCTGCCCTGGCACCCGCTCTGGTACCTGCCCTGGTACCGCCCTGGTACCTCCCTGGTACCTCCCTGGTACCTCCCCGGTGCCTCCCCGCACCCCCGGCTCCTGCCCTGCCGTGCCCCGCCGGTGTCGGCCCTGTGCCGGCAGTGCCGGGGCAGTTCTGATGAGCACACTGTGTAAACTGTTGCTGACTGATCAAGCTGTCATTACTACCCCATCCTCACACCCCTAACACCCTCTGTTTGATCAACAGAGCCAGGAGGGCACGGAGTTTTTACAAACGGACTTTTCTGGATGGTTTGTCAGTTATCCCAGCCTTTCAAAGTGCTGAAACACTGCCCTGGGTGGCCCAACAAGCCTAAAAGTGACATCAGCTGTTCTCATGCAATTTTGGTGCCTGTTACATATGGATTTCAAAGTACTTGTGCAAGAAAATTAAACTGATCAAAACTGTGCAGTCAATCCAAAGGAGAGCAAAAGACAGCGCAAAAGACTTGCACAAACTGACACCTCAGGTTTCTGTCTGCTCCTGATCCATGACTTCCCTTTCGGATCCCCCCAGAATGTTCCAGTGATGTGGTTCCAGCCCCTGCCTTGCAAGAGGAGGTGAAGCACAAGCAGAGGCTGCCCAAAGAGGCCGCAGGAATTCCTTCCTTGAGGAGTCTCAGAACTTGGCAAGGCGCTGAACAACTTTAATAACTTTGACCTCAGTCCTGCTCCAAAGAGGAGAGGAGACCAAAGGCTCCACAGGATACACCTAAGGTGTGGTAAATTGTCAGTATTGCAACATTCTCAACTTGTGGCAAGTAAAGATTTACATATTTTAGTCACTTGAGACATATTTCAGGTCTTGACAATGTGGACACTAATACACATTCAGTCAAAGGATGAAGTAAGAGCTTGTGTGGACTAGGATGGCATCCCTGGAAAAACATCTGGAGTGTGTAAGGGACCCCAGTGCCCTCCCTGGGGACACTCCACCTCAGGAGCCTTTTTGGCTCCTACTCTGCCAATACTTCCACTGATACTCAACCCTGCTACTGGCAACAGCTCCAATCAGAGACATCTTTTATAGATGTTTCAATATTTTAAAAATACCCCCCCCCCCCCCCCCCAGTCACTCACCAGGTTTTAAAATTTTAAAAAAACCCCCCCCCCCCCCCAAATTGCAACAGCTGAAAATATTGGAAAACATATTTATTGCATCATTGGCATCATCTTTATTGCAAGTCTCTCAGGTTTTGGTTAGCTTGCCTGTTTTCAAGCATTCAAGCCACATCATAGTGAAAACCTAGTGCTAATACAATATCTAAACCCTTTCCACAATAAATTTACTATTGAGTCATCATTTCTTTATCAGAACAAATAAAAAATGCAACTGAAATACTAAGGCTATCACTGAAAAAGCAAGTTACCAAGGCTTTCAGTAAAGCGTCCTATAAAAAATGTGTCATTAGCAGAAATGCTGGTTCTGCTCACTTATTTGAAAAATACACCAGAAAACTGTCCAACTATAAACAGAAGCCAAATTCTACAAGTACTGCTCAGTTCAACAGTGAGTACAGAATTTCTGTAGCAGTGAAAGATTTGCCTCTTCTGTGCAGCAGTGTTTAACCACACATTCAGTGTTTTCTGTCACAAAGATATTTTTCTGCACATGCAGCATATTCAACACATGACAAAATATTCTACCTGCTTTAAACATTTCATTTAATTAAGAGGAAACAGATTCAGACACAACAACATTAACAGCAATTTCAGGCATAAAGTATTCATTTTAGCAATACATCCTTTTCTGACAAATGGTACAGAGCAAGCCACAAAAAGTTAACTCAAAATTGCATAGATCAAATGCTCAAGAAGGTTAAATTAAGTTCCAAATTAATGTAATTTTTACTGATAGAGATTCTGTTGCCTATGATAGCATTACTTAAATAATTTGTCAAGTTATGGTAAATTTAAATTATAATGCATAACAATTCTGTCAGTTGCCACTGAAAAACAGGAGTCCAAACCAACCTAAATTCTCCAAGGGCTCAAGTTGTCCTGGCAATACCTCAATATTACAAAGGCTGTTCTTGAACATTCTGCAACAAAATCCAAAGCTCTCACAGATGATGTTATTGATGTCCTTTGTGGGCTTTTTTCATCTATAAAATGGACATAAAAGAGAAAATATCAAGATAAATGTTGTTCCAAACCACTGCACAATTACAGATCAGCTTTCAGTAGACAAAGGCTTATCACTTAATTGCTCCCATGATTTCCAAAGCACAGGAGCAATGCTCCCTGTGTGAGGGTTGCATGGATTTATCATGGGGAAAATGCTGCAGAGGCTTTCACAGACCAGCATCACAACAGCAGGTGAGCAGACAGGAGACCAACTTCCTGATAAATACAGTGATTAATTCAGAGTCCTTAATGACACTTTCATTCTCTCTGTACCCTGTCAGGTGGCAGCGGCAAGTTCTAAGGCTCTCTGGTCTTTCCCTACTTTAGTTCTCTCTCTCCAAGCACCAATTTGAATTCCAGTTCTGATGGAATTACACCAGAGACCATTCTCATGGCTATTCTCATGGGCACTGCACTGACACAAGGCACGATCCCATGGCTGCACACTCTGAAAGCCTGTCTTCACTTCTGCAAGTCAGCTCAGGGGCTAACAATGAAAACTGGGCTCCCAGCATTTGCCATCAGTAGAAAATTCAGTGATGTGTACCTGCACTTGTAACCTGTAGTACTTCTTGGAAAGGTCAACGCTTGTCCGTCCTTTCTGGAAAGGGTAAGACCACAAAATCAAATTCCAGTGGTTGCCCATTTTTTGAACGCCTTTCAAAAGGCAGTTGATTTCTTCAGTTGTGAAATCTTTTCGGACTCTTCTCTTGTTCAAAGGTCTCATGCTCGTGGCCAGGGAACACGTTTCCTTACCCTGCAAATAATTATTTTGGTGTCATTAAGAATTATGTAAATGTACATACTATTTTGCACGTGGAAATAACATTACCAGCAATTCAACATTTAGTAGTTGTAAAGAAATTGTCTCACTGGCAAGGGAGCAATGCTTCTCCAATATTTCTTCACTGTCAACACTTATTAAAATACAGTATTTTTCTGTGATCTTAATTTCTCTTGTGCTTACATAGTTTATTCTTTTAGCAGGTTTATTCCTTTAGGTTTCTGTTGCTTCCATAGTGTGCAAATCTTCATCAATACAGGAAAAATCAGACCTTCCAATCCACCATTCTGAAAATATGTCAGCTGAAAAATGCTGAACTCAATTCAGGGCTAAATCAGTGTGACTGGAGTAGAATCAATACAGGAATATTTTTTTCATAAGGTTCATTTTGCTACTGGGCTCCAGTTAAAGACGACTAAAAAAAAAGCTACGTAATTCCTAGTGCTTTTATTTGGCCATTTATAAACATGTCAGTGCATGATCAGGCTTTGCATAACTAACCTCATCTTTGTCAAGTGAATGAATGCAATTTTCTTTTAAGTGCTGACATTTCTGGCTGCACATCTCTTTGACTCTCTGTCTCTTCAGGTTAGCATCTTGGTTTTTTTGTAAAGCTACAAAATTGTGAACAAGGAGGCCACTTAGTCACTTTAAACTAACTAAAATCTACTGAAAAACTGGATATAAAACTGTAAAGGAGCATTTATTCAAATGAATCTGAATATGTAATTTGTTAGTAATATCTCATTCTCCTTAGATATTTTTCTCATAATCCACATTAAGGCATAGGGACTACTGATGAACCAGAAACAAATAATAATGTTATTGATGTTCAAGTGGATTTCTGTAAGAGACAAGTATAACACTTTATTTAAATTCATTGCCATTTATCTCCAATAGGAGATAAAGGACAGGTGCTTCTCTCAATGCCCTGACCTAAATGCAAATGCTAATCTTTCAGTTGTGCATATTAGAGAACTCATTTTCTGGTAATACTCACACTTTTCATATGCAGGTGTCAAGTTATAGTTGCTAGTCCACCTAATATTTCTACTATGTTCATCTCTCTTTATAGTATTAGATTTGTCTTTTCTATTTGGAGTCAAAAGAATGCCTTAAAAACAAACAATAAAAAACCAAACAATAAAACATTACACATCTTTATTAGAAAAAACCCCAAATCATATAACAGAGGTTATGTTTTAGGAATTAAAATTTAAGAGAGAACCATCTTTTGAGCCATACCACTAATCTGGTCTTGGAAGAAAGACTGAAAAACTCAGTTTACTTTAGCTTACAGGAAATGTGTACTTGCTAAAGACAATATATTGTTGTAATGGGCTTTCAAGATTAAATACAGTTGCTTTAGTTAGGTTTTTATATTTTAAAATAACTTGTGGCTTTCATAAGACAAATGAATCAATTACTGAATCTGAAGGGGGGAAAATATAAACAAATTCAAACATCAACCTACTAGCTTTTAATGGGCATTAATTAAATAACCATGTAAACAAGGCTTTTGAAAATAAGAGTACTAAAAATAAATTTTTGGTGGGAATTTCATTTCAAAGAATTCATTAAGGATTCCCGGTCTGGCTGTTTATCACAAGCCCCAAGTCCTCAGTGGAGGACAGGAATGGGTCTAATGGAAAAACATGACTGGAACTGTGTAAGGAGTGGTGCTAAATCCAGGTTCAGGCAGCTAAGCTCTGCTTTGAGCCAGACTAAACTTCTCCATTTTAGAAAACAATGCCACAAAAAACTGAGAAATAGCAAATGCCAAGGAAGTAACCCTGACAGGATTCAAAACAGGATCAACACAGCAAGTGCCAGATAACTTTGCAGGGAGATAATGTGCATTACACAATTTTATGATTATAGAGTATGCATTTTATGGCCTAATAATATACAGATTATTCTCAGAATCTAGAGGAAAAAAAAAAAAGAAAATAGTTTTCTATCCACAGTCTCCATGGTAAAGTTCTGCAAAAGAATTAATAGACAGTAAGGGCTTTTCACACAGGTTTCCAAACCAAGCCCTTACTTTGGAAACCATCCTTCTTGCTGCTAAAAGTTGGTATTTCTTTATGCAGCCTGTCTTTCTTCACTGGGGCCAGCAGCATTTCTGGAAAATATGAGCACCAGAACAAATGCTAGTAAGTAATAACTGTTTAATTTTCAGAATTCCTTCTTTAAACCAGAAAAATATAGGATGTGCTTCTATTTAATTAATTAAGATCTCTAAGTATCCTGGACCTGTAAGTGTATCAGGAAGAGCAGGGCCAGCAGGAGCAGGGAGGCCATCCTGCCCCTGTACTGGGCACTGGTGAGGCCACACCTCGAGTGCTGTGTCCAGCTCTGGCCCCTCAGTTTGGGAAGGACCTTGGGATGCTTGAGCACATCCACAGGAGGCAATGAGGCTGGAGAGGGGCTGGGAACACAAATCCTGTGAGGAATGACTGAGGGAGCTGGGGGTGCTCAGCCTGGAGAAAAGGAGACTCAGAGGTGACCTTATCACTCTCCACAACTCCCTGAAATGATAGTTGTAGTCAGGTGGGGTTGGTCTCTTTCTCCAGGCAGCACTGACAGAACCAGAGGTCACAGTCTCAAGCTGCACCAAGGGAAACAGAGGTTGGATATTAGGAAAAAGTTTTTCATGGAAGGAGTGGTAAAGCACTGGAATGGTCTGCCTGGGGAGGTGGTGGAGTCACCATCCCTGGGTGTGTTTAAAACAAGACTGAATGTGGCACTCGATGCCAGGGTTTAGTTGAGGTGTTGTTAGGGCATGGGTTGGACTTGGTAATCTTATTGGTCTCTTCCAACCCAGTCACTCTGTGATTCTGTGAATACTAAATTAAATTACTTCGGCATGGTCACACATTTACTTGCACATATTTCAAATTAATACATTCCTTTCTCTAAGGACTTGACTATTTCTGGCAAATGTGAGAGTCTTATGAAAGCCTATAATGAGCATCTCTCACCATGGCAAGAAACACACAAGATCCTTCAAAACAGAAGTGGCCAGTTCTGATCTCACTTAGTACAAATCACTGTAAATCAAATTCCATGAGAGTTTAAAACAGCAAGACAATCAGAAGCAAATAAACTAAAGTTCAGAATTTTAAATGCAATTCTAAAGCAACGGTTCCAAGCAGTGAACATAAACTCCATACTCTGGTGAGTTGCAGGTCTGCTGCTGTTACCAGCAGCCACCCTGCGGAGCTCCCCTCGGTATCTTTCTTCAGCCTCCAGGATGACTCTGTGGTGCTCACACCTGTGCAGGCAGCTCTGCAACATCTTGGTGAAGGTTTTACTGTTCAAGGACAGTCCTCCTGCTGTGCAACCTGGGAAAAATAGGATATTGCAGAAACAGCAATCACAGCTTCTAAACAAGCCACCACAAAGTTCAGGTTTTATTTTGCTCACTAGGATCAATTTGACTTCAGGTTTTCCATAATCATGGCATTTTTATGTGACTTCCTGAAATACTTTGTATTTTCTCTCTTAAAAAAAATTAGTTTTCAACATTTTATGGGATTAAGTTATACTGCAGTTCCACTCCCGAAGTACTGAGTGAGGCACAGAGCTAGTTTAGGCATGAATGCCCTCACAGGAAGCCTTGCTGTTCATTTTTGAGGACATTCCTAGGGTAATTTATGGTTAGATATCCTTGGAAGCCCTCATGGTTAAGTTACATCTGCTGAAGGAGAACTTGTGTGAGGAGTCACAGGAAGGGCACAAGTATCTATAACATTCTACCTTAAGGTAAAGCAGTGCTAAATCTCAGCTTGAATTTAGTTTGACAACTCGGATAAAAATAATGTTCAAAAGTGGGTTATGGGCTGCTTTGGGGGGGGGGGGTCTTTGTCTTCTGTGGGTTTTTGTTTTGTTGGGGGTTTTTAAATAAAGAAACATTGGTTTGATTACAAAATCCACTCACAAATCCAGAGTACCAGCAACATTCTCATGACCTACTGATGGAGCAGGCTGAGGAAGTAGAGCCTGGGGTAATGGAGGGCTGTAGATGTGGATTACCATGAAACCGCCTGCCTATACTTCACAGCAGTGAGTCAGAGAGAAGAGAAGGGCTGCAAAACACTGAGGAGGCTTAGCAGGAGAATAAATGAGGGAAATGAGCAGGGCTATGTGTTCTTCCTCCATCTCTGAAAGCAGAGAAAGGACGAAAACACTTGCTCAAGTATTCTTCTAATTAGGGAGACCCACATTATTACATGGACCAAAACTGCAATTTGTCAGCTTTATTTCAATATTTACCTTTTATATTAGAGGTAGAAAAAAGGGGAGGGAGGGGAGCTGGAGGAGGGAAGGAGCAGGAATTCAGCTCCTCAGCAGGGATACATGGAAGTGGAGATACTCCAGTGCAAAAAGAGGCTGGAAAACCTCACGGGGTGTTCAAACAGTGACACTGGTGTCCCCAGAGAAAGGAAGGATGGAAGGAAGGAAGGAAGGAAGGAAGGAAGGAAGGAAGGAAGGAAGGAAGGAAGGAAGGAAGGGGATGCATTATAATTCTGTCAAGTCAATTCACTTACTGCACTGCTGACTCTTTAAGGCTTCTTTATGTACTCTGGAAAGAAAGATCTAAGATAATATTTACCCAAACATCTTAAATCTGCCATTTTATGGGATGAAGGTGTAGCTGAAGTACTTTTGACTCTCTCAGTTTTCTCTGAGCAGAATGAATCTAAATGAGGGAGGAAAAAAGTCACTAGGAAATGTAACCTATCTTTTTCCATGGTAATAATGCATCGGTATAACTACATCAAACTGCATTCTCTATTTGTAGATTATTAAAGTTTAATTAACATAACAGCAGAAAATCCAAGTGAAATTTCTCAAGTTAAATGCCTCACATTCACATTTCTGTAACTCCAGAATAACTACGTTCAATTCAATGTTTTTTCACCACTCTCCCAAAGGAAATTACTTCAACTTGAACATAGTAAATTAACCTGGTAAACCCATATTGCTTAACTAAGCCCTATAATTTTTATTTTTGTTTGGAATCAAATGCTGAAAAATGTAATCTATTGGAATAATACATATTCTCACTTTAAACAGATGTAACCTGGAGATCAGCTGGTCACCTGTAAAGCTCCCATTCTGGCAAATTCTAATCTAATGAATACTCAGTAATTTTATAAATTAACAGGAAAGTAAATAATGAATAAAGATTTGATTGAACCAATCCCAGTTCTGAAATAAATGTATCAGACCAGGATTAATGCAAATCTGAAAATCTTTTCTCTTAAACACATGCTCACTGTGTAGGAACAGCATCAGGCAAAAGTCACTCTCACAGGCAGGCTCTATCCCAGCCTTACAAGCTCTGGACCAAACCTCCACTTTCTGTTAGTGGCTTTCAATAGTCAGATTAAACACTACACTTAATCTCTGATACATTCATTTCTATAGTTAAAATCAGTTTAAAAAAAGAAAACTAAAATATGTATTAGAAGAAAAGTAGGATAAATGTTCTCCTGGTAAAACTGTGTACAATATAAAATTCCAACACTATGCAAACCAGTTAAAGGATATTACACATAAGGCACCTTTGTCATCTAATGATATATAACAAGTGATAAAAAGTAGTCATAAATGTACGCATAACTAATTAAAATCTCATTAAGAACAAAATCAGCTCAGAAAGGAGAATGTGTAGCTATTTGTACCTGATATGCATGTCGGTTTCATATTTCTAACAGTCTCTGCTGGTTGTTTAAATAATTGTTCACTGGGAAGATCAAAATGTAATCAAATTAAAACCAATAAAACAATAAAAACAACATACATTTACCTGCAAATGAATACACACATTCCAAGGGCACAACAAAAACACATATTAAATATATTAAAGAGAAAACGCTACAAAAATTATTCTAATTATTCCAAGTTACTGGACTTATGGCACCTAGCATGTATCAGTGCATGTTAAAACTTCTTTCCCAGAGATCTGTGACTGGCATTCTGTGCAGTCTGTTCAGCAGGGAGTGCAGAGCTGTCACTGGTTTCCAGAGTAATTTGCAATTCGGATTCACGTAAGGATTAGCAAGTGCACACAAAGCTCTCACAAAGTCTTCAGAATACTGTAGCCTTCATCATCTGCAGCAAATAGTCTAAAAGGTAATTGGTTTTCTTCTTTTCTTAGCCCAGTTAACTTCTGTGCAACCAACACACTGCTATGATACCCTGATGGAGCATTTTTGTGTCCCTGACTCCCTCTGAAAGCTGCAGGAGCAAGAAGCCTGATCCGTGGTTACCTTCCAGTAGCTTCTGAGTTCACACAAAGAGATTTTTTTAAATTGATGTTTTAAGAATTTTGTGCATCAGAGCCCATAACAACAACTAAAGAAGCTGTGAAATGATGCTAACCAGTAGCAAAGCAAAATTTACCTGAATGTACCATGGGAAATATCCAGGCTCTTTGTGATTTCTGTGGTAATTGCAAAGTAACAATATAATACCAGGAAACTGCACAGAGCAAGGTGCAGCCAGACACATAAAAAAAGCACAATAAAAATGTGGAACTCAAAAAGCCCAAAACAAAACATAAACACCCACAAAAATGTAGTTTTGCTTATACTTTTCCACTGACTGTCTTGAGGGATATTCCAGATATAAACTCAAGAGAATGGAATCTGTATTTATCATTACAAGTTAGGTATAAATAATTTTGGGTTTATCAACAGGAAAGATAAACACAAGCAGCAAAAGAAAATGAGGAAAATTAGCATCTGTGTGAGACCAAGGAGCAAGAGAACAGCCCCAAATAGGGCTGTTCCTTTCCCTTTCCATGCAGGGTAGCACTGGAACATGAGGTGAGAACAGGAGAGGTGCAGAAACTTTTCCCCCTACTGTGTATACACTCTAGTTTCAGTACTTTTCCAAGCAGTTCTCTACCTGCTGTTTCCTTAGTAAGTGCATATTACAGAAACCATTGTGGTTTTGTCCAAACCAACAGCTTAAATCTTGGTCTGTTACACCAGTGAGAACTTTGGGGCAAAAGCCAGGAATGATTTTCAGCGCTATGCTGAAGGCACTCAAACATACCCTGAAAGAGGCTCTCTGTACAACACCAGCACTCAAAGATCAGCAGCTTTCTTACTGCAATGACTGCAATCTTTGATCTGTGACCTCCAAAACAACCTCTGGTGGGCCACCAAAGGGCTATGCCTTTCCACTAGGAAAAACACCTATAGTAAGTAGCAGGTAATTTTAAATCCTGTCAATCTGGAATGGCTAAAGAAAAGCAACTTAGTATTTCTGCTCAGGTGTTAAGATTCTCACCCTGCCTGAAGACCAGACTGATTTTTTCCAAAGGCAGTTTTTCCATTTATATTGTGACTTTGAGGTACACTGTCTGTTTGCAGCTCAGTGACTGAACATGGAATGTTGCTCTGTTCACTTTGTCTGGTAGGAGCTGCATCCACAGTGTTCACCGTTTCATCTTTTTGTGGAGCAGAAGTTACAGATGAAGCAAGAACCTGATAATTCAACTTTGAGGTCAACTGTGGACAACAGACATCTTTCTGTGTTCCTTCTGTGTACTTCTTTGGATCAACAGGATTCACTTCATGGGATTTTAATGCTTCAGAATTGGCTACTGAAGATTCGTCTACAAATATTTCTCCTTGCACTCCTTCCTGTATTGAAAAATATTGGTTAGTGATTATATGAGCTCTATAAAAATGGTAACTTAATCCAGTGCCAGGATTAACTAGATAGTCAAACTCTGAGGGTTAAGCAAATTCCAGAGAAGCTTCAGAAAACCCCCTGACTGAGCTGAGAGCCAACAAGACAGCAATGCCACTTAAGGTATTGAGGGGGTTCTTCCTAAATGCTAATTTCAGGCTAAAGCAAGGAATTTGCTACTAATGCAAGGCGCTGCTAGAAAGTAAGAGCCATCTAAACAACTCATAAACTTGTTGTTCCAAACCCACAGATACTTAGAAGCTTTACAGCACAAGGAAAAAATGAAACAACTTTATCTCAGTGTATGTTCGCATTCTCCTTTATCATCTATCCCACCACAGCCGTACAACCCTGAGCATTTCATGCATGAATATATAAAAATTATACATATGGATGTCCAGCAATTAAAAATAAATTCCACTTCTTTTTCTATCTCATAGAAAATCTGGGTTTACAGTAAACTACAATACTTCATACAATACAGATGCCTCCATTCTCTGCACACCTGTAACTCGGTCTGATCTACAATACTGATAAAAGTTGCAGGTTGTAGTTTCACACAAATCCAACATTTTTTCCTGGGTTTTCTGCTCACATTGAAATTATCTTAAGGATTTACTTTTGCTTTCTCCTTAAATCTGGAAAGATGTGATTAGTTTCATCCTATTTTGGTAAATAGGCCAACCTCATCATGCTGTTTTTCAATTGAGTTTATTCTGTGTAAAATTTCTTTTGCTTTCTTCCAGTAGTCTTGCAGACATCTTTTTCTGACTTGCACATCCAATTCTTCTGCATTGTTCACATTTAATGAGTTATCATATAATTTCAGAGACAACTGTTCAGCTTTATAAAATATGAAACAAAATTAATAGTTAATATTTTATCAAGTAACATTTAAAAAGTATTTATTATATTTTAGTATGCTGACGGCCAGCACCAATAATTCAATGAAAAAACCAATTTTTATAAAACTTATATTTATACATAAATGTTAACACACTTGAAATATATGCTGCAGTGAGAAGAGGTGAGCTTGCAATTATAGTTCCTATAAACTGTTTTCACAATGATGCTGTGAAAAAAAAGACTTTGACATTGACTTAACTCTGGCTTTTTCACAAGTATGAGTCTCTACTTTTTTAAATAAACAATTCCATCTTAATGGGCACTACAAATCTCCACACCCCTTCAAACTTACACAAACCTCTCAGTTGTGCTTGCAGCACAGAAATGTAGATACTGGTTTGTTTTTTCTAATTGGCAATTGCACGCTCTAGAGATCACAGGACGCTCTAGAGATCACAGGACAAGGTCTC